>NC_067409.1:115640040-115945267 GCF_009764475.1 Pristis pectinata | reverse complement strand
ATGTCCTCCCTTGATTTGTCCTTCCAAAATGCAACACCTCACACTTGTCTGCATTAAATTCCATCTGCCATTTTCTGGACCATTTTTCCAGTTGGTTCAGATCCCTCTGCAAGCTTTGAAAGCCTTCCTCGCTGTAATCCAATTTACCACATTATCTTCTAGATCATTGATGTATACAACAAAGGCCCCAACACAGATCTCTGAGGCACACCACTAGTCACAGGCCTCCAATCTGAGAAACAACCATTGTTACGGACTCAGTAAAAGTCCCTTTAAGATAGAGAGTGTGTGTGTATGTGTGTGTGGGGCGTGCTTACGTCAATAGAAGATAAAGGACGTAATGACGTTGTTGAAGAGGTTAGAAGAAGAAGAAAGAGAGAGAGAGAGAAGGGAGAGAGACACCAGCCTGCTTGTTTTCTCTATCGATGGATGAGAAACAATAACTGTGTTTGCCACTGAAATCCATGTATGGAAGTTGGAAGTAATCCGGTGGAGTTCACTTTGTTGCTGACCTGTAGAAGGAAACAGGTATTTGTGTGTGGACGACCACGGTTCGGATGCTTTTCGGGGTGAGGAAGTCACTACCGAGTAAACACTGAAGTGTCGTTTGGGTTCCATCGTGGAACATTTGGATTTCGTATGTACTCTCTCTATGTTTCTCTACGTCTACGTCTTATCTTCAGACAACGGTGGTTGTTGAAGAAGCCCTTACTCATGTTTCACCTTATGGCTTGCGGAACTGAACTTTAAGAACCATTCCGGAACTGGGAGTTTTGGACTTTGCCACACACACACACGAAGAGTTTAGTTTTGGGGTTAACGTTCAAGGTTTAACATTTTTGAATTCTAACATACTAACATTTTTACTTTTATTTTACGTATTATCATAAGTAGTGATTAATAAAATAGTTTTTAACACTAAATCATGCTCAGTGTGTTTCTTTTGTTGCTGGTTCGTGACAAAATTGGGGGCTCGTCCAGGATAGTTCCCAAGGTTAACGAGTGTCGTCTGGGATTGTTCCCCAGATTGACGAGATTTGTTCAGGATTCAATGCAAAGATTTTTGAGGGAGGTCTGATAAATTCTTTTTAATTGGCTTGTGTGTGTGGAAACCAGCAGCAATGGATATTAAGGCATTTTTGGAGTCACCAACCCTACAGGGATTGGAGGTGGCGAAAAAGGATGATTTGATAAAGATTGCTACAAGGCTAAACCTTACAGAAGTAAAGCAGTCTATGAGAAAGGCAGATATTCAGAGACTGATAGCTGGCCATTATGTGGAAAAGAAGGTGTTTGAGAAGGAAGTGTTAAAACAGTTTCCTGGCAGTGAAATAGCAACTTCGGAGGCACAGGTGCAGCTGGCAAAGATAGAGGCTGAACGAGAACAAACCCAGTTAAAGATAGAGGCCGAACGAGAACAAAAGAAATTAGAAGCTGAACGAGAGCAAAAGAGATTAGAGGCCGAACGAGAGCAAACCCAGTTAAAGATAGAGGCCGAGCAAGAGAAATTAGAGGCCGAACAAAAGAAATTAGAGACTGAACAAAAGATAACTCAGATGAAGATAGAGGCTGATCTAGCAATGAAGCAGATGGAATTGAAGAGGATGGAGCTGGATAGTGAGGAGAAGGAGAAACAGAGGCAGCATGATTTACAAATGATGCAAAAGAGTGTGGAATCTGATTCTGATGATGGTTTTTCAGCCAGCAGGGAGGTTCGATTAGTCCCTCCTTTTGAAGAAGATCAGGTTGATCAGTATTTCCAACATTTTGAAAAGGTTGCTGTGAGTTCAAACTGGCCAAAGAAAGGATGGGCTCTTATGGTACAGAGTGTGATTAAAGGTAAAGCTCAAAAAGCTTATTCTGCTTTGTCTGCTGAGGATGCAGCTGATTATACCAAGGTAAAACAAGCTATATTGAAGGCCTATGAATTGGTACCTGAAGCTTATAGACAAAAATTCAGAGACTTGAGGAAATCTGCAGATCAGACTTATATGGAATTTGCCAATGGAAAGAGAATATGTTTTGAACGATGGTGCATGGCTAAAAATGTAGATGGGGATTTTGATAAATTGAAAGAATTGATATTAGTGGAAGACTTTAAAAGATGTGTTCCAGCTGAATTAACAACATATTTAAATGAAAAGGGAGTGGAAATTTTACAAGAAACTGCTAGGTTGGCAGACATTTATGCTTTAACCCATAAATCCAAATGGGGACAACCTAAAACCTTTCAAAAGAGTTATAAGGACAATCCAGGTAAACTGGAGATTAAATTGGGAGGTAATCAAAAAGGAAAGGATGAAAAGAAGCCAGTGCTGGAGAAACCTGTTGAGCGTACTTGTTATTACTGTAGGAAACCTGGCCATGTGATATCTAATTGTGCCCTTTTGAAGAAAAAGAAGGAAGCTGTGCCCAATGCTTGCTTTCAGGCAATTAAAAATCAAAAAGGTTTAGGAGATGCTGTTAAAGATCAGTCCTTGCAAGAGGGAAAAGCGGAAAAGTTGGTGGAGGTGAGGAAGGAATTCCGTTCTTATGTATCAGAGGGTTTTGTTTCACTGAATGATGGGTCACCCCAGGTGCCAGTGAAAATTCTTAGAGGTACTGGGGCTAGTCAATCTCTCTTGCTGGACAGTGTTTTAAATTTTGGTGAAGAAAGTGACACTGGTGAAGTAAATCTAGTACGAGGCGTTACAGGTGAGACCATGTCTGTCCCTTTTCACAGGGTGAATTTAAAGTCAAAGTTCGTAGAAGGACCAGTCGAGATAGGGATAAGACCTAGTTTGCCAGTGGAAGGAGTTTCTTTGTTATTGGGAAATGACCTTGCAGATGGAGAAATTGTTCCTGTGGTACGGTTAACGACCAAACCAAGGATTGATGAGTCTGAGAATGATCCAGATGTTTACCCATCATGTGCGGTGACTCGAGCTAGAGCTAAAGAATTAGCCAAGACAGACAGTCTGGTGCAGTCTGATGTGGTTCCTTGTGACAGTCCTAAACAGGAAGAAAATTATGATGCCTTATCTGAGACTTTTCTGTCTTCACTGGAGGATCAACATCCTTATAGTGAGCCTGAATTTAAAGATTTGTCTTTGTCGAGGAAGGACTTTATGGTGGAACAGACAAAGGATCCTGAATTGACAGAATTGAAAGAAAAAGCTCTCTCATGTGAGGAGATTGAAAAAGTGCCAACTGGATACTATGTCAAAAATGGAGTGTTAAGGAGGAAATGGAGACCTCCCCATGTCCAAAAAATTTAAAACTCGGTTGGAGAGAGTCTGCCAGCTAGCGAGAGAGAATTTGAAAACTAGCCAGATAAGAATGAAGACATATTTTGATAGACGTGCTCGGACTAGGACATTTGCAGTGGGGCAAAAGGTGTTGGTATTTTTCCCTAGCCAAAATAATCCCTTGCAAGCTCGTTTTTCTGGACCCTATGTTATTGAATCTCGAGTGACTGATCTAACATATATAATCAAAACACCAGATAGACGCAAGAAAACACAACTCTGTCATGTAAACATGCTAAAACCTTATTATGAGAGGGATTCAGTTGTGGCCTTGGTGGATGGTGTAAAGGTTGTTTCTAGAATGCCTGATGTTGATGTTGAGGAAGGCCAATTTAGACCAAATATTGTTCCATCGAAACTAAAAAACCAAAATATCATGGAGAACCTTGAAACGAAGTTGGACCATTTACAAGTTTCACAAAAACAACAGATGAGAGAATTAATTTTAAAATTTAAAAATCTGTTCCCAGATGTTCCAAACAGAACATCAATAATTACCCATGATGTTGATGTTGGGGATGCAAAACCAATCAAACAACACCCATATCGAATGAATGTAGAAAAAAGTAAACTTGTTGATCAGGAAATAAAATACATGTTGGAAAATGATATTATTAGACATTCTAGTTCAAATTGGAGTTCGCCCTGTGTTATTGTACCTAAACCTGATGGAACTGTTAGATTTTGCACAGATTACAGGAAAGTGAATGCTGTAACAAAGTCAGATACTTACCCTATTCCTAGGGTGGATGATTGCATAGATAGGGTGGCAAAGGCAAAATTTCTTACAAAGATTGACCTATTAAAAGGGTACTGGTGTGTTCCATTAACAGATAGAGGAAGGGAGATTTCAGCCTTTGTAACCCCTTCTGGATTGTATGAATACAATGTTTTGCCATTTGGAATGAAAAATGCTCCGGCAACATTTCAAAGAATGATTAATTCAGTGATTCATGGGTTTAAAACATACAGATGCCTACATTGACGACTTAGTGGCTGGGAATGATACATGGGAGGATCACATCTCTGCGTTAGAAAGGTTGTTTGAAAGACTTTCCAAGGCTAACCTTACAGTTAACTTGGCTAAAAGTGAATTTGGCCATGCCACTGTGACGTATCTTGGTTATGTTGTAGGTCAAGGCAAGCAAGCTCCTGTTCAGGCAAAAGTTCAAGCAATATCTGAGTTCCCTATTCCCACAGGTACGAGGACTGTTAGAAGATTTTTGGGAATGGTTGGATATTACCGAAAATTTTGTAAAAATTTTGCTGATATTGCTCTTCCCCTAACTAATCTTCTGAAGAAGGGAGTAAAGTTTGTTTGGACAGATTCTTGTCAAGAAGCATTTGAGAAGCTGAAAGCCATTTTATGCTACCATCCTGTGCTCAAAACACCTGACTTTGAAAAGCCATTTTCATTAGCAGTAGATGCCAGTGATGAAGCTGCAGGAGCTGTGTTGTTGCAGAAGGGTGACCTTGATGATATTGACCATCCTGTAGCTTACTTTTCAAAGAAATTTAATGAGCATCAAAAGAATTATTCCACCATAGAGAAAGAATTACTGTCGCTTGTTTTAGCCTTGCAACATTTCAGTGTATATGTTTGCACCGCTCAGATACCATTGACTGTGTATACAGATCATAACCCATTGGTGTTTCTGAGTCGAGTCAAAAACAAGAACAGAAGGCTGTTAAACTGGAGTTTAATTTTGCAAGAGTTTGATCTCAGGATAACTCACATTAAAGGCAAAGATAATGTGATTGCTGATTGTCTTTCCCGATGTTAAATGGGAAACATGTATCTGTAATAATCTGATAGTTTGTAGTTGTGTAGCATGATAATTATTAACATTACTAACTGTATGCGCGGTTAAAATTTTCTTGGGAAAATTTTTTTTTAGGTGGGAGGTGTTACGGACTCAGTAAAAGTCCCTTTAAGATAGAGAGTGTGTGTGTATGTGTGTGTGGGGCGTGCTTACGTCAATAGAAGATAAAGGACGTAATGACGTTGTTGAAGAGGTTAGAAGAAGAAGAAAGAGAGAGAGAGAGAGAAGGGAGAGAGACACCAGCCTGCTAGTTTTCTCTATCGATGGATGAGAAACAATAACTGTGTTTGCCACTGAAATCCATGTATGGAAGTTGGAAGTAATCCGGTGGAGTTCACTTTGTTGCTGACCTGTAGAAGGAAACAGGTATTTGTGTGTGGACGACCACGGTTCGGATGCTTTTCGGGGTGAGGAAGTCACTACCGAGTAAACACTGAAGTGTCGTTTGGGTTCCATCGTGGAACATTTGGATTTCATATGTACTCTCTCTATGTTTCTCTACGTCTACGTCTTATCTTCAGACAACGGTGGTTGTTGAAGAAGCCCTTACTCATGTTTCACCTTATGGCTTGCGGAACTGAACTTTAAGAACCATTCCGGAACTGGGAGTTTTGGACTTTGCCACACCCACACACACACACGAAGAGTTTAGTTTTGGGGTTAACGTTCAAGGTTTAACATTTTTGAATTCTAACATACTAACATTTTTACTTTTATTTTACGTATTATCATAAGTAGTGATTAATAAAATAGTTTTTAACACTAAATCATGCTCAGTGTGCTTCTTTTGTTGCTGGTTCGTGACACCATCTACAACCACTGTCTGTCTTCTCCCACTCAGCCAATTTCGAATCCAGTTTACAACCTTACCATGGATACCCATTGACTGAACCTTCTGAACTAATCTCCCATGTGGGACCTAGTCAAAGACCTTACTAAAGTCCATGTAGACAACATCCACAGCCTTACCTTCATCTACTTTCTTAGTGACCTCCTCAAAAGACTCCATAAGATTTGTTAAACACGATCTACCATGCACAAAGCCATGCTGACTATCCTTAATCAACCCTTGGCTGTCCAAATACTTATATGTCCTATCTCTCAGAACACCTTCCAATAATTTACCCACTACTGATGTCAGGCTCACTGGCCTGTAATTACCTGGTTTACTCTTCGAGCCTTTCTTAAACAATCAGGACTTAAAAATGTAGTGCTTCTTGGGTGGATTTGTAAATGTCACGAACCAGCAACAAAAGAAACACATTGAGCATGATTCAGTGTTATAAACTATTTTATTAATCACTACTTATGATAATACATAAAATAAAAGTAAAAATGTTAGTATGTTAGAATTCAAAAAATGTTAAACCTTGAACATTAACCCCAAAACTAAACTCTTCGTGTGTGTGTGACAAAGTCCCAAACTCCAAGTTCCGGAATGGTTCTTAAAGTTCAGTTCCGCAAGCCATAAGGTGAAACATGAGTAAGGGCTTCTTCAACAACCACCGTTGTCAGAAGATAAGACGTAGACATAGAGAAACATAGAGAGAGTACATACGAAATCCAAATGTTCCACGATGGAACCCAAGCGACACTTCAGTGTTTACTCGGTAGTGACTCCCTCACCCCAAAAAGCATCTGAATCGTGGTCGTCCACACACAAATACCTGTTTCCTTCTACAGGTCAGCAACAAAGTGAACTCCACCGGATTACTTCCAACTTCCATACATGGATTTCAGTGGCAGACACAGTTATAGTTTCTCATCCATCAATAGAGAAAACTAGCAGGCTGGTGTCTCTCTCCCTTCTCTCTCTCTCTCTCTCTCTCTCTCCTTCTTCTTCTGACTTCTTCAACAACGTCATTACGTCCTTTATCTTCTATTGACGTAAGCACGCCCCACACACACATACACACACACTCTCTATCTTAAAGGGACTTTCACTGAGTCCGTAACATAAATGCCTCACCAGGCATTGTGTTATTTCATTTTGAGCTTGGAAGAAAAACATTGAGATGATGAGAAACAGCTTACCATGTGTGTTATTGCTTAAGTGAGGTAACCTCGACTGCGGTAACTACACTAATAATTGAACCAATCTGTAGAGGTTTAAATGGGGAAAATCCTGTTTGGTTACCTCTGAATTCTCAGAACTATTTATATATGATATAGATAAAGGATTTCCAATTCCCACGAGAAGAGTAATTCCTAACTGGGCTAAAGATTCCAGGGATTCACTCAAGTGTACTTGGACTTCAGCAAAGCATTTGACAAAGTACCAGTTTGATCAAGAAAGGAAAAAAAACCCATGGCATCCAATCGAAAATGGCAAGTTATGTTAATAACTAGCTGAGTGACTGAAAGACAAGACCAATGGTCAATGGAAGTTCTAGTGACAAGAGGGGTATAAGGCACATTTATTTTTTTAGGATCTGGGTGTCAATGGAAGTGGGTAACATACATTGCCTATTCTTAATTGCTCTTGAAAAGGTGTTGATGAACCACTGCAACCTTCTGTTGAAGGGACTCTCAGTGCTGTGGGTTTGGAGTTCTAGGCTTTAGACTAGCAACCAGGAAGGGTAATGTTTTTCCAAATCAGGAAGATGTGTGCCTTAGGGGAAAATCTGCATGTGCTGTGTTCCTATGCATTATCCTCCTTAGTAGCAGATGTTCTGGGTTTGGGAGTAAGTGAATAACCACTGTGTACTTTGTTGATGATGTGCACTCCAGCTTGGAGTTGAAAGAGATGGGGGAGATCTTAAATGAATATTTTGCATCTGTATTTACTCTGGAGACAGACAAAGAGACTATAAAACTGAGGCAAAAGAGTAGTGAGGTCATGGACCGCATCTGGATTATGGAAAAGCAGGTGCTTGCTTTCTTGAGGTGAATGAAAGTGGATAAATCCCCAGGGCCTGACAAGGTGTCCCCTTGGACCTTGTGGGAGGCTAGTGCAGAAATTGTAGGGGCCCTGGCAGAGATATTTAAAATGTCTTTAGCCATGGGAGAGGTGCCGGAGGACTGAGGATAGCTAATGTTGTTCCGTTGTTTATGAATAAGCCAGGAAATTATAGGCCAGTGAACCTGACATCAGTTGTGGGTAAATTATTGGAAGACATTCTAAGTATTTGGATAGAAAGGGCCTGATTAGGGATAGTCAACATGGCTTTGTGTGTGGCAGGTCATGTCTAACCAATCTTGTAGAGATCTTCGAGGAGGTTACCAGGAAGGTCGATGAGGGAAAGGTGGTGGACGTTGTCTACATGGACTTTAGCAAGGCCTTTGACAAAGTCCCACATGGGAGGCTGCTCCAGAAGGTTAAGTCACTTGGCAGTCAGGATGAAGTAGCCAATTGAATTCAACATTGGCTTAGCAGGAGAAGCCAGAGAGTGGTAGTAGATGGTTGTCTCTCTGACTGGAGGCCTGTGACTAGTGGTGTGCCACAGGGATCGGTGCTGAGCCTATTGTTATTTATCATTTATATTCATGATTTAGATGATAATGTGGTAAACTGGATCAGCAAATTTACGGATGACACCAAGATTGGGGGTGTTAGTGGACAGCGAGGAAGGCTATCAAAGCTTGCAATGTGATCTGGACCAGCTGAGTAAATGGGCTGAAAAATGGCAGATGGAATTTAATGCAGACAAGTGTCACAAACCAGCAACAAAAGAAACACAGTGAGCATGATTCAGTGTTAAAAACTATTTTATTAATCACTACTTATGATAATACGTAAAATAAAAGTAATAATGTTAGTATGTTAGAATTCAAAAATGTTAAACCTTGAACGTTAACCCCAAAACTAAACTCGTCGTGTGTTTGTTTGACAAAGTCCCAAACTCCAAGTTCCGGAATGGTTCTTAAAGTTCAGTTCCGCAAGCCATAAGGTGAAACATGAGTAAGGGCTTCTTCAACAACCACCGTTGTCAGAAGATAAGATGTAGATGTAGAAAAATATAGAGAGAGTACATACGAAATCCAAATGTTCCACGATGGAACCCAAACGACACTTCAGTGTTTACTCGGTAGTGACTTCCTCACCCCGAAAGCATCCGAACCGTGGTCGTCCACACACAAATACCTGTTTCCTTCTACAGGTCAGCAACAAAGTGAACTCCACCGGATTACTTCCAACTTCCATACATGGATTTCAGTAGCAAACACAGTTATTGTTTCTCATCCATCAATAGAGAAAACAAGCAGGCTGGTGTCTCTCTCCCTTCTCTCTCTCTTTCTTCTTCTTCTAACCTCTTCAACAACGTCATTACGTCCTTTATCTTCTATTGACGTAAGCATGCCCCACACACACATACACACACACTCTCTATCTTAAAGGGACTTTCACTGAGTCCGTAACACAAGTGTGGGGTGATGCACTTTGGGAGGAAAAACCAGGGTAAGACTCACACAGTGAATGGTAGGGCACTGAGGTGTGCAGTAGAACAAAGGGACCTGGGAATACGGATCCTTGAAAGTGGTGTCACAGGTAGATAGGGTCGTAAAGAGAGCTTTTGGCACTTTGGCCTTCATAAATCAGGGCATTGAATAGAGGAGTTGGGATGATACAATGAAGTTGTACAAGAAGGAGAGGCCAAATTTAGAGTATTGTGTGCAGTTCTGGTCACCTACCTACAGGAAATATATCAATAAGCTTGAAAGAGTGCAGAGAAAATTTACAAGGACGTTGCTGGGACTTGAGGACCTGAGTTATAGGGAAAGGTTGAATAGGTTAGGACTTTGTTCCCTGGAGCGCAGGAGAATGAGCGGAGATATTATAGAGGTATACAGAATTATGAGGGGTATAGATAGGGTGAATGCATGCAGGCTTTTTCCACTCAGGTTGGGTGAGATGAGAACTAGAGGTCATAGGTTTAGGGTGAAAGGTGAAATATATTTAAAGGGAATTTGAGGGGGAACTACTTCACTCAGATGGAGGTGCGAGTGTGGAACGAGCTGCCAGCGGAAGTGGTGGATGCGGGTTCAATTGTAACATTTAAGAGAAGTTTGGATAGGTACATGGATGGGAGGGGTTTGGAGGGATATGGTTGGGTGCAGGTAGATGGGACTAGGCGGAAGATCAGGTCGGCATGGACTAGATGGGCCAAAGGGCCTGTTTCTTTGCTATAGTACTCTGTGACTCTAGGTGAAAAAAAACATGCTGGAGGAACTCAGTTGGCCAGGCAGCATCCATGGAGAAAAACAGACGGTCAACGTTTCAGGTCAGGACCCTTCTTCAGGTCTGAAGCTAGGAAAAGGGGAAGCCCAATATGTAGAAGGGAAAACAAAGCAGTGATAGGTGGACAGAAGAGGGGAGGTAGGCTGGACACAAGGTGGTGATAGGTCGATTCAGGTAAGAGATAGTGATAGGCAGATATGGGGGAGGAGGGGAGAGCAGATCCACCAGGGGTGGGTCAATGGTATGGAGGCAGGCGGCATGGGGGGAGGGGAGGAGAGGAAGAGGAGAGGGGAAAAAATTGGTGAGGAGAAAAAAAAGAGGCTAGGAAAGGGAGGTAAAAAAGAGGCATGGGGGGGAGGGTTGGTTAAAGTGGGAGAATTTGATTTTCATATCATTAGGCTGTAGGGTCCTGAGACAGAAAATGAAGTGTTGTTCCACCAGTTTGCGTTTGGAGAATGCAATGATTCTATGAGTCTGCTATGTACCGGTGGTGGATAGGGTCGCAATCATGTGGTCTACCTTGTCCTGTATTGTTGGAACTGCACTATTTCAGGCAAATGAAGGGCAGTCTTCATTCATTAAATTTCAATTCCAAAGTTCTGTAGAAATTTTTAAAAAAATGTCAGATGGAACTGAAGCATCAGAGACTTGCCTTAAATGATGAGGTTGAAACAATACACTGTTGCATATCACTGTTTTATACAGCCTTTTCTGCTCATTAGTTTGAGAAATGTGAACTGATCTTTCTAACCACTTCCACCACGTTGTCTCATACTCCACTGACCCAGGTCCAATCTGACCTCCAGTGCTAGCTGCCTGGAGTTTGACCAATGCAGTTCCCCCAGGTGCTCTGCTCTCTTCTGACATAGTGCTGTAAGTAAGATCTCAGTCTTCTAGAGATCATGCTGGCTGATGTACATGCTGACAGTTCATTGTAGATGCAGGTAGGAAGCTGTTATATACTAAATACATCACAATCCAAAATTGCTCCAGGCCATCTTCATTGAATCATCTGAATAGTGTAAGCCATCTCCTTTTCTCAATTCTCTTCTTGGCCAGTCTCTGGAGGATCTCAACTTTAACTTTTGGAATTGCACATGCAGTTACCTTTGCAATGGATAATCTGCACAGATTTTGTTTGCAAAGAAAATTCAGAATCTAGATTTTTCAAAGATACAACGGCCTACTGAAATGGAAGAAAACAATGCACTTATCTGGCGCCTTTCAGTTTGAAGACACCCCCAAACTCTTTAAAATTAGAGAATTATTTTATGAAGTGACTTGTAATAGGGGCAGACTTACCCAGGGTGCATGAAGCAAACTTCAATTGGTAAGAGTGATGTTTTAACATTGAGGAATAAATGTCTGGGACAAAGAAAATCAAATCATCAAATGAGCAACAAAATAAATCATGAGAAAAGATCAGCCACCAATATAAATGGGAATGCAAAGGTGTTCTAGATGCATCTAAATATTAAAATGTGACACAGGACAAAAATGTGAACTTGCACATTGATACCACTGTTTAGGTACTAAATGAGTATTTACGCTTCATGTAGGAGATAGCCAAGATATGTATCTAGATATACTAAAAATGGATAGCAAGGAAGTATTAGGAAAATTGGCTGAACTTGAGTCAATAGAACTGATGGGATGTATCATAGGAAATGGAGGGAGGCCTTAGGAGTACTGACAGTAACCTTTCAAAGGGTTTATGGATTCAAGGGTGGTGCCACGAGAGTAGAGAGTAGTAAATGCTATTCCCTTGTTTAAGTGACAGATAAGGTTAACTGGTTAACTTAGTTAACTGGGATGCTGGGAAAACTTAAAAACACTGATCTATGACAGGATTAATAATCACATGAAGAAAAGTAGATTAATTAGGGCAAGTCAGCACAGGTTTGTCAAAGGCATTGGAATTGGTTTATTGTCACGTACTGAGGTGCAGTGAAAAACTTGTCTTGCACACCATTCATACAGATCAATTCATTACACAGTGCATTAAGGTAGAAGAAGGCAAAACAATACAGAATGCAGAGTGAAGTGTCACAGCTACAGAGAAAGTGAGTTGCAGGTAGACAATAAGGTGCAAGGTCATAGCGAGGTAGATTGTGAGGTGAAGAGTCAATCTTATTGTACTGGGCAACTGTTCAAGTCTTATAACAGCGGGATAGAAGCTGTCCTTGAGCCTGGTGGTATGTGCTTTCAGGCTTTTGTATCTTCTGCCCAATGGCAAGGGAGAGAAGAAAGAAGTCCTGGTGGGTGGGGTCTTTGATTATGTTGGCTGCTTTACTGAGGCAGCGAGAAGCATAGACAGAGTCCATGGAGGGGAGGCTGGTTTCCATGATGTGTTGAGCTATGTCCACAACTCTCTGTGGTTTCTTGCCATCCCGGCAGAGCAATTGCCATATCAAACTGTGATGCATCCAGATGGGATACTTTCTATGGTTCATCGATAAAAGTTCGTGAGTGTCAAAGGAGACAGGCCAAATTTCTTTAGATTCCTGAGGAAGTAGAGGTGTTGGTGAGCTTTCTTGGCCATGGCATCTACGTGGTTGGACCAGGACAGGGCAAGCTCCTAGGAACTTGAAGCTCTCAACCGTCTTGACCTCAGCACCATTGATGTAGACAGGTGCATGTGCACCACCCCACTTCCTGAAGTCAATGACATTGAAGGAAAGGTTGTTTTCACGACACCATGTCACTAAGCTCCCTATCTCCTTCTTGTACTCTGATTATTTGAGATATGGCCTACAACGGTGGTATCATCTGCAAACTTGTAGATGGCATTAGAGCAGAATCTGGCCACACAGACATGAGTGTATACGGGGCTGAGGACACAGCCTTGAGGGGCACCAGCGTTGAGAATAATTGTGCCGGAAATGTTGCTGCCTATCCTCACTGATTGCGGTTTGTTAGTCAGAAAGTCAAGAATGCAGTTACAGAGGGAGGTGTTGAGTCCCAGGTCTCGGAGTTTGGTGATGAATTTGCTTGGAATTATAGTATTGAAGGTGGAGCTGCAGTCAATAAACAATAGTCTAACGTAGGTGTCTTTACTGTCCAGATGCTCCAGAGATGAGTATAGGGCCAGGGAGATGGCATCTGCCGTAGACTTATTTTGACAGTAAAGAAATTGCAGTGGGACAAGTTTGTCTGGGAGGGTGGAATTAATGCATGCCATGACCAGCCTCTCGAAGCACTTCATAATGGTGGATGTCAGAGCCACTGGTCGGTAGTCATTAAGGCACATTATCTTGTTTTTCTTAGGTACCGGGATGATAATGGTCTTCTTAAAGCAGGTGGGAACTTCAGATTGAAACAGGGAGAGGTTAAAAATGTCTTCAACTAGCCCCGCCAGCTGATCTGAGGACATGGTCAAGGACACCATCCGGGCCAGATGCTTTCTGCGCGTTCACTCTCCAGAAGACTGATCTTATGTCCTCAACGGTCACCACAGGTTCAGGTGTATTGGAGGCTGTTGGGGTGGGTACTGACATACCGATCCCCTTCTGTTCAAAGCTTTCATAGAGTGCGTTAAGTTCATCGGGAAGGGATGCGCTGCTCTCAGCGATGTTGCCCGACTTCATTTTGTAGTTCATAACAGCAATGTAAGCCCTGCCACAAATGACGGCTGGTCTGGGACTTAATTTTGGACTGATGTCTCTTGGCATCTCTTGATAGCTTTATGGAGGTTATATCTCAATTTCTCGTAAAGAACAAGGACACCTGATTGGAATGCTGCCGTCCTTGACTTCAGTAGGGAGTGGATCTCCTGGTTCATCCATGGTTTCTCGTTTGGGAACACCCAGCTTGTCCTCTTTGGTACACAGTCCTCAACACACTTGCTGATAAAGTCCATGACAGTGGTGACATACTCATCTAGGCTGGCAGCTGAGTCTTTGTACATGGACCAGTCCACTGACTTAAAGCAGTCACGTACAGTGGCATGCAAAAGTTTGGGCACCCCTGGTCAGAATTGCTATTACTGTGAATAGCTAAGCGAGTAAAAGATGACCTGATTTCCAAAAGGCATAAAGTTAAATATAACACATTTCTTTGATATTTTAAGCAAGATTACTTCTTTATTCCATCTTTTACAGTTTCAAAATAACAAGAAAGGAAAAGGGCCTGAAGCAAAAGTTTGGGCACCCTACATGGTCAGTACTTAGTAACACCCCCTTTGGCAAGTAACACAGCTTGTAAACACTTGCTGTAGCCAGCTAAGAGTCTTTCAATTCTTGTTTGGGGGATTTTCGCCCATTCTTCCTTGCAAAAGGCTTCTAGTTCTGTGAGATTCTTGGGCCTACTTGCATGCACTGCTCTTTTGAGGTCTATCTACAAATTTTCGATGATGTTTGAGTTCAGGCACTGTGACGGCCATGGCAAAACCTTCAGCTTGTGCCTCTTGAGGTAGTTCATTGAGGACTTTGAGGTGTGTTTAGGATTGTTATCCTGTTGTAGAAGCCATCCTCTTTTCATCTTCAGCTTTTTTACAGACGGTGTGATGTTTGCTTCCAGAATTTACTGGTATTTAATTGAATTCATTCTTCCCTCTACCAGTGAAATGTTCCCCGTGCCACTGGCTGCAACACATGCCCAAAGCATGATCGATCCACCCCCGTGCTTAACAGTTGGAGAGGTGTTCTTTTCATGAAATTCTGCACCCTTTTTTCTCCAAACTTTCCTGCATCCTCACCACAAAATTCAGTGTCAGAAGTTTGCAAAGGAACATCTAAACAAGACTGATGCATTTTGGAAACAAGTCTTGTGGACTGATGAAGTTAAAATAGAACTTTGCAGCCGCAATGAGCAAAGGTATGTTTGGAGGAAAAAAGGGTGCAGAATTGAAGAATTGAAAGACTCTTAGCTGGCTGCAGAAAGCATTTACAAGCTGTGATACTTGCCAAAGGGGGTGTTACTAAGTACTGACCATGCAGGGTGCCCAAACTTTTGCTTCGGGCCCTTTTCCTTTTTTGTTATTTTGAAACTGTAAAAGATGGAAATAAAGAAGTAATCTTGCTTGAAATATTTAAGACATGTGTCATCTTTAACTTCACGCCTTTTGGAAATCAGGTCATCTTTTACTCGCTTAGCTATTCACAGTAACAGAAATTTTGACCAGGGGTTTCCAAACTTTTGCCTGCCACTGTAGCTCATCTGTTTCCTTAGCCCAGCACTGTATGACTCTCTGTACTGGATCCTCCTGTTTCAGCTTCTGTTTTTATGCAGGGAGGAGCACAACCTGGGGTCTGACTTACCAAAGTGAGGGCAGGCAGTGGCTCAGTAGGCATCTTTGATGGTTGTATAGCAATGGTCAAGGGTGTTAGCGCCCCTGAATGGACAGGAAATGTGCTGGTAGTACTTTGGTAACACACGCTTGAGGCTGGCCTGGTTGAAGTCACCTGCAATAATGAAGAGGGCCTCAGGGTATCCTGTTTCAAGGCCGTTGACCATAGTTCATTGAGTGCAGGCTGCATGTTTGTCTGGGGTGGAATGTAGACTGCCATCAGGATAGCTGAAGTGAACTCCCGTGGCAGGTAGTATGGGTGGCACTTCACCATTAGATATTCCAAGCTGGGTGAGTAGGACTGTGATGTCCGAGCACCATGAGTTATTAAGAAGCAGGTCCCTCCACCTCTGACTTTGCCCAAGGCCACTGTACAGTCCATTCCGTGGATAGAGAAGCCCTCAGGTTGAATGGCACAGTCAGGTGAAGCAGGTGTAAGCCATGTTTTGGTGAGACATAGCACACAGCAGTCCCTCAGTTCTCTTTGGCAGGTCAGTCTTACCCATAGTTCATCAACTTTGTTCTCAATGGCCTGGACATTAGCTAGTACTATACTGGGAAGGGAGGGGGTCTTGAACCCACAGTTTCAGTCTCACCTGCAGCCCACCCCTCTTTCCACATTTTCCAGGTAAGAGGGTGCAACTGGTCAGTCTTGGAAGTCCTGGAGTGAAGCCACCTGGACTGAAAGGTAAGTGATTGCTTAAGGATTGCTGGAGCAGATACATCTGGACTGGAAGGCAAGTGACAGACCTGGAGCAGATTCAACTGTTCTGAGGCAAGTTGTTGTTCCCATACAGCTCTAAAGGTCCTGAAGAGGAGTGGGCTGCCCTAGCAGGTAAGAGGGGGCATCTAGGGGCCCCTCAGCATCAGGACTTGGGGTGCTGCATAGGGTCCTGGCATCAGGCATCCCTGCAGGTCAGGCCTTGAGCTCCAAAGGAAAATCATATTTAAGCAGATTCTTTTTGATGAGATAACATAGATTTCCAGTAGGCTTTTGAAACGGTGCTACATAGCAGAACTTAATGATGAGGCACGAGAGGAACATTTTCTACTATGGATATGGGGGTTGGCTCAGTAACATAACAGCAGCCTGTGGCAAATAGCAATTTGTCAGGCTGGTGTTCAGGCCCCAGCTGGAGAACTTTGTTTAATTCCATATGCCACATTATCAGAAGGATTATGTGACACAAAGCAAAACTTTGTTAAAAATGTAGTGCAAGGTTGAAATCTGGAATGCAACCCCCACCATATACAGTGATGAGCAAAAGTTTGGGCAGCCCTGGTCAAAATGTCTGTTACTGTGAATAGCTAAGCGAGTAAAAGATGACCTGATTTCCAAAAGGCATAAAGATGACACATTTCTTTAATATTTTAAGATTACTTTTTTTATTTCCATCTTTTAGTTTCAAAATAACAAAAAAGGAAAAGGGCCCGAAGCAAAAGTTTGGGCGCCCTGCATGGTCAGTACTTAGTAACTGAGTTACAAAGGGGGTTTGGCAAGTATCACAGCTTATAAACACTTTCTGTAGCCAGCTAAGAGTCTTCCAATTTTTGTTTGGGGGATTTTTGCCCATTCTTCTTTGCAAAAGGCTTCTAGTTCTGAGAGATTCTTGGGCCGTCTTGCATGCACTGCTCTTTTGAGGTCTATCCACAGATTTGATGATGTTTAGGTCAGGGGACTGTGAGCTAGTCCATTGTGGATTTTGAGGTGTTTAGGATCGTTATCCTGTTGTAGAAGTCATCCTCTTTTCATCTTCAACTTGCTTTTTTTTCCACAGACAGTGTGATGTTTGCTTCCAGAATTTGCTGGTATTTAATTGAATTCATTCTTCCCTCTACCAGTGAAATGTTCCCCATGCCACTGGCTGCAACACAAGTCCAAAGCATGATCGATCCACCCCCGTGCTTAACAGTTGGAGAGGTGTTCTTTTCATGAAATTCTGCACCCTTTTCCCCCTCAAAACATACCTTTGCTCATTGCAGCCAAAAAGTTCTATTTTAACTTCATCAATCCCCAGGACTCGTTTCCAAAATGCATCAGGCTCCTTTGCAAACTTCTGACGCCGAATTTTGTGGTGAGGACGCAGGAAAGGTTTTCTTCTGATGACTCTTCCATGAAGGTCATATTTGTGCAGGTGTTGCTGCACAGTAGAGCAGTGCACCACCACTCCAGAGTCTGCTAAATCTTCCAGAAGGTCTTTTGCATGAACCCTGAAGGGGTTTTGATTTGCTTTCCTAGCAATCCTACGAGCAGTTTTCTCAGAAAGTTTTCTTGGTTTTTCAGACCTCCACCATTCCTGTTAACTGCCATTTCTTAATTACATTATGAACTGAGGAAACAGCCACCTGAAAACACTTTACTATCTTCTTATAGCCTTCTCCTGCTTTGTGGGCATCATTTATTTTAATTTTCAGAGTGCTAGGCAGCTGCTTAGAGGAGCCCATGGTTGCTGATTGTTGGGACAAGGTTTGAGGAGTCAGTATTTATAAAGTTTTGAAGTTTGCATCACCTGGCCTTTCCTAACAATGACTGTGAACAAGCCATAGCCCTAACAAACTAATGAAGGTCTGAGACCTTGGTAAAAGTTAATGAGAGCTCAAATCTCTTGGGGTGCCCAAACTTTTGCATGGTGCTCCTTTCCTTTTTTCACTTTAAAGTTGTACAAAACAAATAATACACTAATCTTGCTTAAAATGTTGAAAAGAATGTTTCATCTTTAACTTTATGACTTTTGTAGATCAGTTCATCTACTCCCTTTAACTATTCACAGTAACAGAAATTTTGACCAGGGTGCCCAAACTTTTGCATGCCACTGTACTTATCCAATTCCTTCTTGAAGAAAAACTTGCAAGGGTACAAATAAAGGACAAGAGGGTGGAACTGGGGAGATACTCTGGTAGACTTCCCACATGGACACAATGGGCAAAGTGGCCTCATTCTGTACCATAGGGTTTTATGTTTCTATTACTTCCTTGCTCCCCTTCTAAACAATGGCAGCAGTAATATGGACACATTCCCCCAGAGTGCTGCAGTTTAAGGTTTCTTCTGGAAGGATAGCACAAGCACTCACGTGAAGAGTCAGCCTAGATTTGTAATTAATATCTGGAATCGAACAATTTCTAGAAAGGTTATCAATAGTTAAAAATCAGACTATCCAAAAGCAAACAATAAACCATCCTTCCTACCTCCCATTCAGGAGGCATTTTTAATATTCAGTAAAGTGTATACATTATAGCAGTTGGTCAATATGCAGGGACTATATTGCAGGTCAAAATATAGAAATACACCATTAACTAAAAAAAAAATTTAATTCTTATAATCCTTTACAACTGTGAAGACACTTACAGAGTTCTGTCACATCACATTTTCAATCTAGGGCAGAAATTCAATGTTCCACTATTACCCAGTCAGATCAGTAGGATCCAAGACTTGAATCATTTTTCTTTAAAGTATCTTCCAAAAATGACATTCCAACAGTCCACCATTTTATACATTTTCAAGTTATTTTGTAAAATGCATATACTGATCTTTTAAAGGATTACATTGTTTTTCTTTCAATAAAAAAAATACAGAACTCTAGGACAGCTTCAAACAGCAAATACAATCCCATGACAAAGTCAAACACCATGACAAAACTATTGAATATTGGCATTTGCATTTTCAAAAACAACCTGCACTTGGTAATTAAAAGATTACCATTAAATTCCAGCCCTGTTGTGTCCTTACATCAAGTTATGAACTACATAAATCAGTTCAAGCAAGTAGCTTTTAGAATGGCTTTCCAAAGCAGTTATATAGCCACAGAAACTATCATGCACAACTACCAAAATCTTAACCCCACCCCACCCTCAAAAAAAAAGTTGCCGTAACACGTTGATTAAAAATCTTTAGACAGTTGTCCAGCAAGCGGTAGAGTCTGGTCAGTAACGACCTGCAAAACAAATATATACAATGAACCTGATGGCTATACATCAGGGTTGATAGTTATTGTACTTGTGTTAATTAAGTAGCATGGAACCCAGGTTCTACCAGGTAGTGAATGTGAAATTTGTTAATTCTCACAACCACTTACAACACTAGAGGCCTTTTGGCCCATCAAATCTACATCAACTCTCAGGGCATTACCACCTGTGCAATTCCCCCATCTACCTCCTTGCAACCTACTCTCACATACCCATCAAATCCTCCTCTCCCCACTGCACCACTCCAACTGTCACTTGGGGAAATTTACAACTGCCAATTAACCTACCAACACATTTTTGCTATGTGGGAAGAAACCAGAGGACCCAAGGGAAACCCCCATGGTCATAGGGAGAACATGCAAACTCCATGCAGACAGCACCCAAGGTCAGGATCAAATCTGGTTCACTGGAGCAGAGGCAGTGCCACCCATACATGGAAATTCTTTTCTATAATATTAAAATATCAGCCCTTTTTTTAAAAATATAAACACACCTTAAGCTTAACGAAGTTTCTTTGTGGTAATCAGTGATAAGCATGCACCTACAATTAGAGGTACCTTGTTTAACTAATAGCTAGCTGGCACTGGATACCTGGCAATTATTTTAGCAAGTTTTTAGAATTTTTTTTAATGTAAAAATTTGTTAATGCAAGTAGATGGATTCTAGTTCTAATTCCTCTTGTTAAACATGCCATGTGGTGAGCAGGTGAAGTGATAAAGATTGTTTTGTGAAGGAAAATTTAAGCACTAGTAACAAGCCAAGACTGATATCACAGGAAGGTCTAACTTCCCAATCCCACCCTCATCTTGAAAGGGTCTGCTCTAAATTATACTGCAGTGTAAAATTTGAATTGAAATGGGTACCATGATTAACTACTGTAAATTAAATTACAAACAGCCCAAGTATTAATTAGTAATTAAATGAAATGATTGGTAGGGGAGGTGATGCATCACGCCTGTTGCATGTGACATCTGCTGGAGACCATAAACCTTCAACAGACACATATGAAGTGTTTGCAGATCAAAACTTCAGCTCAAAGCTGGTGAACTGGAGTTTAAAAACTTTGGATGTTATAATGCATCAGGGAATGAGAAAGTTACCTGGAAGCTATGATCCAGAAGACAGTCACACCCTTTAGATAAAATGTACAGTGATAGGAGTGTGACTACAATTGAGGCAGTTATATGGATCCAGAACATAGTGTTGAAGCCTGAGCACTTGAGAGCTGGGGATGGATGAACAAACTGACTGTATTCTTCACATGTGCAAGTCATGAAGACTGTACTGTATGCATGTCAGGGTTAAGGGGAAAGATGTAACTGTTATGCTATGTCATTGGTACTGATGTGGTCTGCTGAGGGAGAATAAGAAGATAAGGTCTTAATTTCACAGAGTCAGAAAAAGGCCAGAAGGTAATTTTACCATCATAGCACATTCCAAATTGGCAAAGTGTGCTAATAAGATTAGAGTTGTATGTATGGCTCAGGTTGGTTTCAACTCCTGAAACTCTAGCAGGGTAGTAGGGATGAACAGAGTTAGATAGACTTCACTTAAATTGGGCTTGGGCCAGTGTTGTGGAAAAGAATGAATGACAAGGGCTTTAAACTGAAGAAAGGTGCAGGCAAAGGGAATTTTAAAGTTTAACTATGTTTAGGGTAACAATACAGGGCTATGAAATGGGCGCTGAAAACAGCACGGAAAGTATACAATAAGTGTAGACAGCAGAGAAAAAATTATGCGTTTCCAGAAGGTATGCAACATTCATAACAAGATAAATGAATTGACGGCACAGATAATAGTACGAGTATAATCTGATAGCCATTTATAATGGTGTGATTGCAAGGCTGGGAAATGAATATTCCTGGCTTTGAGACTTAAGAATAGGCAGGTAGGGTAGCTCTTAAAAGATGAGGTCAGTACAGTAACAAGAAATAATTGCAACTCAGATGATCAAGTCTTTTTGGGTAAAGAAATAAACAAGGTGAAATCAATAATGGTAGTAGTTACATGCCTTCTAAGAGTAGTCTCATTTTAGGACAGAGTATAAATCATGCACCACAGGCTTGTAAAAAAGATACTGAAATACTTGTGGCTACCTTTAATCTTCTCACAGATTTTAATCAAATCAAATTGACAAAAGCAGCCACGAAAATAAGCTTAGAGTATATTTGGGAGCTTCCTAATAAACATTGTGGAGCTAACCAAGGAAAGCCTATTTCTGGTCACTCATTTGTAATGACACAAGAGTAATTAATGAGCTCATGAAATCACAGTTGATTAAACTGGACAGGGCAAAATGGGATTCAAGGGGAAAATAGTATTTGAGATACTTCATAATTATCAATAAAAAACATTTTCCACAGAAAATAAAAGGTTCTATGAGTGGTTCTAAAGTAGTTAAGAGTAGAGGTAGAGTTGAAGGAAAAGGTGTGCAATATTGTGATGTTTAATTGTGGCCTAGAAGCTCAGGAAAATTTGAGAAACCAGCAGAGAAAAGATTACAAGAAATGGAGAAAGTCCAATTGAATCCAGGTAATTAAGAATGGGTAGTAAGGAAACGGCAGAGACTTAAATATTTTGTACTTGTCTTTACACAGAAGACATTAAAAGCATCCCAGGGAACTTAAAGTGATGCCATCACCATACAAAAGGTACAATGCAAATCAAGTCCCTGACTATTAAAATAGATGACCATATACACAGTTGTTGCATTGGTTATGATCTTTCAAAATTCCTAAGATTCTGGAAAGGTCCACATTGGTTAGACCACACATGAAGTACTGTGTACAGTCCTGGTCACATGACAGTAAGCATGTAGCAGCAATAGAATGCAGAATAGATTCACCAGGATGTTGCACAGAACAGAAGGCTGAGGTTTATAAAATTACGAGGGGCATAGATAGATGGTCATTTTCTCCCCCAGTGCAAGGGCTTCTAGAACTAGAGGACACAGGTTTAAGGTTAGATGGGAGAAGTTTAAAAGGAAATCCAAGGGGTAAATTTCTCTACACAGAGGGCAATGAATATCTGGTGGTAGTGAAAGCAGATACAATTACATCACTTAAAAGGTACTTTAGTAGGAAAGGTGTAGAGGGATACCAGCCTAATGCAGGCAAATGGGATTTAGTGTAGATAGGCATCACTGTTGGAATGGATGAGGTGGCCCCAAAGGACCTGTCTCTGTGCTGTATGTTTCTATGATTCTGTACGTGTGGATAGAGAAATGGCTAATAGAAAAGAGTTAGGATACATGGACCAAACTCAGGTTGGTAAGACACATCTGGGATCAGTGTGGGGGCCACAATCATTTGTAATCTATATTAATGACTTGGATGACTGTAGTTTAAACAAATTTGCTGATGATAAATACAGTATGAAAGCAAGATCCGGAGAACAAAGAATCTGGAAGACGACACAGGTATGTCCAATGATGAAGTAAAAACTTGCCAAATGCATAATATTGGGATTTGTATTATTCATTTTGGTAGGAAGAACAGAAAAGCATAATACTATTTAAATGGAGAGACTACAGAATGCTGCCTTACAGGGATCTACACATGTTCTTGTACTCGAAAGATGGAACATTAGCATGCAAGTATACCTAGAAACTAGGACAGGATAAAAAACATTGGCATTTATTGAAAAGGGAAAGAAGTGTTGAAATAGAAATTCTTGCTAAAACAGGGTAGGGTGCTGGTGAAGGGCACTGGTACAGTTTTTAATACCATTATTTAAGGAGGGATACATTTGCATCAGAGAGAGTTTGGAGAAGGTTTGCTGGGTTCATTCAATAATAAAGTGGTCATCTTATGAGAAAAGGTTGAGCTGGGATATATACATGGAGTTCAGGAGAATGCAGTCCAAGATTCTGAGGGTACATTTCTCCTCATTGGGACACCTGGAATGAGAAGCATGGTTTCAGAATAATGGGCTGCCCAATTGTAGTGGATATGAAGATGTTCATACCCGAGAACCAGGGGGTGGAGCACAGCTGTGATCCTAATGAATGACAGATCAAAGGTAGAGAGGCCATTATCATTCAATCAAGCTTTCCATGCTTGAGTTTCAATTAAGTTTGCTTAGGCACCTGTAATACAAATAACTCAATTATAGTACTTACGTGGTGAATAGGAACGAGACCTTGAGCGCGATCGATATCCCCTGCTGTAATAAGGTGACGGAGATCGCCGTCTACTGTAATGAAATAATTAAATAAGGCCAAATTACCTTAGATTTTCATTTTGGCAGTCGCCCATTGTAGATTCCATGCAGAAACTTAGCATTAAACTCCTATTCACATCTAGCATGACTACCTAACTACCTGCCCATATCCCAGCTAAAGGATACCCCACGGAATTAAAAAAAATGTACAAATAGTTAAGTTACTGTATTTACCTCTAGAACAATAACTGCGAGCTTTCACAATGTATTGCAAGAACACAAATTGTATTCAGTGGCAGCAAAATAACAGGCCAGAGAGAAGTTGCTACATTTTTTAAGAAGGAATGGCATTTGAACCCACGTCTACAGAGGATGAGAAAGGCTGGACAGGACCTACTGGAAAAGTTGAGGCTGGAGGTAAAAGAACATGTCTAGCTGCAGGCAAGCTGATATAAGGGTGGAGCAGGACATAAGATGATTTTTATTAGTCATGTGTACATAACGTGACTTTATTAGTCACGTGTACGCCACACTTCCTGTGCCAACATAGCATGCCCACAAGGTTCTAACTTGTACGTCTTTGAAATGTGGGAGGAAACCCATGCAGACATGGGGTGAACATACAAACTCCTTACAGTTAGTGGCTGGAATTGAACTTGGGTCGCTGGCGCCGTAATAGCATTACGCCAACCACTACACCACCATGCCTGCCCACATGCGTGGTATCATGTGCATGCATGCTCAGCAGTAAGGAGCAGAGAAAGGAACGCACCCGCTGTATTATGCGCAACTTGAAACAGTTATTGTGCTTCAAGGTTGAAACCATTTAAAAATTATACAACTTTTTGCTTTCAAGCCTACAAATAATACATCTATCCCCAGGTAACTTTTCAAAATAATGTAAGCACAGCAGGTCAGGCAGCATTTGCAGAAAGAAACACGGTTAATATTTCAGGTCAAATCCTTCATCAGAACTGGGAAAATAAATTTAAGTTAAAAAGGGCAGGGAAGGGATGGATTTGATAAAATAATACATTTGATAGGGCAAGGCCAGAGGGAGAGGGAGAAGGAAAAGCTGCAAAGTGCAGGCCAGGTCTGCTCCTGAAACCCACCCAACAGATCAGGCCCAATACGCAAGGAGAGAAAACACACAAAGTGGGAAGTCTGACGGAGAGCTTACAGAATTAATGTTCCTATTATTGTAGATGAAATTGGGAGGTGCAGCTGTTTTAGTATCATTGTGGCCTTTTAAGTTCAATAAGTCAATGAAGTCTTGGCAACATGATTTAGACAAAGAGCTTTAGCTGCACAATTATAGAATACTTTACCTGTACCGATAATCATAGTCCCGATCATCATATCGATCGTATTTATCATAACCTCGGTCATAGTACGAATCCCGGCGACGGCCTCCACCACCACCACCTCCACTGCTGCTAACAGGGAATAGGAGTAGATTCGTAATTACAAAAAATCCACAATAAAACAAGAGTTTTAAAAGCATCCAAGTTTATTTTCCTTACTGAGTTGGTCTTCCCATATAGATTCCAGGAGTAGGAGTGTGGGGCCTCTTTGTGATAGAATAATCTACACGAATTCGCCTACCATCCAATTCCATCCCATTAGCACGTTCCATTGCCTGCAGACAGATGACACCAAAATCAAACTTATCATGTATTTGAATTATAGTAAAGCTGCCTTAGTATCCCACTGAATAAATATTGGAATTAGAATATTGTCACATGCACTAAGATACAGTAGAAAAACAGTTTTGCATGCCATCCATAAATAATTTCAATACGTCAGTACATTGGATAGTACAAGGGAAAAGCAGTAACAGAATACAGAATATAGTGTTACAGAGAATGTGCAATGCAGGTAGACAATAAGGTGCAAGGGCCATAACGAGATAGATTGTGAAGTCAAGTTCATCTTTAACATACAGGACGTCTGTTCAAGAGTCTTAGAGAAGCTGGATAGAAGCTGTCCTTCAGCCTGGTCGTGCACATTTTCAAGCTTTTGTATCTTCTGATAATGTCTGGGATGGGAGGGGTCTTTGATTATGCTGGCTGCTTTTCTGAGGCAGCAAGTGTAGACAGAGTCCACGGAGGGGGACTGGTTTTTGTGATGGACTGAACAGCATCTACAACACTCTGCAATTTCTTGCAGTCTTGGGCAGAACAGTTGCCACACCAAGGTGTGATGCATCTGGATAGGATGCTTTCTATGGTGCATCTATAATTTATTCACACATGGGATGTAGGTGTTGCTGGCAGGGCTAGCATTTAACACCCACATCTGACTGCCTCAAAAGGTAATAGAGGTTTTTTTAAAAAATTTATGCTGCTGAGTAACAAATTCCAGTATTCAGAATCAATGATCAAGGGATAGCTGATGCATTTTGAAGTAATGATGATCTACAGTAATAGTCGATTCATAAATGTAATTGTACAGAACTCACAATGCAACTTTATTATCAACGTGCTAAAATTTTAGAGGTAACAATATGCAAATAAAGCAAGCACTCATCTACAACCTCAATATAAGTGACCATTAATGCCCCCAGATTACCTCTTTAGCATCCTCTAGTCTTTCAAAATAAACAAATGCAAATCCTCTTGAACGGCCAGTCCGCTGATCATAGACGACATTGACACCTGCCAATGGTCCATAGCGAGAAAACACTTCACGAAGATCCCGCTCAGTTGTGTACAAACTAAGGCCAAAAACACCGAGGCAAGTGTTTGGATCTGGATTAGCCTGCAAAATCAATATTAGAAATACGTTAAAAAAAACATCATGGGAACTATTTTTGAAGTCAACGATTTTCTAAGGATGGAAGTAATCAGTGAGCCTGTAGCCCAAGTAAAACAAGGTCACAGGACCAAACATTGCTTTAAGGCATTTTCTGCTTAAAGTAGTAAAAGCTGTAGCACAAACAGCAATTTCCATTTTCCAAGAAACAGCTCTCAAATGTTTTTGGCACCGTACATCGAGATAGTACATTTTAGCCCTTCAAAGATAATTCAGGAAACCATCCACTTTTTCTCAAAATCTCCGATTTCAAAGAAAGGCAGTCTTCCAGCTCTGGTCTATTGACGTCATAGATATAGTCTAATAACTCCATATGTCAAGGAAACCAAATTAATTTTGCAGAGTTTACAGGTTCTTCTGGTAATGGTTCTAATATCAGCCATGACTATGAAACTAACGCAGCAATGAAGATTTAGTGAGAGAAACTGGCAATCCTTACCTGGTTTGGCTTACGTGATCAGACCTAAAAGCAACTGCTCTCTGGAATGGCCTAGCAAGCCACTCAGCTGTACCAAAACTATTTTAATTAGAACCGCTTTATAAAAGCCAAGCCTAAACAGAGGCTTGGGTAAACACTGAAGCAACACCCAGAGCCCCAGTATTTGGTAATCATCTTATCAGACCAGCTTTTAAGGATAAATTTAAAACCTGAAAACAAGTGAAAAACAATAACTTAATTACAATTACATAATATTAATTGTTGGCTTTCACCAGATGCTAAAACAAAAATCACAAGAATAAATTAGTCTAAAGATAGAACAAGCAGCTACTGCATACTAGAATTGAGAGCAGCTAGACTCCATGACACCACTCTACATTTGAGACAAGGCTACACAAATGGTTAATGTCCCCTGATGTGCAGCTATAATTTTATACATCAGAAGACAATAACCTATAGGATTTCAATTTGCAATACTGACAGCCAGGAGGCAATAGCAGTAAAACAGACCAACTTTAAGCAGTACCTTAGCCTCAAGATGTATTAATACCATCTAATCAACCTACCCAAATATACAAACACAACACAGCTTACCAACATAATATCAATTACATATTTTATCCTTTAAAGGCAGTAATGTTGTCACTGCCGGTACATTGAAGGAAGTGCACAACAAAGTTTATATTCTGATAACTCACTTAAGTCATTAGACTTTGTCAAGTTACTACAGATTTAAAGAATTTATATAGTATTCTAAATAATTTTCCAAGAAACCAACTATCAGGCCTGACTAACTATATTATGGTGAAGATGGGCTTTATTACAGCATGATCTTTCATTGGAGATAATTAAATACATTAGTACTTACAGCATTTTAACCTCAAATATTTCTATTGAAAAACATGTAACCATCTATGCAGTTTTGACCAGGAATTGAAGACATTAGAACCACTCACATGTATAGAGACATGAGGTAAACCATATGTACCAAAGAGTCTTCACTTTACCAAAATCTCAGGGGCATTCAATACCTTCCAAGTACTCATTCATTAAAGAACTCACATTTCACTCTTCCTTCTACCAATCTTCAACGCAAACATACATTGAACCTTCCAATCAAGTTCAACTTGGACTTCAGATTCTTGCACATTTTCTCCAAATGACCCAACAATTGCCCGTAACACTTCTAATCTGGAACCAAGTCCCAATGTTACAAGTTAAAATTCTTTAAAGCTTCTTTCACGAGTTCCAAACCACATCAAGTTCCCACGTATTTATATCTCTAAGTGTAGCACCTTAAGTTTTGGACAGGCAGTTGCACTAGTACACCAAATATTTAAATAACATTATGACATCTGGAAGAGTGCTGTCACAAAATGTCTACAACGCTAATTACGATTTTTTAAAACATTAATGTGGATATCAAATAACTGAACAGATTTTCTCCGTTGTTGCATAAATGACCTTCTGCAGCACTCAGCTATCTAGATGACCTCACTTCATGTTCAAATTAGCAGACAATAACATTTTCCTGTACTATGGTGTTCAATAATTCATTGTCCACTTTGATTTTCTCCAGATCAGTTTGCAAACTGGAGCAAGTTCACAAAAAAGTACACACTTAAAAAAAATGCAACTCCAGCTCTATCCCAAGCTGAGAAAATGTTATAACATGTCCTATTATTACATCCTATAAAACACTACAAATCACTTAACTGTATAATGCTTGGGGCAAAGAGAAAGATGAGAGAAATGGGTGAGTGTAAAGTGGGAAGTCAATTTGCAGTGATGGAGTTAGTGACTGTGCCAGGTAAATGAAGAATGTAGAATTTAGCAACAGTTTGGTTGGCATTTAACCACAATTAGTCAGGAACAATTGTTATTTATAAATGGTTGAAGGAAAGAAAATTATATGGTCAACTGCAGTAGTAGCACTGTAGACAAGAGAAAGAGTAATTATACATGTCTCCTGTTTTAGTTCACAGCCTTAACAGCAATGATTGGTTTATAGGCTTACTTATTTTTAAATGGCTTAAGAGGACACTACGTCACTCAGCACCCCACAAACTCATTCTTCAACTCTGGCTGAGATCTTCAAGCCAAAAGATGCTCCCATGATTAAGTTTGTGCAAGGAGAACAACAGAACAGGGACACAAAGCAAACCGATCATTAACCTACAACTTTCTGACATTTGTTTGTGTGTGAAATTTGTTGTTAGAATAGCAAAAGGTCCAACATTTCAATCAAACATGTTGCTATAAAGAGACTGAATGCACAACACATCCATTAGTTATCTGGAAACATTCAATTTGTTTGAAAGTAAGTTTTTAATTTACGTTTTGAGAACCGAGTTTGCCTTCTTTCTTCCCATATGCTGCTCGCCTCCAGGAATCATCCTTCATCTGGGATGACGGGGCAGTCCTGGCAGCGGACTTCTCCACATCTACTATCAATGCTCCTCCGTGTTTCGCCGACACATGGCCCGTCTGTAGGACAAGATGGACGGGATGAGTTTTCCCCCTCCCATAAAGGTGGAGTGCTCCACTATCAGGTGGCATACTGCCCATCAACTCAGACAAGACTGACAAAACTCTTCACAACTGTGGCTGGAGGGTCAGATTCTCAAACAGCTCACAAAATAAAAATCTAAAACCAGTGGGTTGTGAAGACAATGTCAACAGTAGCCAAGCCAGCAGTCCAAATTTTCCCAAAAACCCAGTGCAAGAAAAAAAGGCATAAGTAATAACTCACTATTCAATACTAGATTTCACAGCATTAATGCTGAAGTCTCAGAACTTTATAAATCCTGACAAAATTATCTAAATTTAATATTCTACAGATGCACACAATTTCTTGCTCAAATGACCACTCACTCGTGTGAATCATCACTAAAGTCACAAGAGCTAGCATAGAGTTCCAAACTGAAACCACTGCTCAAGAAAAAAACAAAAAGCACACTTCAGCTGATCACACCAGTATTCAAAAAGTATTTGCTTCATTAAAACATCTCAACAGGTGGCATTAGTGCCAGGTATTCTTTCACTCCCCTGTAAAAGAAATGTCAACCATACAAAACCAATGTACTGCTGAGGGAATGCATCATTCACCCCTTGTCAATGCGATTACTTGTACATCAGTACAGTAACCTACTCTACTTCCTGCATGACGCCTTCTGCTAGACATTGGCGAATGACTACGGCTCCTTCTCCGTGATCGATACTCAGGCGTGTAAGATCTGCTGCGGGATCGCCTTCGATGTGAATGGGATCGTGACCTTGAGCGTGAATATCGTCGGTGTGAATGTCTCCGCGAGTGAGATCTGGTAAAAAGATTTGAAAATCATTTGTTATGTTCATACTTCAGCTAATATCTTAATAGACAACACATATTTAAATGACTAAACTACTAAAGTCTTAATGAAAATTCATGCTAACTTTATTAATGAAAGTTTAATAAAGTCAATAAATGTATCAATGCCAAATTCCAGCAAAAAACTCAAGTGAAGGTATCCAGGTATTCAGTACTGGGCTGAATCTGCGTGCCACAACCGTATGGGCAACAGTCATGGATTAACTTCCTGCATTCTATTCTACAACAATAGAATTTTAAAAAGTTGATGTGGGGTGAGTATCTGCAAATCAATAATACATATTTTTTTTTCAAAAAGTAAGCATAAAGTGTAATCTTGTGTAGTGCCTTTAGCATAAATAGATCAAAGTTATTAAAGCATGCAAAAATAACTTGTACAATACAGATATTGAACATTTGCCTAATTAATGCAATGATCGACTAAAACTGTCAGGCAATGCTGCCGCAGACAATCACCACCCAGAAGCACCTAACAGAGCAGCAGCAATCTTGCCAACCATATGTTCAGAGGAAAGTAATTACCTTAGCTAACTTATTAAAAATTGAGTTTATTAACTTTATTTTGACTGAAAACAAAATTTGAAGCAAAGCATTCAATCTGGAATTCAAGCCACCTACCCTAAATTTCTGTAACTACAGAAATAGTAAATCTTTCCAACCCCCTCAGTTCAGACAACTCTTGGTAAATTGATTTATTGTCACATGCACCAAAGTAGTGAAAAATGTTGTTTTGCTTGCTAACTATACAGATCATTTCATTGCAACAGTGCATTGAAATGTACAATAGAAAACAATAACCGGAAGAATAAAGTGTTACGGTTATAGAGAGAGTGCAGTGCAGATAGACACTAAGGTGCAGGTTCATAACGAGGTAGACTGTGAGGTCAAGACTCCATCTTATTGTACTAGGGGACTGTTCAATAAACTTATAACAGCAGAATAGAAACTGTCCCTGAGCCCAGTAGTGTGCGCCCCTAGGCCCCTGCATCTTCTGATAGATATTTGAAAAATGCATCGCCCTAGTTCTACCACAATATGAAATCAGATGCAGAAAACATGAAATTAATAAGAACAGCAAGGTACAGTGATGTTACTTCAGAAGGGATGCTAGGTGAAGACCATCCATGTTTCTTTATTTTCTGCTCTGCTTCATAAAATAACTTGCATTGATAACTGTATTATTCTTTTTATCTCCATCTCAGGGGATAAGTTCAGGATTAATATCTACTACAAGCCCTTAGACACTCACCCTACTTTCAGTAAAGACCATATTAATTCTTCAGCTCCATGGTATGCGTTCTGTTTATGAGTTTACAACAATGTCAAATAACTTCCCTTTTCCTCAACTGTGCCTCCTCATCCCAATTAACAGGGCTCGCAACTGCGCCCGTTCCATTTCCTGCATTCCTACCCTCTCCCACCTTTTGCATCCTTCCCTCCCACAGCACCAGCTACTAAATTCAACAGATCACCTAATTTTCACCACCTTCAAGGAGATGCCACTGCAGACCCATCTTATGCTCCCAGCATTTTTAAGGGACTGTTCTATCTGTGATTTCATGTTTTAGACTTCAATCTAGACCAATACCCACTCCTTCTCATGGCACTTCCTTATTCAATCACTATTAGAGGTGCAACACCTTCCTTTTTACCTTTTCTCTTGCCATCATCCAGGGACCCAAACATTATTTCCAAGTGAAGCAACAATTCACTTCCGTTTCACTTAATTTAGTGTACTGCATTCATTATTTACAATGTGGTCACCTAAGCACTGGAGAAACTTTACACAGATTGAGTGATTGCTTAGTTGAACACTCAATTCAGTCTGCAAGGGCAACCCAGAGCTTTCATTTGCCAGTCACTAATTTTTCATCTCATGGACTTGAGTTTTGGCCTGTTACACATCATCTTCCATTTAGGCATGCTTCAGTTAGGCATGCTCACATCAAATTCAATAATTTCAGATAACCAACCTTCCCAGTTTGCATTCTGCCTGGCATACATTCCAGTATTTCTTACTTTCATTTCCAAGTTCCAGCATCTGCAATTTTAGCTTTACAATCCCTGGTCAATTCTACGCTGTGCAAAGAAAATCATTCTCTTTTACTTCAGAATTCTAGGAACTGCTTTTTTTCCAGGTAGCACCCCCCACCCCTCCTCCTTACACCTGCTCCTGCCAATTACAAATCTTCAGCACCCTCTCAGACACCAATCTGCGTTCCTTCTATCTTCTTGTGGTCTCCACCTTATCACAAATGTTCCCTTTGTTCTTTCCTCCCTCCATCTCTGCAGGTTTCCCACATTTTCTCAGTTCTGAAGATCACTGACCAAAAAGCGTTAATGTATCTCTTCATTGATGCTACCGAACCTGAGTAACTCCAATGTTTTCTGTTCTCATTTTGCATTATTGATACTTGTTTCAAGAACAGTGCCCTTGCATTTTGCCGTGCTTTACAAACAGTAAACCATACAAACTTCATTTCTCAAATAATCATGGATTCATAAGATGTGTATTATCTGATAAAATACATTTTCCTTACATATTTGACTGATTACCAATTATAAAGATCAATTATTTGTAAAGAGGACTCCACATCAATTTGATGGGAACGTAAAAGTAATAAAATCAATTTTTGGTGAAATTATGAAGCACTGTTTCGAGCAGAGCCATTAGGAAAAAAAAGACCCATCTACACATTGGCCGGTAAGAGAAACTGATTAAAGCAAACTTGAGCACTACATTCTGTGTTTATACATAACCATCCCAAACTTTCAATATGGCTATGACATCTAGCCAGTCACTAAGTATTTCTCTAATAGCTAATGAGTGGCCTAATCAATTCAAGGAATGGACTAAATAATGACTGGAAAACAAACCACATAAAAACAGGCAGATTGTAAAATCAGGGAGACTAACGCACGTCATCTGGAAATAGCTCAACAGAATGAAGCTGTCAAACGTGACAAACACAATTAGGAGTAGGAAGTAGACATGAGAATACTTCAGTTAGTAATAATAAGAAAAAGAACGTACTGGTCATTACTATTCATGTGACAATCAGCAAGATTTACAGCACTATTCATATGTACATTAAAGCACTTTTTCCTTGAAGGACAGATTATATCAATCACTTACACCTGCTAAATACTTGCCTAGACTTGGACCTTGATCGTGAGCGGGATTCTGAACGCTTTGAGGCTCTTGATGGACTGCGAGATGCAGAGCGACTTTCTGATTTTGCACGGCCAGCACTTCCACTTGGAGATTTTGATGGTGAACGGGACTCCTGGTATGACAGAACAAAGTTATTTATTGTATAACACCTATTATGAAACTGTTAAACCTTATAGCGAGCATCATAATTCAGTTATTGTCGCAGGTAGTAGCAGAGGGACAAAAAAGGTATCCTTCACTACTGTCATTTTGGCCCCTGATAAAGCACAGAAGACTTCAACCCATAGTAAGTACTGCACATTCCTAAAGAATACACATTCCCTACAAATATACCTAATCACCAACATTCTATGAAACTTTCGTAAATAATCATGCATTTTATGCTAAAACTTGAGCATACAGACACGTGAACATAAACCATACTTTACTTAACCTAGGACACATTCAATCTTCCAGATTCTTTTAATTTTCCAGATTCTTAATTTTCCAGATTCTTTTAATTTTAGTTCACTCTTGCTTTCTATTTTCTTCATTTCTTCATTTTCAGAGTTTTCATACTCCGTGTATTCTTCCCAATTCAAACAATTCATTAATGCCTTATAAAAGCAAGCTCTTCTATCTGACCAATCTTCTGTTCATTTCCAATTCAATTTTTTTCTGATTCTCAAATTTTTCTGATCTGCAATACTTGTGATTAGCCTTCTGTTATCTTGATTATTCTTCCACATTCTTGGAAAATACTCTTCCATTTCTTCAATATTAACCTTAATGGAAAAAGAACATTCAGTAGGATGAAGCATGGGATTACAATCTGCTGGATTTGTACTATAGCCTATCATCTTTCTAACTAAACACCAGCAGGTGTAATAATTCCATCACTTTTAATTTAAAAAGTCCTTTCATAAAATTTCTTCAATAAATATGCACTCCTTGATTTGTGTTAAACTTTTAAAAATTATTTGTTACAATAAGGAGTATTTGATTAAATCAAGAAACTGCCTCGAGTTTGTAGTTCTTTCCCTCTTCCCTAATCCAACAGGCAAAAGGTCTGCCAAAAAAATCTAAACTGCATAATGGTACATGCATCTTGGACAGAAAAATGAAGATATAATTCAAAGCATTCTGGGTATCAATTAATACCAATCAACACTATGAATATTTGTCCTGAAAATGCAAGGTTGCAATAAATTTAAATTGCCCAAGAACATGGTAACAATTCTTCAACCCTTAATTAGCAAACAATTCTATTTCCCTTATCAAAAGGTTAAAATAGCTGTTTAAATAAATACACCACTGCAAGACAAAGTTTAGTTCAAGCTAACTTGCAATACATTTCCATCCCTCAGTCACATGTACATTTCTAAAATTCAGTCTAGCCTTGCAACTTGAGATGAATTAGTTAAATTCCAATTCCCCCATCACGAATTCCTCAAAATAATAACTTGCAAAATCTGAAATAGAGGCAGGAAAAATCTGTTTCCTAAAACCTGTTTAAATAGGTCAGACAATAGGTTAGATTTATCTCCTGTACATCATTATTAAAATTGCTTTGTTGAACATTACTAACTACGTCAAGGGTTATTGCTACTATTAAAGATAAAATTCAGAGTTGAAGAACATACCAATTAATATGTCAAGCTTTGTTTTTTATTTATATTAAGCAGCATGACAGAATTCTTCTTTCTCTCTAGCTTTTGCATCTACATACAGTACCAGGGACTATTTAGTATACAGTCAGGCTAAAACTTCCATTACACTACCTTAATTATGTGTGTTGTCAGAAATAACAGCAATGCAGATCATTTATACCATCAAATAAGCGCTATGGACAGAATTTGATCAGTCAAATGTGCTTTGTTTTGACTTTTATTCCTAAGTAGGACAGAATTTCTACGTCAAAACCCCAGAATCTTAGTTAAGAAATAAAATTTGTCAAAGTTTTCACGTCATTTGATTTAAACCCAAAATAATATCAATCACTTAAGTCTCAGCTAAACAACATGGTATCACATCTATACATTGATATCTGCCCATTTCAAGTTATTGATGCAAGAGCTCAGGACTATGAAGCTACTCAAAATGTTCAAAGCAACAGCCTGACATTACAAGCTCTTTGCATCAGTTGGAAACTCAAAATATGAGCCATCATAACGTTCACGTTAATCTAGAATATATCAAAACTGCAATTCTCAACCAGTGTTATTTGCCTTTCTATTGGTCACACTGCCCCTTAAAACAAAATGGCAGCACTTTAAGAGGAAAAATCTTACCACTTATGTTGCATTTTATAAAAGAAAATACAAAGCATAAAAACACATGGCACAATCTAGCTACTAGATTACCATGATTTATTTTTACTTACCATTCCCTTCTGCAAATTTCAAATTTTAATGCAAAAGAATTTAGCCAAATTACCCTAAATTTAAAAATTATGTATTCAGATTTGGCAGCCTCTACCTATTTCATGATTTTAAAAAAATAACTAAGGTTGTTTTCCACATGGCACCACACCCCACCACCCCGGCCCAAATTGAAATCTAATCATTTTCTTCAAGTAATATCTGAATTAAAAGCCTGAGCATATGCCACATAGCTAATTACTTATTCGGTACTAAATCAGGTGGATTGGTAGAATATTTTTCTTTAGCCTTCAGTAATTTGTGGTAATTATTTGTCTGCAAATGCAATTTAGTTCCTGGATCTTGAGGTTGACAGTGAAATGATTAAAAAACAATCCTCAAAGCTTGATTGTGTTCTCTGATGTCACCAAAATAGCTGAACATCAAAAAAAGCTCTTTACAAATTAACTTTAAACATTTTACAAGAGTAAATAAATATTGGAAATACATACAGATTGAAGTAGAACCACAATAACAAAAATGCTTTAAAACCCTTGGAATTTTGATGTGATTATTCTGGGGAATGGAGGGGAACCATTTCACCCAGAATGTGGCAGGGACCTGGAATACACTGCCTGAGAGAATTGTTTGAGAAGTGTTGAGACAAGTACTTGAATTGCCTTGGCACAGAAGGCTATGGGCCAGCTGTTGGAAGGTGGGATTAATATAGACGGGCCATTGGTCACCATTGATGTGGTGAGCTGATAAAATAGCAATCAGCAAGACAAGAGAAACATTTAGTGATTTTAAAAAATAGTTTATTAACTTAAGTTCTGCACTAAATGTCTTGAAGGGCCAACAATGCACCCAAATCAATATCAACCTCAAGATTTCCACAAATAAATTTACCAATATTGCAGTAAGACTTCTGCCTTAATGTAAGCACTGCCTCACCAAATTCTCACCCAATGTATTGAGGTAACAAGTTACATCGATTATCTCATATGTTTGAAATGAAAAAAATCCACTAGTTTCTCCTGTTCACTTCTAATCCCCCTTTAAGGCAAAGAAATCCAGAAGAAAACTAATATTGAGGGCAGCAGGAAGTCAGACCGTGGGATCATCATGAGTAAACAACAAAAGATGAAGGATTCAGGGAGAAGTGACTTGAGATTATTGAAAGAGAGTGATGAGGCAGTGTGAACTTGGAGGATGAGGGATGTAGAAGAGGAAAGCATGCAAGCAGACATTTGGCACCTTATACCCATTTCTAATCTATATAGCCCTTAATGTCTGTCTAGTGCCATTCTAATTCACTTTCATGTTCTCCAAGCTGCTCTGCTGAACACTCAATGCCAATGTAACAATGGATCTCTAACTAGCCACAGAGCTCTGATCTAATTTGCTATAATTTCCTTAAAATAAAATGGCCGATATCAGCAAGGTTTACCAATTTCTGTGCTGGGACTGTTAAAAATCTCTGCTGATCAGTTTCTAGCTTGTCAGAAAGCTTTGGCCAAGCAGATACTGGAAGACCTCCAGCATATGGACATGCTAATTAGCCCTACTTTGTTGTCTACCTCAACACATTCTGCATTCAGACAAACAGATTGTCCATGGAATTGATAGAAAATTTTCACATTTCATTAGACTCAATAGAAGCTCCAAAATTCCCACTTAAAAGATTTGAATTCTCTGGATTATTATTTCAGTAACATTATACTACTGCAAAATGATGACAAACAAATACCAAAATGCCTCCAACACCTTAATAGAAACTTTCACATCACATCATAAAATTGACAATGGTTTCACAACCAACTTTAAAATATCTATGCAAAACCATCAAGAACTCAAAAGCACAGGTATGTACACCTTTTAATGCTAATTTTCCTTCAGTAACTAACCTTAAGACAAATCACAACAAAAACCAAGAATGCACTACTCACCTTGTAGAAACTTTTTTTTGCAAAAGCCTTACTCAAATTCTTGGTATACTTGTCAGTCCCTGACCAAGATAGAAAAAGCATTTTCCTTCCCAGTAATCAAACCCTTTAGTAAAATTCAAAATAATGTTCAAATACAGTTACCCATCTATTTCATCATTTGAAACTGCTCAATTATTGACCAAAGCAAAGATGCTAGATATCAGTTATTGAATTGCAACTGTTGATTGAGTAGAGAATTACTAATGAATACTAACATTTTATCATATCTAAAATTGTATCTTGGAATCAATTTCTAGTTGTAAAAATTATGCAATCTTTCTACATGCTAGTGGAAAAACAGTATTTCTAAGATTTAACTTTCTACAAGCAGAGGGCTCTTTAATTTGAATGTGCAAATTTCTTGATACTATGTTGTCACCCTTGGTACTGGTTAAGTTTTGAAGCAATGGCTCGCCATGTGAGAAAAATAAAGTTGCCAACCACTCTCACCACCTCATTTCAGGCATTCCCTATACATGCTGAAAGAATTTCCCCAGAATTTAAGTACCTTTTGAAAGGAGGTATTGATGTACATCCATCAATGACTGACATCTAGGGAATTATTACAGATAAACTCAAATATAAATTGATTTATCCCTTTCATTTTGCGAGTGCAACCAAAATCAATGGCTGTACCCCTCTATTGATTTTCCAGCACTCAGAAGGATAAATAGCACTTTTTCCTACATTAGTTGGAAATATTCAGCGGAACAGCAAATAATCCAAAATTACTAACTGATACTCATGAGAGTATCCTAAGCCACCTCTTCTTTGCTTCTACTTAGCCAAAAACGGACAGATCTACATTAACCGAGGTAGAAGTGGCAATTTCACTGATTTGTGACCCAATACTCTTGATCAGATTTCATTTGCAGGGATAGGGATGGAGAATTCACGTATGCATGTGTGTCAACCAGGTTGTCCTCAACACCATCTTTCTTAATCTTCCACTGTCTCAAAATTGTGGGATTTCTTGTCCAGCACTGGACCATCAGAAATTGAGAAGAAATACAATACCCTCTGTTCTTACCACAAACCTCGTTCGCATACCACGGAGACCATCCTTCTTCCTGACAACTATCCAAAACCAACATTCAAACTATTGAACACAGCAGTTCATACTGCTTGCCTCAGCTCATTTGCTGCCCAAGGCTTCATGGATACTGTCTTCAGCATCAAACTCAAAAATTCTAACGTTACTGGCTACTGACATTCTTTCTATAGAGTTAATTTAACAACTCTGCAGTCAAGATCCTAAATCATAAGTTCTGTTCAACCACTATCCCATTACACATCATTGTACAATTACACCAAATTATGGATCGCCCGAATTTTAAAATCTCATCGTTTCCAAATTGCCAGGATCATGACTCTCTCTCACACCTCTGGATATATTAGAAAATCTGCACTCATCTAATTCTTACCTCACACCCATCTCAAATTTAAAGTGGCCCCACTACTTGTGGCCATGCTTTCATCCACCCAGGACTTGAGCTGTGAAAGTACCAACCACCCCAAAACTAGTCTTCTGTTCCCATTCCTCTTATACTAAATTTTAGTCATCTGCTCTAAAATCACTACATGACTTGGTTAATTATGTTTAAATTTGCTCTTGTGAAGCAGGACAAGTGCACTCTGCAAATAACAATGCAACTGAATTAATCAGAAATTAGAAACATTGATCAATAAAGCTCAAATTATTTTTAATAGCTTAAGTTTAAAAACTTTAGTTTCTGCATTAAACACCACCTACAATCTACAGTCCCTGGACTGCTGTACAGTCAAAATTCAGAATGAGCCTGACTGGACTCCTGCCTACCTATTTCTAGCTGAAAAATATGAAATATACTTAAATGTGCTGTTACAATTAAAAAAACATTTTCACTTCAAATGACATTGAAGAAATGGGAAAACAATCCTGCACTCTCAAAGACTTACCCCAATGAGAGTAAACTTAAAATGAACTTAATTTCCCATCACTTCATATTATTTTTATCTTAAAAAGAATGACTTTAACAACATCAGAGGTGTAATCTCAACATGTACCTGAGAGCTGACTATTAATTAGAACAATCCTTGAAGCCTTTAATGTTAAATGAATCTAAAATACAAATTTGAACACAAAAGTACACCCCCCACTGAATTCTGTGATAAAATACATGTAATTTGGTGCCCTCCCAATCAAACAGTATATCAATATTTATAATTTAAACAAGCTCCAATTTCTGTTTTACCCTACTTTAGATATATTTTAATCTGTCTCACTCTTTTGAATTATACATTAAAAACTTTCAAAGTGCACTCCACATAACTTTACAACTTCTAGCTTGGGTTAGACCACCAGCAGAACTTAATAACCAAGGGCAACAAGCCTGAACAATAAATTCTTTGAAGGCTCTCACCTACTTTGAAACATTTGCCTCAGACTTCTACTTTCCTACTCTGAAAAAATACCTCACCTTTGGATCCCACCTGCTGTTGCATCAAAGTAGTGGTAATTCATGTACTGAAACTCAGATGGACACCAATAAGGATACTGTGCCAGGCTAGATTATCCTGAATTCAGGAGAAAAATTCCAGCAGAAATATATTTCGGCATTAGCACTCCCAAGGGAAAAAAATCTATCAAATGGGAAGTAAAAAAAGGCTTATGGCACAAAATGTAGGATTGAGAAAAAGATGCATTTTCTTTCAGAAACAAAAAAAGTAATACTTTGAAACTGTCAAACAAAATACAGTACACTACACCCAGTCTCCACAGAAGCAATCTCCAATAATTAAACTAAAACAATGGGAATCTAGATGCATAACTAAGCCTTAAAAAAGAACGAAGACCAACCACTAGGGGGGTAACTAAAAATGTAAGTGTTTAAGATTTCTTTTTAGTTCGGAGGCATATTTCCACTGTGCGGTAAAAATGAATAATCCGAAAGTCTTCCATTTAATCACTATACCACTAAACGTCACCAGAGATCAAGAAATATAACCATAAGAATGTAAAGGCTAGTAGTAATTTACGCTACATAAATTATATCATTCCCTACTTCCACCACTACAAAGTAGTTTACACTTTTACTGCTATCAACAGCTTATCATTAATAATCGTGGGATCAGAAGCAGAAACTGAATGTTTAAGATAATACTAGCTAAGATATACAGAAAACGTAAGCAACAATTAGTGCCTCAAAAAAATCAAGTATTCTCAACACCTTTAAGCCTAATTTAGATATTAGAAAATCAGTACTTCCTTGGACTTTTGCAATGACCTCGCACTGGTCTTCGACCCGCCGTGAAATACGCGCGCTTCCTCCTTCCCCTCCGTGAACACACGCCGCGCTCACCGCTACATGTCAGGGAAGAGCACGGATCCCAGCCACCGGCGGGGTACCCGGGGTGGGCTGGTGGCGGGCGGCCCGTTCGCCTCTTTCGGAACCGGTTGGGCGGTGAAACGGCCGGTGGTGGGGAAGAGGGGGGCGGACAGAAGCGGCCGGCCGGATTGGAGAGGCCTAATCTCCACTGGCAGAGCGCCGGCGAGAATGGGCCGAGGGATCGGCGCAGACAAAAGACAGAGGTTGCGGGACCCCTCAGAGTGACCGACTCCGCCGCCGCCGCTTACCTTTTCTCGCCCACGGGCCGCTCCCGGCCGCCGGCCCCGTTCCCCAGCCCCACTCCCCGGCCCCGTTCCAGGCCGCGCCGCCCCTCCCCCACCGCCCAGGCCTCGCCCGCCTGAGCCTGCGGCCTCACTCGGGAGCTGCCCGCCCGCCAGCCCGGCCGGCCGTGCCTCGCCTCGCCTCACCAGCCCAGCCGGCCGGCCGTGCCTCGCCTCACCAGCCTCTCTCCATTTTGTCTCAGAAACGCAGGCACTGAACTCCAGCCCCTCGGTTACAGTGTATGTATTTCCCCGGTTCGCTCCACTCACCCTCCCCTCGTAGGCGGCCTCGTCAATGTCGCTCATCTTTGCTGGTGAGAACTGTGAAAGTAGGTGCGTGTGTCTGGGTGTGATTATACAGTGATCTGGCAGGCGGCGGTGTCCGGCGGCGCGGCCCCTCTGCTCCTCCTCGCCCGCGGTCCCTCAATATGGCGGCGGCGCCGTCGTCTCCCTGCCGAGCCCGGCCTCTGTGACGTCACCCAGCAACCGCCTATCTCCATGGAGCCCATGAACCACCCGCTCCTTTTGTTTTATCTGATGCTTTCCCGCACATTAAACTCGCACCGACAGCTACGGGGAAGAACGGAATCAAACCCAGTTTACTCAAAAACCAGGTGTTTTTTTTTAACAAGTTGCCCCCGTATCCCCTCCCCGAGCGGGGACCTGGGCGTGACGTCAGCGGCCCGGCTGGCGCGCGCGTGGCGGTTGGCCGGCGGTGAAAATGGCGGCGGGACAAAGAGCGTGAGGCTTCACCCCCCCCTCCCCCCTCACCCCCCCCACCCCCTCCTCACCCCCCTCCCCACCCCCTCCTCACCCCCCTCCCCACCCCCTCCTCACCCCCCCTCCCCACCCCCTCACCCCCTCCCCACCCCCTCACCCCCACCCCACCCCCTCCTCACACCCTCCCCACCCCCCTCACACCCTCCCCACCCCCCCCACCCCTCTCCCCCCACCCCCCTCACCCCTCTCCCCCCACCCCCCTCACCCCCTCCTCACACCCTCCCCACCCCCCTCACCCCTCTCCCCCCACCCCCCTCACCCCTCTCCCCCCACCTCCCCACCCCCTCCCCATCTCCCCCCTCACCCCCTCCCCACCCCCCTCCCCATCCTCACCCCCCCTCACCCCTCCCCACCCCCCTCACCCCCCTCACCCTCACCCCCCTCACCCTTACCTCACCCTCCCTACCCCCTCCCCCCCCTCCCCTCACCCCCCTACCCCCTCCCCCCCCTCCCCTCACCCCCCTCACCCCTCCCCACCCCCTCACCCCTCCCCACCCCCTCACCCCTCCCCACCCCCTCCATCCCTCACCCCCTCCATCCCTCACCCCCTCCATCCCTCACCCCCTCACTCCATCACCCCTCACCCGTCCCTCACCCCACCCCTCCATCCCTCACCCCCTCCATCCCTCACCCCCTCCATCCCTCACCCCCTCCATCCCTCACCCCACCCCTCCATCCCTCACCCCCTCACTCCATCACCCCCTCATCCCTCACCCCCCCTCACCCCTCACACCCTCACCCCCTCCGACGGTGCCCCCCTCACTCATCCCTCATCCCCCCGATGGTGCCCCCTCACCCCTCCATCCCTCACCTCGCCTCACCCCCTCCGATGGTGCCCCCCTCACCCCCCCACCCCTCCATCCCTCACCCCCCCTCACCCCCTCCGGTGCCCCCTCACCCCCTCCATCCCTCACTCCCTCCGACGTTGCCCCCTCACCCCTCCATCCCTCACCCCCTCTGGTGCCCCCTCACCCCCTCTGACGGCGACCCCTCACCCCTCCATCCCTCACCCCCTCCGACGGTTCCCCCTCACCCCTCCATCCCTCACCTCCTCCGGTGCCCCCTCACCCCCTCCGATGGTGCCCCCTCACCCCTCCATCGCTCACTTTCTCTGATGGTGCCCCCTCACCCTCTCCATCCCTCACCCCCTCCGATGGTGCCCCCTCACCCTCTCCATCCCTCATCCCCTCCGACGGTGCTTGCTTTCCTCCCCCAACTCCCCCTCAACCCAACTTACCCCTCCCCAACCCAATGGTTTTTGAGCTATCCTACTTTATTCGATCAGGCTGGCCTGGAAATAGAAAATTAAAATTTTATTGCCTGTGTCCTAAAATTGGTTTTCTGGAAATTCCTGTTTCACTGACCTCCTTGATACTCTCCATAAAATACAGCCTCCAATCACTTCAAGCAGCTTGGGTATCTGATCTGTGCATTTGCCATTCATTTTGTTTTTGAACTTCAGGCAAAATTTTCTAGTGGATGCTCAGGGGTGGATATACTTCTCACACTTAAGGCATTTGTTGTGTTTTTGCAGTCCTATAACACATTTTAATTATCAGATCTGAATTCTAGAAGATGTTCTGCACTCAAAATATCACTATCTTGCACTCTACAGGGCCCAATGCATGTTGTTTTTAGTACATAGATTGTTAAGATTTCCAGCATTTTCTTTGCCTTGTATCCATGATGTGTGCACAGAGCTGCTGAATAGAGTCATAAGGGAATTTGGTGAAAGGGGCAAGTATTAAGTGGTAGAAATCCAGGACACCAACAAGTTCCTAATTTGTTATTGAGTATTTATATAAAAGCATTAAAATTAAAAATGTAAAGGCTAATAACATTAAAGGAATGCAATTTGTGTTTAATTGTCCAGCAGCTCTTTGGTGTAAATGTTACTTCCCTTGTATGTCCCTACCTGCAGCAGCTGCATGCTGAGGTGGCAAAAGTGAATACGAGAGGAGCATAGAAAATACCAGAAGTACTCAGCAGGTTAGGCAGACTTTGTGGAGAGAAATAAAATTAATGCTTTAGGTCAACAACCTTTCAGCAGAACACATGAAAGGTCATAAACCTAAACCATTAGATCTGCCTCTCTCACCACAGATGCTGCCTGATCTGTTGAGTACTTGCAGCACTTTCCCATTTATTCCATTCTGCTTAATCTTTCCTCATAAGACAATTCTAGCTTTTGGTATTGGTTTATTATTGTCACTTGTACCGAGGCACAGTGAAAAACTTGTCTTGCATACCGTTCGTACAGATCAATTCATTACACAGTGCATTGAGGTAGTACAGGGTAAAAACAATAACAGAATACAGAGTAAAGTGTCACAGCTACAGGGAAGTGCATTGCAGGTAGACAATAAGGTGCAAGGTCAAACAAGGTAGATTGTGACGTCAAGAGTCCATCTCATCGTATAAGGGAACCGTTCAATGGCCTTATAACCATGGGTAGAAGCTGTCCTTGAACCTGGTGGTATGTGCCCTCAGGCTCCTGTATCTTGTGCCCGATGGGAGAGGAGAGGAGACCTGGGTGGGTAGGATCTTTCATTATGTTGGCTGCTTCACCAAGGCAGCGAGAGGTAAAGACAGAGTCCATGGAGGGAAGGCTGGTTTCCGTGATGCGCTGGGATGTGTCCACAACTGTCTGCAATGTCTTGCGGTCCCAGGCAGAGCAGTTGCCATACCAAGCGACGATGCGTCCAGATGGGATACTTTCTATGGTGCATCGATAAAAGTTGGTGAGTGTCAAAGGGGACATGCCAAATTTCTTTAGCATCCTGAGGAAGTAGAGGAGCTGGTGAGCTTTCTTGGCCATGGCATCTATGTGGTTGGACCAGGACAGGCTATTGGTGATGTTCACTCTAGGAACTTGAAGCTCTCAACCCTCTTGACCTCAGCACCATTGATGTAGACAGGTGCATGTACACCATCCCCTTTGCTGAAGTCAATGACCAGCTCTTTTGTTTTGCTGACATTGAGGGAAAGGTTGTTGTCATGTCACTAAGCTTACTATCTCCTTCCTGTACCCCAACTCATCGTTGTTTGAGATACGGCCCACTACAGTGGTATCATCTGCAAACTTGTAGATGGAGTTAGAGCAGAATCTGGCCGCACAGTCATGAGTATATAGGGAGTAGAGTAGAGGGCTGAGGATGCAGTGTTCTGGGGCACCAGTGTTGAGAATAATCATGCTGGAGGTATTGCTGCCTACCCTCACTGATTGCGGTCTGTTTGTCAGTAAGTCAAGGATCCAGTTACAGAGGGAGGTGTCGAGTCCCAGGTCTCAGAGTTTGGTGATGAGTTTGCTTGGAATTATTGTATTGAAGGCAATAAACAATAGTCTAATGTAGGTGTCTTTACTGTCCAGATGCTCCAGAGATGACTATAGGGCCAGGGAGCTGGCATCCACTGTAGACCTGTTTCAGTGGTAGGTGAATTGCAGAGGGTCGAGGTTGTCTGGGAGGCTGGAGTTAATGCGTGCCATGACCAGCCTTTTGAAGCACTTCATGTTGGTGGATGTTGGAGCCACTGGTTAGTAGTCATTAAGGCATGTTACCTTGTCTTTCTTAGGTACTGGGATGATAGTGGTCTTCTTAAAACAGGTGGGAATCTCAGATTGAAGCAGGGAGAGTTTAAATATGTCTGCAAATACCCCCGCCAGCTGATCAGCACAAACATCCAGGGGCACCATCCTGGCCAGATGTTTTCCTCAGGTTCAGTCTCCGGAAGACTGATCTTACGTCCTCGACGGTGACCACAGGTTCAGTTGCATTGGAGGCTGTCAAGGTGGGTAGTGACAATCCACTCCCCTTCTGTTCAAAACATGCATAGAATGCATTAAGCTCATCAGGAAGGGATGTGCTGTTGTTGACTATGCTGCCTGACTTCGTTTTGTAGCCCATTATACCATGTAAGCCCTGGCATAGCTGACGGCTGGTCTGGGACTCTATTTTGAGTCGGTATTGTCTCTTGGTATTCCTGATAGTTTTCCAGAGGTCATATCTTGATTTCCTGTAAAGGTCAGGGTCACCTGATTTGAATGGAGCAGTCCTCGACTTCAGTAAGGAGTGGATCTCCCAGTTCATCCATGGTTTCTGGTTTGGGAACACCTGTATTGTCCTCTTTGGTACACAGTCCTCAACACACTCACTGATAAAGTCTGTGATGGTGGTGACATACTCATCAAGGCTGGCAATGTCTTTGAACATGGACTAGTCCACTGACTCTAAGCAGTCACATAGAAGCTCATCTGTTTCCTCAGACCAGCACTGCACGACTCTCTGTACTGGATCCTCCCGTTTCAGTTTGTTTGTATGCAGGGAGGAGGAGCTCAACCTGGTGGTCAGATTTACCAAAGTGAGGGTGAGGGGTGGATCGGAAGGCATCTTTGATGGTTGTATAGCAGTGGTCAAGGGTGTTAGGGCCCTTGGTGGGACAGGAGATGTGCTGGTAGTACTTTGGTAACACACTCTTGAGTTTGGCCTGGTTTGAAATATATTTTAAAAAAATGTAGTTTGTGGGAATGTAGTCTGCTGCTCAAGAACTGTGTAAAGTTGTGTATTATATATGTCTGCAGAATTCCCTCTTCAGCAATGAAATTGAATAATACAGTTTAATACCTGTATCATTCCTGACAACTATGGGTTTAGAGATAATTATTAATTGGATTAATATTGTATGGACAAATAAAATTAAATGCTCTCGTCCTTGCTGGTATCAGGTTAAATCATTGAATCTGATAATGATCAAATCTTTCAACAATCAGTAAATAGAATAAAGAATACTAAATGAATATCATGAAGTAGACTTTTAAGCAAATTTTGGACCCATTAACTGTAATTGCTTTGTGTTTTGTTTAGGACTGTGTCCTGGATAACTATGTTGCTTCAATGTGTTTAGACCTTCTACATTTTAGGATCAGCTGGGTAACAGTAGGGTAAATGAGAGACTGGAAAACTTACTTGGGCACATCCTCCAGGAAGTGGACATCTGGTATCTACAAAGTGTTCAGGAGAATAGCAAGTTAGTGGGCAGGAAAGGAAGAGGATAAAAAGTGCAGAATCCTCCAGTAATGTGGTTTTATGGTCATAGAGTTATGCAGCACAGAAACAGGCACATCAGCTCAACTCATCCATGCTGACCAAGTTGCCTACCTGAGCTAGTTCTATTTGCCTCTGTTTGGCCCAAATCCCTCTAAACCCTTCCTAACCATGTACCTCCCAAATGTCTTTTAAACATTGTAATTATACCTGCCTCTATCACTTCTTCTAGCAGCTCATTCCACATAACCACCACCTTTTGTGTGAAAAGATTGCCCCTCAGGTCCTCTTTAAATCTTTCCCCTCTCATCTGAAATCAATGTCCTCTAGTTTTAGACTCCCCTATTGTGGGAAAAAATACTGTGACCATTCACCTTATCAATGCCCCTCATGATTTTATAAACCTCTGTAAGATCACCCCTCAGCCTCCTATGCTCCAGGGATAAAAGCCCCAGCCTATCCAGTCACTCCTTATAACTCAAACTCACCAGTCCTGGTAACATCCTTGTGAATCTTTTCTGCACCCTTTCCAGATTAATGACATCCTTCCTATAGCTAGGCAACCAGAACTGCACACTGTAATCCATGTGTGGTCTTACCAATGTTTTGTACAGATGTAACATGATGTGCTAACTCTTGCACTCAATGCCCTGACTGATGAAGGCAAGCTTGCCAAATCGTTCACCACCCTCTCTACCTGTGTTGCCACTTTCACTTTCAGGGAACTATGTATTTGTACCCCTAGGTCTCTGTTGTACAACACTCTCCAGGGCTCTGCCATTTACTGTGTAAGTCCTGCCCTGGTTTAACTTACCAAAATGCAGCACTTTGCATTTGTCCCAGTTAAATTCCATCTGCCATTCCTTGGCCCAATTTCCCAGTTGATCTAATACTTGTTATAGCCTCCAGGAAGCTGAGGGCTTCAGCAATGAAACTTTTACCGGGCGGTCACACAATAGATGCATGACCACCAGGAGGAGTAAGGGGAGTAGGCAGTCAATGCAGGGTTTCCCTGTGGCCGTTTCCCTCACTAACAGGTATACCTCTTTGGATGCTGTTGAAGGGGATGTTTTTTTCAGGGGCTAGCAGCAGTAGTCAGATCTCTGGTACTGTGAGTGGTTCTGAGGCTCAGAGGGAAAGGGTGCAGTCAGACAGGGCAATAATGATAGGAGACTCAATAGTGAGGGGGACAGACAGGAGATCCTGTAGCCAAGAAGAGACACCAGGATGGTGTGTTGCCTTCCAGGTGCCATGGTCAAGGATGTCTCTGCGTGGCTGCAGAAAATTCTCGAGGGGGAGGGCAAACAGCCAGAGGTTGTTGTACAACATTGATAGAACAAGGGATGAAGTCCTGCAGAATGAATACAGGGAGTTAGGTAAGAAATTAACATGCAGGACCACGAGGGTAGTGATTTCCAGATTACTCCCAGTGCCATGTGCTAGTGAGTCCAGGAATAGAAAGATAGGCCACATGAATGTGTGGCTGAAGAGCTGGTGCAGGGGGGCAGGGGTTCAGGTTCTTGGATCATTGGGATCTCTTCTGGGGTAGAGGCGAACTGTACAAGAGGGATGGGTTGCACTTGAACCGGAGGGGGACCAATATCCTACTGGGTGTATTTACTTTTGCCACCAGGGAGGGTTTAAACTAGATTGGTGGGGGGGGGGGGGGGGGGGGGTGGGACTCGAGAGAGAGAGACGTCAGTGAGAAGACCGGTATGTGCAGCAACCAAAGAGTGTGAGCCCAACAATCAGGGTAACCATGTTTACAGTAAAAGGGCAGATAGGACCACTGCTTCAAATTGCATCTATTTCAATGCATGTAGCTTGACAGGTAAGGCGGATGAACTGAGGGCGTGGATTGCCTCTAGGGACTGGATATTGTGGCCATAACACAAACATGGCTGAGAGGTCCGCATTTACTCTGGAGACAGACACAGACTATAGAACTGAGGCAAAAGATTAGTGAATTCATGGACCATATCCAGATTACAGAAGAGGGAGTGCTGGCTGTCTTGAGGCGAATTAAAGTGGCTAAATCCCCATGGTCTGACAAGGTGTCCCCTCGGACCTTGTGGGAGGCTAGTGCAGAAATTGCAGGGGCCCTGGCAGAGATATTTAAAACATCCTTAGCCATGGGTGAGGTGCCAGAGGACTGGAGGATAGCTAATGTTGTTCCATTGTTTAAGAAAGGCTCTAAGATTAAGCTGGGAAACTCTAGGCCGATGAGCCTGATGTCAGTCGTGGGTAAATTATTGGAAGGTATTCTGAGGCGCAGGATATATACAGTAAGTATTTGGATAGGCAGGCCCTGATTAGGGTTAGTCAACATGGCTTTGTGCATGGTAGGCCATGTCTAACCAATCTTATAGAGATCTTCAAGGAGGTTACCAAGAAGGTTGGTGAGGTAAAGACATTGTCTACTTGGACTTTAGTAAGGCCTTTGACAAAGTCCCACATGGGAGACTGCTCCAGAAGGTTAAGTCACTTGGCATTCAGGATGAAGTAGCCAATTGGATTCAACATTGGCTTAGCGGGAGAACCCAAAGAATAGTAGTAGATGGTTGTCTCTCTGACTGGAGGCCTGTGACTAGTGGTGTGCTGCAGGGATCGGTATTGGGTCCGTTGTTATTTATCATCTGTATTAATGATTTAGATGATAATGTGGTAAACTGGTTTGTGGATGACACCAAGATTGGGGGCATAGTGGACAGTGAGGAAGGCTATCTAAGCTTGCAGCATGATCTTGACCAGCTAGGAAAATGGGCTGAAAATTTAATGCAGACAAGTGTGAGGTGTTGCACTTTGGGAGGACAAACCAGGGTAGGACTTACATAGTGAATGGTAGGGCTCTGAGGTGTATGGTAGAACAAAGGGACCTGGGAATACAGATCCATAGTTCCTTGAAAGTGGTGTCACAGGTAGATAACGTTGTAAAGAGAACTTTTGGCACTTTGCCCTTCATAAATCAGGGCAATGAGTACAGGGGTTGGGATGTTATGTTGAAGTTGTACAAGACGTTGGTGAGGCTGAATTTAAAGTATTGTGTGAAGTTCTGGTCACCTACCTACAGAAAAGATATCAATAAGCTTGAAAGAGTGCAGAGGAAATGTACAAGGATGTTGCTGGGACTTGAGGACCCGAGTTATAAGGAAAGGTTGAAGAGGTTAGGACTTTATTCCCTGGACCACAGGAGAATGAGGGGAGATCTTATAGAGGTATATAAAATTATGAGAGGTATAGATAGGCTGAATGCATGCAGGCTTTTTCCCCTAAGGTTGGGTGAGATTTGAACTAGAAGACACAGGTTAGGCTGAAAATTGAAATATTTAAGGGGAATCTGAGGGGAAACATCTTCACTCAGAGGGTGGTGCAAGTGTGGAATGAGCTGCCAGCGGAAGCGAGTTCAATTGTAACATTTAAGAGAAGTTTGGATAGGTACATGGATGGGAGGGGTTTGGAGGGATATGGTTGGGTGCAGGTCGATGGGACTAGGCAGAAGATCAGGTCGGCATGAACTAGATGGACCAACAGGTCTGTTTCTGTGCTGTAGTTCTCTATGACTCTAGATGTTCCGGGGTATCAATGCTTTAGCTGTGACGGGAACAGGTAAGACTGAAGGGGTGTTGCCTTTTTGATAAGGGAGGACATAACAGGAGTGCTTAGAGAGGATATTATTGAGGGATCATCTAATGAGGCCATTTGGGTAGAACTTAGAGATAAGAAGGGGATGGTCACCTTGGTGGGGCTATATTATAGACTCCCCGATAGTCAGCGGGAACTTGAACAGAGGTGGTGAGAAATTGCATGTAGTTGTGAGAATAGTAGGTTAGTGCTAATGCTAGTAGTCCCTGCCTCTCCTCCATGACATACTTTTAATTTTTTTTTAGATCATCACAGCGCTGTACATCACAGAAAAAGGCCCTTTGGCCTGTACATGTCAATGCCAACCAAGAAATATATTCAAGCTAATTCCATTTCCCAGCACTTGGTCCATGTCCCTTTAAACTCTTGTCATCTACATTCCTGTCCACATCTTAAATGTATCTAATGTACCTTCCTCAACCACTTTCTCTGGCAGCTGGTTCCATGTATCTACCACCTGCTGTGTAAAAAAAAAAAGTTGCCCCTCGGGTTCTTATTAAACCTTTCACCTCTAACCTTAAAACTATGTCCTCTAGTTTCTGATTCTCCAACCTTGGAAATGGATTTTGTTTTGTTCTAATTGTGTTTTTTCTTGTAAAAATTGTGTATAATTTATGTTTAATTTATGTTTTTCTTATGAATGCTGCTTGTATGATGCTATGTGCCTGTGATGCTGCTGCAAGTGGGTTTTTCATTGCACCTGTGCACACATGTACTTGTGAATATGACAATAAACTCAACTTTGACTGGTGAGGTCATCCTACATTAAGTTAACCAAACTTTACAGGACAGCACTGAGAGCTCTTGTAAGGTGACTAAAATCACAACAGGACTCATTAGTGTGAAATGTTTCTCATTCGAAGATTGAAGAAAATGATAAAATCCTAAGTTTATCAATTACATCTTTTGTACCCTTTATACAGTGAAATGGTTACCTGAACAAGTACAAACTCCTATAACCAGAGATAAACATATATAGAAATTACTACATAAGAGAACACACACATCTCTGTAAGTTCAAACCCTTATTTCAAGCTCAATAAAATGTTTAAGATATTAACCATAAATTGCATTCTTTTCCCCTTTGGCTTTCTAGCTGTGAAGAAATAAAGTCCTTGCCATAGAGGTTTGTGGAAAGCTTTCTCAGAGTTCAACAATAATTGCCATTAATTGGCAATTTTTCTGTAAAATCTGCACCATTTTGTCCTTATGCAGGGTCTTGACCTAAAATGCTGACCATTATTTTCCCGCCACAGCTGCTGCTCGACCCACTGAGTTCCTCCAGCAGATTGGTTGTTGCTCCAGGTTCCAGTGTCTGCAGACACTAGTGTCTTCATTGGTGAATGAATTATCCTGCCAGGGTATCACCCGAGAGAAGGTGAAAATCTGCTCCAATTTAGATTATTGACAGCATTCATTTTAATGAAAAATCTAATTATATTATCAGGAATGTTTTGCATTTCCTTCCACAATGCCTTCATGCTAAAATACCTTATTGCTTAGAAGGGAATAAGCTTTGTAATTATTGCAGATGTATTTTTAGCTCTTTACATCCAGATGGTATACTATTTCACTACGTGTGTTTGTAGTGTACTAATTAGTAAACAGTAATGTAATATTTTATTTTTTCTTTTTACTTCCTATCCTAAAGGCATTGAAATTCTTGCTGAGATGTTGTTAGTGGCATGTGCTCTCTGGCACTTAAGGATCCATTATCAATAATGAATACTGTGCTTATGTTGAAAAGCATGCCTTGATCATCTCTGTCATTTAATATGCACCCAGCTAGTGGGTCACTCTAGTCCAATTAGAATTGAAAATTTCAATATGTATACAGTTTCTTGACCCAAAGACATTGTGTTACAGTGGAAACCAGTCTGTCTGACATTAGCTAACATTACAGATCAAGGATAAATCTTGTGAACTTCCTGCCATATAAGGCTCAGGTATTCGTGGGATAAATTCACCAAGCCATTAGAAAGCCCTGAGTAAAATGTAATACATCTTAGCAGAAGTCATAGAATGAGAAGTACAAAAATATTTTAAAATAAGATATACAATAGAAACAGCACACCAACAGTAATAAATATCTCAAAATGCAACCAGAAAATATTCAACATTGTAAATACAAAATCAAAACTTACAGTTGTCAACAATAAAAACATCTCTGTTTAATTATGAGATAAGTACTAATTTTCTTTTGCAGATTAAATATTAACAACATAGTGACTTCAAATAATCACTGCAACTGTAATGGGATTTACTTTAGGTTTTACATTTACTTTGGCTTCTTCTTTCATGCTAAAACAGAATGAGGAACAAAAGTTTGTAGAAAATACATTGAAGGGTTATCATTTGAAAGTATTTAAGTGCAAGTTAAAAATGGATTCTGTACTCTTGGTCACACCTGTAATTTAGTTATACAAGGAAGGATGGTATTTTATAGCCTCAGCACATACAGAGTTTGGTCTTACAAAATAAGCAAAATATAATAGTACATAGGTTAATTCAGATTTTATTTCTTAGAAAACATCCTTATGTAACTGTATTGAATAGTAATAATTTGTGTGTGTATATAAATATATATATATATGTGTGTGTGTGTGTGTATATATATATGTGTGTGTGTGTGTGTATATATATATATATGTGTGTGTGTGTGTGTATATATATATATATGTGTGTGTGTGTATATATATATGTGTGTGTGTGTGTGTATATATATATGTATGTATGTGTGTGTGTGTATGTATGCATATGTGTGTGTGTGTGTATATACACACACACACATGTCACTGAACCTTCCACTGATAGTCTGCTCTTTACATGTGCTTCTCCCTCAACTGTAACTTAATATGTGTCTATGTGCTGGCGTCTGATTTAGTCATTGGCTTTGCATTTCCATTTCATCTGCAGGCTGGCTGCATTTTTCTTTCCCTGTGAAAGTCCAGATCATATTCTCTCTGGGAAATGCAGTTATTGTATGCACCATTATGTACTTTGTTAAACGTGTTGTTCATGTAGATATTTATTTTACTAACTGTCCTATCTTCCCATGAGCTGATTGCCTTTCTGGGCTATTCTAGAGGACGGTTACAAGTCATCCAGTTTTCTGGGCTTAAAGTCACCAGAAGGCTGACTGGGTGAGGATCACGAATTTCCTTCTGTAAAGTACGTTAGTGAACCAGAGAGGTTGTTTCATGGGAATCATTAATGACACTGGCTTTTCAATTCCAGGCTTTTATATAATCATTTGTAGTTAAACAAAATTTAACCTCATGTCTTCAGATCAATGATCCAGTAACTTTAACCACCTACAATACAGCAATGTAGTGGTTGAGCTTATTTAACTAGTATCAAGAGGCTTGGGCTATTGAGCAGGGACAGAAGACAGAAAACCACTATGCAGATATGAATTTAAATTCAAGTAATTGAATAAAAAATCTGGAATAAAAAGCTAAGACTAGTAACGGTGACTCTGCAGTCACTGGATTGTTGTAAAAGCTCATCTGGTGAGCATTGTCCTTCAGGACATTCTTACATGTCTGGCCCATATGTGACTCAGGACCCACGAATTTACAAAAAAACATTGGTCACAATATTGGAAACATATTAAGATAGCAGAGAACTTGTGATGCATTTACATTCCAGAGCTCACTTTGATTCCTCCTGATTTTGACTTATATTTTCAAAAAATTGAGGTCTTTAGATGTTGTGATGTCATGATTCACACATGCCATTGTTGATGTGTGTTCAGAATGTGAAACTCTGCAGGATGGAGCGATGGTACACATAACCTACACTTCTAAGAACTTGCAAAGCTCTGAATAAAAATATAGCTTCTGGGACTGAATAGGGAGAGTGCAACAGACAAAAATATTTTTAAATTTCATAATGACAGTGAAAGATAAGGTTTTGGATAATAAAAACAGAAAATGCTGGAAATACTCAGCAGGTCAGGCTGCATCTGTGGGAAGAGAAACAGAGTCAACATTTCAGGTCAAAGACTAATGTGCTGAGTATCTCCAGCACTTTTAGATTTTGTTTTAGATTTTCAGCATCTGCAGTATTTTTTGATACTTGTAAGATTTTGAGGTTTTTATGTTACTTATTCTTCTTCAATATGATTACCCATGTTATCCATTTGCTGCTGCTAGAACATCACTGTTGGATTTATACTTGTTAACTTGTTTGAAGGTAGTTGGTCCTTTAGTTTCCGTAAACACGCAGATTAATTGTGCACTTCTCTTTCCAGACAACCCTGGCAGAATGCAACCTGCCCTTTGACATAATCTCGGCATGGACAAATTCTACTGTAATGTTCTTGTGATCCTGCACAGCTGAAGAGTAAATAATCTGACTGAAGCAGACACATTTGGTTCTGAGGGTTAAATGCTGGCAGATATAGGTCACTTTCCTTTTTTGAGGTATTGCAGTTTATCTTGTATCTACAAAAGATGTACATTATTCTCATTGACATTTACATGTATAAAGTTTCAAGTCTTGCTTCCCGTGTGTCTACAGAATATCCAGAAACAAACTCCAATGCATTTCATTTTATCCCTTGATAATATGTTAAATATGTATATACTGTTTATTTAAGTCATGCAACAACACACAGTGAAATAAAATAAAATTAATATACTTGTATATTGCATTACAAGTTATAAGTGTAATTTTTCTTTGCTGAATCCTGCCTGTTATTTTTGAGGTATTATTTTAGCTTATTTTAGCAGTAAGAATAAACTTTGTTCATAAAAGTATACCCACAGTTGTTACATATCAACAAACTTATTAACCAAAATTCTGATAGTTCATCTCTTGAACCCTTCTATGGTTTTGCTTTTGCATTGTTCTATATCTCATTGATCATTTGCATAAGTTTGGTTTGTACTTATTATATTAATGCTAGTATCATCAACTGAGCTGGAAAATTTTGTCCCAAAGAGGTACATTTTATCTGGAGTAAATTTAAATTTATTAATACTTTCTTAATTTTATTTCCTTTTTTAAAAAAGTTCTTAGAAAATAAATTAATTACAAAATGTATTTATTACATTATTTTCATCAATTTTTGTACTGATTTACTCCTTTTGTGTGAAGACACAATACTTTGGTCATGTAAACTGTATAAAGCTGCTTATTCTCTTAGTCACATTTTAAATAAAATCATATTCGGATGTCTTGATTGGTTCATTATCTTACCCTCTTTTTATAAACAGCAGAAACCCTCTAAAAGAGTTTCAATGTTTACTATTGTGCTATATACTTCATAAAAGATTTCTTTTTGAAAAATTAATAGAATTGTTTGCTGATGTCATTTGCACATCTGTATGCACTAAAATTATGTTCTCTAAATAAGATCTAATGTGAGTATTCATCTCTGATTAAGATATGGTGATGACAATAGGGTAGCCAGAGCTGAACTACTTACCTCTTAAGCTCAGCCACTTTGTTGAGATGGTAGAAGAAAGCAGGCTCACAAATTAGTTGCTCTTTTTGGCAGATTTCAACACATGATTGAGAGGGTTTGGCCATTTTAACTATAAGTGCACTAATTGGTGGCCATATTTCCCTCTGGAGGCAGAAATCCTGCAAAAACGTTTACAAGATCAGGTTGTGACCACTCTTATTCAGTGAATGCAGTAAAGTGAACACCCTGAACCAGAAGTGCAAAGGTGAGATGTTTTCCAACTTTGCATTGGCATGGGAGATCTCCTTGGACACAGCAATGTAGTCCATTTTAGCAAGTGTTTTGGAGCATCTTATGTTTATGTTCATAACCACCCAGTATCTAAATATACTGTACAGTAGGTGAATGTATGTGTACAATATAATATCTTTATGATCTTACCTGGGTACCAGATTTTAATGAGCTCTTTCTCAATAGCTGTGAAAGTGGACATGAAGCTTGTAATGATTGATAGAGCTGCCTAGGATACTGATTATTGAGTTGTACAGCACAGAAACAGGCAACTTGGCCCAACTTGTCCATGTCGACTGCATTGCATATCCATGCTAATCCTATCTGCCTGCATTAGACCTGTATCCTTCTGCTCCTTATTTAAAGTGATGATTTAAGAAATTAAAAGGTCGAAAGTGAGCTGAATAAAAATGAGCAGATTTAAAAAGTGTCTAAATTGAAAGAATGACATGGCAAGAATAGCTGCCATGTTGGAAGTGGAGAGTATCAGCAGATAAGAGATAACCAAGTGCCGCAGATTTTATGCGGGCGTGAAGATGAAGAATGAGAGGACTATAGATTGCAGGAAAGGAGGGACAAGGCATATTCAAGTTCAATGAAAGGAAAAAAAAGGATTCAGGAGCTGGAGCTGGAGTTGGAGGAACTGAAGAACATCAGGGACACTGAGCTAATCATAGACAGGACTTTTGAGCAGGTGGTTACACCCGGAGGGCAGGATTCAGGTAGTGGATGGGTGAGCACTGAGAGAGGTGGGGGAAAGAAGTCAGTGCAGGGTCCTCCTGTGGCCATTCCTCTCAGCAACAAGTGTACCCCTTTGGATACTGCTGAGGGGGATGACCTATCTGGGCAAGGCAGCAGCAGCCAGGTCAGTAGCACTGTGGTCGGCTCTGAGGCTCAGAAGGGAAGGGTGAAGTCAGGCAGAGCGATAGTCATAGGGGACTCGATAGGGAGACAGGAGATTCTGCGACCGCAACAGAGACGCCAGGATGGTGTGTTGTCTCCCAGTTGCTAGGGCTGTCGATGTCTTGGAACGGTTGCAGAATATTCTTAAGGGGGTGGGTGAGCAGCCAGAGGTCGTGGTGCATATTGGTACCAATGACATAGGCAGGAGAGGGGTAGAGGTCTTGCACAATGAGTACAGGGAGTTAGGAAGGAGGCTGAAGAGCAGGACCTCCAAGGTAGTAATCTCCGGATTACTCCCAGTGCCACGGGCTAGTGAAGGAAAGAACAGGATGATAGCACAGACAAATGAATAGCTGGGGAGATGGGGCAGGGGGCAGGTTTCAAGTTCTTGGATCATTGGAACCTTTTCTGGGGAAGGGGTGACCTGTACAAGGGGGACAGGTTGCACCTGAACTGGAGGGGAACCAATATCCTGGCAGGGAGGTTTGCTAATGCTACTGGGGAAGGTTTACACTAGCTTCGCAGGGGGATGGGAACCAGAACAACAGGTCAGTAAGTGAGGGAACGGGCAGGAGGGCTGGTGTCAGGGAATGTTCTATCAGACAGATTCCTAATGACAGATGTGATGGGATGAATGGTTTGAAGTGTTTGTACTTTAAATGCTAGGAGTATTATGGGCAAGAGTGATGAAATTAGAGCATGGATCAGTACATGGAACTATGATGTTGTGGCCATTACAGAGACTTGGTTGAGGGAGGGACAGGAATGGGTGATCGATGTACCAGGGTTTCGAAGTTTTAGAAAGAATAGAGAGGGGGGTAAAAGAGGGAGAGGAGTTGCAATAGTTATTAGAGATAATATATCAGCTGTACTCTGGGGAGACATAATGGAGGGCTCGGACACAGAGTCTATATAGGTAGAACTCAGGAATAGGAAGGGTGCAATCACTCTCTTGGGGGTGTACTATAGACCTCCCAATAGCCATCGGGACATTGGGGAACGGATATGCAAACAGATTAGGAAAATGTGTAAAAATTACAGGGCTGTGGTCATGGGAGACTTCAACTTCCCTGATATAAATTGGGACCTTTTTAGTGCAAGGGGGTTAGATGGGGCAGAATTTGTTAGGTGTATCCAGGAGGGGTTCCTAAATCAATATGTTGATAGTCCAACAAGGGGAGAGGCTATTCTGGACCTGGTGTTGGGTAATGAGCCTGGCCAGGTGACTCACCTATCAGTGGGTGAGCAATTGGGGAACAGTGACCACAGCTCATTAACTTTCAGCATAGCTATAGATAAGGATAGGTATGGGGCTAGTGGGAGGGCTTTAAATTAGAACAGGGCTAATTATGAAGGCATAAGGCAGGAACTAGGTAGAGTAAACTGGGAACACCTTTTTGTTGGCAAGTCCACATCGAACAAATGTAAAGTGTTTAAGGATCAAATACATAGGATACAGGATAGGTAAGTCCCGATTAGGAGGAAGGACATGAATGGCAAGATAAGGGAACCTTGGATGTCCAGAGAAGTGATGAACTTGGTCAAGAAAAAAAAGGAAAGTAAGTAGAGCTTTGGAAGTTAGGATCAGATGGAGCATATGAGAACTACAGAGAAGCTAGAAATGAATTCAAGAAAGGAATTAGGAAAGCCAGGAGGGCCATGAAAAGTCCTTGGCAAGTAGGATTAAGGAGAATCCAAGGGCATTCTATACCTATGTCAGGAATACGAGGATAACTGGTCCTACCCTTTCCCTCGTTAAGGATAAAGAAGGGAATCTATGTTTGGATGCAGAGGATGTGGGTGAGGTTCTGAATGAGTATTTCTCTTCAGTATTTACCCAGGAAAGGGACGCGCAGGATGCAGAAATTGAAACTGAGGGCGTAAACATATTAGGGCATTTAGTGGTCAAGGAGGAGGTAGTGTTAGGTCTCCTAAACAGTATTAATGTGGATAAGTCCCCAGGGCCCGATGGGATATACCCCGGGTTACTGAGGGAGGTGAGAGAGGAAATTGCTGGGGCCTTGACCAATATCTTTGTGTCCTCTTTGACCACGGATGAGGTCCCGGAGGACTGGCGAGTGGCTAATGTTGTTTCTCTGTTCAAGAAAGGAACAAGGGAAAATCTGGGGAACTATAGACCGGTGAGTGTCATGTCAGTTGTAGGGAAATTGCTGGAGAAAATTCTTAGAGACAGGATATACGAGCATCTGGAATCCAATGGCTTGATTAGGGAAAGCCAGTATAGCTTTATGTGGGGCAAGTCATGTCTTACTAACCTGGTTGAGTTTTTTGACAAGGTGACGAGAGAGATTGATGAAGGTAGAGCTGTGGATGTCATCTATATGGACTTCAGTAAGGCATTTGACAAGGTCCCACATAATAGGTTAATCAACAAAGTTCAGATGAATGGGGTCAGTGGAGAATTGGCCATGTTGATCCAGAACTGGTTTGCCCATAGAAGACAGAGGGTGGTGGTTGAAGGGACTTATTCAGGCTGGAGGCCTGTGAGTAGTGGTATTCTGCAGGGATCTGTACTGGAACCTCTGCTGTTTGTGATGTACATAAACGACCTGGATGAGTATGTTGATGGGTGGGTTAGTAAGTTTGCAGACGATACCAAGATTGGTGGAGTTGTGAATGGTGTAGAAGACTGGCGATGGATACAACATGATATAGATCAGCTGCAGATGTGGGCAGAGAAACGGCAGACGGAGTTTAACCCGGATAAATGTGAGGTGTTGCACCTTGGTGGGACTAATGTCAAGAGGCCGTACACTCTTAAGGGCAAGACCTTTAACAGTGTTGAAGAGCAGAGGGACCTTGGGGTGCAAGTCCATGGCTCATTGAAAGTGGCTACACAGGTAAATAGGGTGGTTAAGGTGGCTTATGGAATGCTTGCTTTCATTAATCAAGGTATTGAGTACAGGAGTCAAGAAGTTATGATGCATCTCTATAGAGCTCTGGTTAGGCCGCATTTAGAGTATTGTGTGCAATTCTGGTCACCTCACTATAGGAAGGATGTCGAGGCTTCAGAGAGGGTGCAGAGGAGGTTTACTAGGATGCTGCCTGGATTAGAGGGCATGTGCTATCAGGAGGGGCTGGACAAACTTGGGCTCTTTTCTCTGGAGCAGCGGAGACTGAGGGGTGATCTGTTGGAAGTGTATAAAATTATGAGGGGCATAGATAGGGTGGACAAGCAATATCTATTTCCCATTATTGAACGATCCAATACCAGAGGGCATGGATTTAAGGTGAGAGGGGGTAGGTTCAGAAGAGATGTGAAGTGTATGTTTTTTACTGAGAGTGGTGGATGCCTGGAATGCGTTGCCTAATAGGGTGGTGGAGGCAAATTCATTGGGGGCTTTTAAGAGGGGCTTGGATGGGCACATGAATGAGAGGAAAGTGGAGGGATATGGGCGTTCTGTTGGTAGGAGGGATTAGCTATGTCAGCACAACATTGTGGGCCGAACGGCCTGTTCTGTGCTGTACTGTTCTACGTTCTATGTTCTTAATAAGCAACCTCAGCAAGAAGCTAGTTGGAAGGAGAAAGTACTGTTGTATTCATGATCTGGCAGACAAAAACATAAGATAATAACAAATCCGTAGCCAAAGGCTCAGAACGCAGAACCCATTATTTTTTCAAGCAAAATTGATGATAAATTCTAATGAGACTCTTGTGATGTAATTTATCCATTTGAACTGTAATCCATTTTCCAAGTGAGGTGTCAACCTGATCAAGCTACACCATTGGATTAAATACATGTTAAACAGCAGATGCAGCAGCTATAGACTGAGCTAAGAGATTCCACAACCAACAGATGAAATCAACGGTCTACTAAACCAGTTAGGGATGGTGAGGACCAATAAATAAATGTTGCAGGAGGGACTCTTATGTGGGTTTTCATCCTTGATTGCCCTTTTTGTGCAACACATTGACTAAAGCACTTACAACCATCATTACAAATGGTGAACTTTAATTAAATGAAGAAAATCAAAGTTATCTTAAACTTACCCTCCTATTTCAGAGCTGTTCACCTCCAGTCAAATGCATGTGTTTGTCAGTTTAACCTGGCACGGATTCAGTGGGCAGATTTTCCAGTATCGAGAGTTGTGGAACTCAGCAAGTTGCATCTCTGCCTGCTGAATTTCCTTTGCAGTCAATGTCAAAGCATCGGCAGGAAACGGCTGGCAGAGCCCAACTGGTAAGATCAGGACTTTGTAAATGACACAGGACTCCTCAACTTACTGACCGTCGGGGGTAAATGCCAGCCGGAAAAATATCAGTGGATGACTTCCCCATGTATTGACAACACAGAGGAAAAAGGATTCAGCAGCTCTTTGCAACCTGGAAGCCAAATAGGTCTATGGAGAAAATTTGGCCCAGCAATGGGGAATTTGCTCTTCTTAACCTGAGACCTAGCCAGGATCACAAGGCTAACTAGGAAAAGTTAAAGGAGCTTTAAGGTACACATAATCGGTCATACTTAGAACATGGAACACAGAACACAGAACACTACAGCACAGTACAGGCCCTTCAGCCCACAATGTTGTACCATCATTTTATCCTGCTTTAATATCTATCTAACCCCTCCCTCCCATTTCCCTATCATTCTTGTGTCTATCTAAGAGTCTCTTAAATGTCCCTCATGTATCTGCCCCCACAACCTCTGCCGGTAGTACGTTTCACGCACCCACCACTCTCTGCGTAAAAAAACTTACCCCCGACATCCCCTTTATACCTTCTTCCAATCACTTTAAAATTATGCCTCCTCATGTTAGCCATTTTCATCCTGGGAAAAAGTCTCTGACTGTCCACTTGATCTATGCCTCTTATCATCTTGTACATCTCTATCAAGTCACCTCTCATCCTCCTCCTCTCCAAAGAGAAAAGCCCTAGCTCGCTCAACCTATCTTCATAAGACATGCTCTCCAATCCAGACAGCATCCTGGTAAATCTCTGCACCCTCTCTAAAGCTTCCACATCCTTCCTATAATGAGGTGACCAGAACTGAACACAATACTCCAAGTGTGGTCTCACCAAAGTTCTATGGAGCTGCAACATCACCTCGTGGCTCTTGAACTCAATACCCCGACTAATGAAAGCCAACACACCATACGTCTTCTTAACAACCCTATTGGCCTACGCAACAACTTTGAGGGACCTATGGACGTGGACCCCAAGATCCCTCTGTTCCTCCACACTGCTGAGTCCTTGTATTCTGCCTTCAAATTCAAGTTTCAAACTTCTTTCAACTTGGAACTTCTTTCAAGTTTCCAAGTCACATAATTAGAAAAAACAAAATGTGATTGTGTCTGTTATTTTGTACATCAATTTACTGTTTCTAAAATGAAGCAGTAAACAAATTATTTGGCCTCAGGAAGGATCTTTGACCTGTTTCCCTTCCCCACTGGTGGAGCAATTGGCACTGCTGCCTCACGGTTACCCTGGGTGCTGTCTGTGTGGAGTTTTCACGTTCTCCCTGCCTCTGTGCCAGCTTCTCACAGGTGCTCTAGGTTTTACTCACGTGCCAAAGCTGTAGTGGTTGGTAATTAATTCGCTACTGTAAATTGTTCCTGATCACAAAACAAAGGAGCAGAAGTAGGCCATTTGGCCCATCGAGTCTGCTCCGCTAATTCACCATGAGCTAAACTATTCTCCCATCTAGCCCCAATTCCCGGCCTTTTCCACATATCCGTTGATACCCTGACTAATTAGATACCAATCAATTTCTTCCTTAAACACCCCCAACGATCGGGCCTCCACAGCTGTATGTGGCAATGAATTCCATAAATCCACAACCCTCTGGCTAAAGAAATTTCTCCTCATTTCTGTTCTAAATGGGTACCCTCTAATTCTAAGACTGTGCCCTCGTGTTAATCAGCCAAGCTTTGTATACATGCTGTCAGTCTCCCTATTATGCCATGTGCTTTAACTTTGCTGTTAAACTTGGTATATGGCAACTCACCAAAGGCCTCTGGAAGTCCATGTATACGATATACACCACGTTAATGCATTACCCTCATCAACCTTTTTCATTACCTTGTTCAAAAAATTTCTACCTAATTGGTTAAACATGATTTGCCTTTAACAAATCTGTGCTGACTTGCCTTAATTAATACATTATCCTCCTGGATCAATGTTCTAAAAGTTTTCCCACCCCACCTCTGAGGTTAAACCAATTGACTGAGTTTTTCCTCAATCCCTTCTTTAAACAAGGGAGTAACATCTACGGTTCCCATATCCAAAGAGTATGGAAAGACTATGACAAATGCCCCTGTGATTTCCTCCCATGCATCCCTGAGAATTCTAGGATACATCCCCTCTGGTCCTGGTGCTTTACCGAGATTAAGCTCAGTCAACTTTTCTAACACCTCCGTGTTGTCTCAGCAACCTCCTCCTTCACTATTACTCTGGAAGCACCCTGTTCCGTGATGAAAACATACAATTTCGGTCTCTCTTACTTTAATTCCCACTTTCCTTCTGATTCTTTGGTAATCAGCTTGGTGTACACTGGTATTTACAACTCGACATTTGTCATTAGCAGCCTCTTTCCATTTTATCATCCTTTGTATCTCCTTTGTCATCCAGGGAGCTCTGGATTTGATTGTTCCTCCTTTGGCCCTCATGGAAGTATGCCTCAACTTTACCTGAACTACCTTTTCTTTAAAAGTGGTGTTAGCAAGTTAGTCCATAGTGGGATAGATTGGACCTAAATGAAGCACATTGGCACAGTCTCATTACTGCTCATTAGAATGCATGCATGACCAAGCCAATTTTCTTCAGTTTAATCTGGTATTCAAACTAATATTTGAGCCCATTCTGTCAATTAAGGTGAAAATATCTAACTCAGCACAAATCCTCAACTGCAAGATTGACATCCACCAAACTGTTGAAATTTTAAAAAAAATGATGAAGGCAAAGTGGTGAATGTTATTTACATGGACAAGGTCCTGCATGGCAGGTAGGTTGGTCCAGAAGGTTAAGGCATAAGGGATCCGAGGCATGTTGGCAAGTTGGATCCAAACTTGGCTTGGTGAAAGGAGGCAGAGACGGGTGCTTCTCTGACTGGAAGTCTGAGACCGGTGGTGTACTTGAAGGGATTGGTGCTGGGACCTTTGTTGTTTGTAATATAGATGAGAATATAGATGATTAGTAAGTTTTCAGAAGACACAAACATTGGTAGAGTTGTAGACAGCAAAGAAGGTTGACTAAGGATACAGTGAGACATAGATCAGCTGGAAGACTGGGAAGAATGCTGCCAGATGGAACTTAATTCAGATAAGTATGAGGTAATGCACTTTGGGAGTTTAAATTCTGGTAGGACATATGGAGCAAATGGGATGACCTTAGGAGCATGGTGTACAGAGAGACCTCGGGGTGCAAGTCCATAGCTTTCTGAAAGTGGCAACACAGGTGGATAGGGTAGTGAAAAAGACATTTGGTAGGCTTGCCGTCATAGGCTGACGCATTGAGTATAAGACTTGGGACATGATGTTGCAGTTGTACAGAACATTGATTACACCACACTTAGAATATTGTGTACAGTTCTGGTCACCACACCATACGATGTGGCAGCATTAGAGAGAGTGCAGAAGAGATTCATCAGGATGCTGCCTGGAATGGAAGGCTGTGGCTATAAGGAGAGATTGGACAGGCTGGGTTTATTCTCACTGGAACATGGTTGGCTGAAGGGGGACATAGATAGGATAAAAAGTCAGTATCTTTTTTCCAGGGCAGAGGAGTCTAGAACTTGAGGGTACCGGCTTAGCTGGGTATTGACGAAGTGGGTCAAAAGGGCTTGTTTCTGACCGCTACCTTTCTATGATCCATGATTCTGTATGTCATTATTTTACAAACTCGATGCATTTAGATTATTCTTCTGACATAATTTGTTAAATAATAATCTTACCTGTTTTTCAATGAAAACGTTTAATCTTTCCAGCATCCCTTCACATGTGAATTCATATGGTAAATATGGCTCCACCTGATTTTAAAAGAAATACTGATTATCTTATAACAAAGTAAGAGTTTGCGTTTATGTAAAGATTCTGGGATCTCAATATGTTGAAGGAATATTTTGCCCAATTAGGATATCTTTGGAAGTGTTGTTATGAATGTAAGCCAGTATTTACAGAGCAAGCTTCCAAAAACAATGCTGACCTGATTTAGTGATGTTTGTTCAGGAGCAGATATTAGACTGAGCAACAGAAATAATTGACTTGATCTTTAAAATAGTGTCAGGGATCCTTTTTATGTCTTCTAAGTGATTGCAAGTTAACGTCTCTTTTCAACTGCTTCATTCCTCATTGGAATTGGAATTGGTTTATTATTGTCATTTGTACCGAGGTACAGTGAAAAACTTGTCTTGCATACCAATCGTACAGGTCAGTTCATTACACAGTGCATTGAGGTAGTACAAGGTAAAACAGAGTAAAGTGTCACAGCTACGGAAGAAGTGCAGTGCAGGTAGACAATAAGGTGTAAGATCATAACGAGGTAAATTGTGAGGTCAAGAGTCATTCCTATTGTACTAGGGAACTGTTCAATAGTTTTAACAGTGGGATAGAAGCTGTCCTTGAGCCTGGTGGTATGTGCATTCAGGCTTTTGTATCTTTTGCCTGATGGAGAGGGGAGAAGAGAGAATGTCCCTAGTGAGTGGGGTCTTTGATTATGCTGGCTGCTTTACTGAGGCAGCGAGAAGTGTAGACAGAGTCAATGGAGGGGAGGCTGGTTTCTGTGACGTGCTGGACTGTGTCCACAACTCTCTGCAGTTTCTTGCAGTCCTGGGTAGAGCAGTTGCCATACCAAGCTGTGATGCATCCAGATAGCATGCTTTCTATGGTGCATCAATAAAAGTTGGTGAATGTCAGAGGGGACATGCCAAATTTCTTTAGCCCCCCCCCCCCCCCCCCCCAAGGAAGTAGAGGCGCTGGTGAGCTTTCTTGGCCGTGGCATCTACGTGTTTGGATAGTCCATTGGTGATGTTCACTCCCAGGAACTTGAAGCTCTCAACCCTCTCGACCTCAGTATCATTGATGTAGACAGGACCATGTGCACCGCCACCTTCCTGAAGTCAATGACCAGCTCTTTTGTTTTGCTGACATTGAGGGAAAGGTTGTTGTCATGACACCATATCATTAAGCTCTCTATCTCCTTCCTGTACTCCAATTGTACTCATTACTGGAAAGTTTACCTAGACTCAAAGCTCAACTCTCTAAAGTAGGATATGAATCCACAACCTTTGAAATCAAAGACAAGGCTTCAGAAACAGAACCTATAGCATCCAAAATTTGCTAATGCCTTACTGTTCTAAAATTGAAACAGCAATATTCTGAGTGAGTGTTCTGCTACCTGAGATGCCATCATTTGTATCAACGTTCATGAGGCCCAGACTGACTCTAGGTCAGTTTACAAGTGGCTTAGATCCTACTGTACATGCCTCCTATGGCTGAGTACTGTTATCTCTTTGGTCATTTCATTGGTCCTTTGCAACATCTTTATCCAGACTTCCTTTTGCATTTTACTATGCCTATTGTCCATTCATCTGGCTCTGTGTCTGCTTAAAAAAAGTTAAACTTTAATATTTTCCGGATCTGTTTAAAGGTTATTGACCTGAAATACCTGCCCTTCCTTCTTCACAAATGCTGCCTTCCGGCTGAGTATTTTGTTTATTTATTGCAAAGAAGATTTGTGACACAGCAATGTGTCCAATGTTTGCTACTGTACAGTCATTAGTGACTGCTATTAACATATTGTTTCATAATTAGCAAGAAAGGGATTAGTGCTCCTCAATAAAATTATTTGTTGAAACAGTAAATGCTTCCTGACAGCGAGGAAATGATCACGATGAACTAAACTTTGCCTTTAGAGGGAGCCAACGAACAACAATTACATTGAATTTTGTTTCAGATGACCAGTTGTACTCATAGTTGTTCAGAGAAAGATCATCTACAATAACTTAAATCAGTGGCATGTGCAAGAATTTAGATATGGCTACTTTAGGAGGGGCAGTTACAAATTATACACATTTACACATAAGCATGTTTCAATGTAGATGATGATTATGGGAGAAGGGGTCATGCTCCTGTGGGTCTATTTCCTTGAGTGAAACGTTACAAAGTATGGATAACATTGAAGAACTGAAGTCAGTCCAGTGCAACAAACCGCAATCGGTGAGATAGGCAGCAATACCTCCGGCGCAATTATTCTCAACACTGGTGCCCCACAAGGCTGCGCCCTCAGCCCTCTACTCTACTCCCTATACACTCATGACTGTGTGGCCAGATTCTGCTCTAACTCCATCTACAAGTTTGCAGATGATACCACCATTGTAGGCTGTATCTCAAATAGCGATGAGTCAGAGTACAGGAAGGAGATAGAGAGCTTAGTGGAATGGTGTCATGACAACAACCTTTCCCTCAATGTCAACGAAACAAAGGAGCTGGTCATTGACTTCAGGAAAGGGGGTGGTGTACATGCACCTGTCTACATCAATGGTGCTGAGGTCGAGAGGGTTGACAGCTTCAAGTTCCTGGGAGTGAACATCACCAACAGCCTGTCCTGGTCAAATCATGTAGATGCCACGGTCAAAAAAGCTCACCAGCACCTCTACTTCCTCAGGAGGCTAGAGAAATTTGGTTTGTCCCCTTTGACTCTCACCAACTTTTACCGATGCACTGTAGAAAGCATCCTATCTGGATGTATCACGGCTTGGTATGGCAAGTGTTCTGCCCAGGACTGTAAGAAACTGCAGAGAGTTGTGGACACAGCCCAGCGCGTCATGGACACCAGCCTCCCCTCCTTGGACTCTGTCTTTACCTCTCACTGCCTTGGTGAAGCAGCCAGCATAATCAAAGACCCCACCCACCCGGGACATTCTCTCTTCTCCCCTCTTCCATCGGGTAGAAGATACAGGAGCCTGAGGGCACGTACCACCAGACTTAAGAACAGCTTCTACCCCATTGTGATAAGACTATTGAACGGTTCTCTTATACAATGAGATGGACTATGACCTCACGATCTACCTTGTTGTGACCTCGCACCTTATTGCACTGCACTTTCTCCATAGCTGTGACACTTACTGTTATTGTTTTTACCTGTACTACATCAATGCACTCTGTACTGACTCAATGTAACTGCACTGTGTAATGAATTGGACCTGAGAAAAATAGAGGGCTATGGGTAAGCCTAGTAATTTCTAGGGTAGGGACGTGTTCGGCACAGCTTTGTGGGCTGAAGGGCCTGAATTGTGCTGTAGTTTTTCTATGTTCCATGTATGATCGGTTTGTAAGACAAGCTTTTCACTGTACCTTGGTACAAGTGACAATAATAAACCAATACCAATACCAATAGTGCACATTCTGCCAGTAAGGTGACTGTAGCCAACCATACATTTTGCTAGAATCTCTTGCCTAGCTTTTAAAAGTTGTTAACTATTAATTGGACTAGTTCCATGGTAGATGCTGCTAATTTGTTATGGAAAATGAGACAGCCCAGAAGGAAGCCATTTGCTCATTGTACCTGTGCCAGTTCTTTGAAAGATCAATCAGTTCTGCTCTGCAAATCTTTTCCCCTTCAAGTCATTATCCAATTCTATTTTGAAAATTGTTAAATATGCTTCAATTACATCACTCTTGCAGGCAATGCTTTCCATGTCATAACAACCTGACTGGACAGAAAGAAATATTCTCTTTTTTTGTTTATTACCTTAAATCTTTTCCCTCTGGTTACTGCACCTTTGGCCACTGATATTCATCCGCTTACCCCCTATTGTTATTCACCACACCATTTACAGCCTGGTGTGCTGAGGTTCAAGTCACTAACTCATAGCAAAAGCAGCAGTGATGTCAGGTGAGACACCACCGTACATTTCCTTTGTTTGAAAAACAACCGTTCACCATGACACCCTGTTTTCTATCCCTCAGACAACTTTGTATCCGTCTCTCAACTGCTCTTTAATCCCACGAGGTTTAATTTTGTTAACAAATTAAATGTTTTTTGAAAACAACACACAGAATATCAGCTGCGTCACCTGGATCATTATCAAACGGTTAGAACTTGCCCTTCATTAATACTCGAGGAATGCCTTTTATTGTTTTCCTGAATAAATTCATTTTGCCTTGGATTATCTTTGAAGGTTTCCCCACTGCAAATGGACCTTGCATTGTTTTTACCCCTTTTTACGCAACAGTAACATTTGCAGTCTTCTGATTGTTTGGCAATGTTTCAGAGCTTGAGGAGGGCTGGAAAACTGGAGCCAAATCCTCTGCACAAGAGGATAAATCTCACCTAGGCCAAGGCAAGCTTCACTTTGAGCATTGCTGATTTTTTAAGTTCCTCCTATTTACCTATTTTTATCTTCTCCAATTTCTCTACTAATGAAAGCGGTAGCACAAAGGGACCCAGGAATACAGATCCATTGCCATTGAAAATTCAAACAAATACAAACCATTTTCCTTGAAAGTGGTGTCGCAGATAGATAGGGTCATAAAGAGAGCTTTTGGCACTTTGGCCTTCATAAATCAGGGCAATGAGTACAGGGGTTGGGATGTTATGTTGAAGTTGTACAATACGTTGGTGATGCTGAATTTAGAGCACTGAGAAAATTTAAACGGATGTTGCTGGGACTTTTGGACCGGAGTTATAGGGAAAGGTTGACTAGGTTAGGACTTTACCCTGGAGTGCAGGAGAATAAGAGGAGATCTTATTCTTATACAAAATTATGAGGGGTATAGACAGGGGAAAGAGCCTGCATGAATGCACCCTAAGGTTGGGTGAGATTAGAACTAGAGGACACAGGTTTAGGCTGAAAGGTGAAATATTTAAGGGGAATCTGAGGGGAAACATCTTCACTCAGAGGGTGGTGCAAGTGTGGAATGAGCTGCCAGCGGAAGCGGATTCAATTGTAACATTTAAGAGAAGTTTGGATAGGTACATGGATGAGAGAGGTTTGGAGGGATATGGTCAGGGTGCAGGTCGATGGGACTTGGCAGAAGATCAGGTCGGCATGGACTAGATGGGCTGGAGGGCCTGTTTCTGTGCTGTAGTGCTCTATGACTCTAATGACTGTGGTGCCAGCAATATTCTCTTTAGTGAATTGCTCCTGTGATGCCTCAGCATGCCTTTGTATGACGATTGGTGTCCCATTAGCCCCAACCTTCCCTTGACCATCCTTCTACTATACTTCTGAGTTCTTGGTAACTTAGATTACCAAAAACCAACTTAGGTTATCCATAAAAAGCTCAAGTGCCATTTCCATTCTGAAGTTAGCAACAATGAATGCATTGATCTTATTGCTGTAGCAAAATAACATTTACATTAGGAGCATGATTTAGCTCAATTCATCTGCAAGTAAGGCAGAAGTCCTACACTGAATGACTTCAGTAAAAGTCCTTGTTACTTTTTTCCATTCAAAATATTTTTTTGATTTCTGAGGCAGTAATTATTGTGGTGATTGTAGATTTCACCCAACCAAACAGAAAGCCCGGAGACTTCTCTGTGGCTTTGCAGGTGATAATCCTTCCCAAGGTAGAGCCACACATAGGAGCAGATGCCGTTGCCACTCCAATATTTCTGAGTTACATGCACATTGTCATTGGAACAGGAGTTTTTTTTAAACTACTTTTTCTTTCTCTGATTGCCCAGCAAGATCATTTTATCACCCAATAGTCGGACATGGAACAGGGACTTACCAACTCTGGAAAACTCTTGATCTGTCACCTGCTCATTATTGCCAGCATGAGGCCTGGTTGGTGGGATGTTGTAGCCACTGGCTATGGAATGATAAGAAACTGACTGGGTCTCAGGCTAAGCTGGCAGACAATTCAGCAAACCAGGAGTGGTGTGCTGTTTTTGTAGGATCAGGAAAATGTTAGCCAACATCTCATGTCTGCTATTTCTAGTGGCTTTAGGAAGAACAAGGATACTGAGCTTTTAAGTAGATTTCATTAAAGTGAAAAGTTAGTAGAACAATTTCATTATAAAAGTGTTATCATGTAACATGATTTAATAGTTGCAAGTATTTTCCCAAATACCTTCTGCATCATTATTTGCCGGAGAGCTTCTTCTACATTGCTGGTGTTTTCAATGTCAACAGTCCACACATGTGGCTTCCCAATATAAAGTTCTGCATAAGGATGCTGAGATGACAGCTGTTAGCAGAATTAAGGGTTAGGTTTTTAGTACAGAAACTCAATACTATTCAAGCTACTTTATCTCATTTGCATATCATAGAAAATTGTAAAATCAATAATTTTGTCCTCCACAAGGACACATAAAATTGCTGTACATCTTATATTCCAGAATGGAAAAATCACTGAGGCAATGTTGAGTCCTCTGACACCAATCATTCTTTTCTCAAGAAGCCTTCATTTGAAGTGAGTTGGAAAGAGGTGTAGAAGAGAATATCCGGATTTATCCAAGGCATCACTGAATTAATTGTCAGATCAAACATTTATTCCTGTGCTGTATTCTCTGAATCTATTCATTCTCCCGATAAACTTAACAAATACATTAGTGCTTTAATTTGTTTCATACCCTTCCCTTATAGTTTCCATTTCTCCATATCCTTTTCATTCACTATGAAACAGTCCACCTTTCATTTTTGAAATTTTTGGTAATATCTTCTAATTCAAACTTGCCTTATTCCCCATTCAATCCTCAACATATTTCTGGGATAATCTACCTTTGCAACTTAAAGAAATGAAGGGTGGAGATATTTTGAATTTCAGATAACAGATAAGTTCCTGAAAGATTTGTTAGAGAAACTCCTTTGTAAGGAACAGAACCAGAGTTGGCCACATGGCCCCTCATGCCTACTCTGCCATTCAATAAAATCATGGTTGTCTCTTTACATCATCATTACTTTCCTGCATCAATCCTGTATCCCTTGACTTCCTTAATATCTAAAACTCTATCAATCTTTATCTTGAAAGTACTCAGTGACTGAGCCTTGTGGCCCTTTGGGTAGAGAATTTCAACATTTCTTCTCTCAGTCCTGAATTCGTTATTTTAGGAGGGTCACCCTCAGTTCCAGACACTCTAGCCAGGGAACAAAATCATCTCTGGAAGAATTTTGTTTGTTTTTTCATTCATACTAATTCCTTTGATTTCCTTATTCACACTAAACCTGTAGTTCACCACTACTTCAAGGAAGTTTGTTTTCTACCTTACTCTGTGGAGATATTCATGGTATTTGTTTAATTTCTCTGCCATTTCTTTATTCCCTAATCTATATTTTTTTCTCCTTTCTCATGGAAGGAATTCTCTGTTTTTTATGTTTTGTCCTCGTGTGTTCGACCTTTGCTGCTTCGTTCCCCCTTTGCTGAGTTCTGAAGCTTTCTCAATTTTAGGTTTATTGCTATTTTTTGACAACATTTGATCTAACACCAACTTTTCCTTCTTCACTCTCAGTCCTGAAGCAGGGCTTCGACCCAAAACATCAGCAGTTCCTCTCCCCCCAACAGATGCTGCTCAACCCACTGAGCTCCTCCAGCGGATTGTTTGTTGCTCCAGATTTTAGTGTCTGCACTCTCTTGTGTCTCTGTTTTCCTGTTTTTGTCGTGCCTCAGAATAAATTATATTTGTGTTAAATAATGTAGTAATGCTTTAAAATGTTATCCATTGCATTTTTACTGTCATAATGTAGTTTCCCAATCAATCCATAGCCAACCCACGCCTCATATTTGCTTTATTCAGAGGTGAGACTCTGGTTTCAGATTATGCTAAATCACCAAAAGTTTCTTAATTGCCAAATCATCAAATAATTATTTCTTATTACAGAATAATAGACCTAAAATAGCCTGTTACCTTACTGGTTCCTCAACACCCTGATCAAGAGAACTATCTCTGATAAACTCTATGAATCCATCTTCCACATAATTTATGCCAATTTTGTTTGCCCAGTCTCTATGTAGATTAAAGTCCCACATTATTATTTTATTATCCTTGTTATAAGCACTGTAATTTCCAGATTTCTACAATGCGCTCCATTACCATTTCTATGTGGGGCCCTATTTACAAATACCATCAATGTTTTTTACATTTTGTTGTTTCTTAGCTCTACCCATTTTGCTTCTCCTGCTTGATTTTCTGAGCCAAGATCCTTCCCCTCAACTGTTTTTATCCCATTAATTCTCAGGGCCACCCCACTTCCTTATGAATGTGTGTAAATAATTGATGGTTTGTATGGGTTCATGATTTTTCTTTTTAAAGGGAAGGCAATGTGATCTATACAAGCGTAAGAGTTCCTTTAAGTTTGTACCATGTGATATGACTGTACCAGACATCGCCATTAGTTGAGAGTTTATTTCTTTTAGTAAAGGATTGATTGTCTGTCTTTGTAATTTGTTTTTGGAAGCAGCAACACTAAAGAGCCTACAGAACTAACATTCCCAGATTAGGATCAATAGCATTTATATTTTTTTATATAAAGAGAGAATTTTGAGGAATACACGTTCAGTGATGTATCACCTCTATCTTCTAAGTGTCACTTATAGGTGGCTCTATAAACATCTTCATATGACTAAATGACCTCTCACTGAGCAAAAATCTCTTTCACACAATGAATATTTCATCACTGATCTCAAAATTGTAATCACCTTCCTTCCACAACTGAACAGCAGGCCTCTGAGTACAACGTGGCCTCAATGGAGATAAACAGAAAATGAAAACAGTAGAAATCTGACAGAGGGTGGAAGTATTGAGCACGACGCTTTATCCATTGTACTGAATTCTTGCCACCCTTTATACTTTACACGACTGAACAACTTTATGGCACAGCTTGGATATCCCATTTCTACCCACAGTGAGAAATATACCCCCCTCTATCTCCCCCGGTGCACAAAATGTTGAAACATCCGCTATCCCTGTGGCTATTTCTTGTTCCAAACAAACCTGTGACTGCTCATTCAATTCACTTTAACTTTATTGCTCCCAAAAGATGACCCTACCTTACTTAATTTTCCTTTCCATTTTTTACTCCTTCCCTGAATAGGTTTCCAATCCACAAACCTCTCTGCCACTGGCTGTATTTCATTTCCCTCAAAGGCTGGACATTCCCAGTTCTTTTCAAATGGGGTTCCCCCACTTCAATATTCCCGATCCTTCCAGTCTCCCACCCTGCTCCTCTACTCCCCCCCCCCTTACATTATTCCCACCTTCAACCAGGTTTGTTCTATATAATTCAAATTGTATTGACTACCCAAGTGCAATGCTTCTGGAGATTAACAAATGACGATATACATCTGAAATTAGTGTTTCATAATTTCTATTCAAAAGTAGTCATGGAAACACATTTCAGAGAGTAGTATGGTTAATGTCTTATAATCATCTTCCATTTCATAAATGACAAGTAGCTTAGCTTAAACATAAATAATGAAAACTTAATTCAGCACACCTCTCTGAAGGTTGGCTTTCCCTGAAAGAATTTTGTATTTTTCCTGTTCTTTGGAGGGTTAAAATTTACATTCAAAAATATGCAGCCATTTGCTATTGCTTCCAGAGGTGCAGGGCCTTCGTAGGGAAATCCAAGTCCCACAAAAACCTAAAGGATAAAATCAATATTGTACAAATAAGTACTGCACACAACAGTTTCATCACATTAACAATTCAATACACACTTTTCCGAGTAAGATACAATTTATAATAAAGAGCCTGAAAGGATGTTAATTTTAGGAAATTGAATTAGCACAGCATAAGTGTGGATACCGGGTGGAGGTGGGAGAGAGTTGATGATACTTTGGAATCAGTTGCTGCCTTTTCCAGGCCTCTTTAAGGATTAATTGTGTTTGAAATTCAATGACGTTGTGTGATGTATCCAACCTGTTGCTCACTTTTGCTGTGCTCGCTACTTGTGTGGCCAACATTTTGCAGTCTGGGGAGTTTAAATGCCCTCAGGCCTCACTGTTACAGGGGGTCCCACAGGCAGCACCTGCAGCAGGTCCTGAAGTCCCACCCCAGAGCTTGCTGATGGCCTTTTCACAGTTTGCTGCCTTCAAAGGCCTTTGAAGACCAGAGATATTTAAAACAGTGCACATGGATTTAAGTAATTTTCAAAAACTTAAAAAAACTAATAAAACTTAAAAAAATAAGTGAGCTTATAAATTTAGTTAAGCTCTGAAAAAAGGGTTTTGGACCTGAAATGTTAACACTTTCTTTCCACGGATGCTGTCTGACCTGCCGAGTGTTCCCAGCACATTCTGTTTTGATTATAGTTTTACATTGTTCACTTTGGGTAAAGGGTCAGTCTGTCCTCAGCTGGAAGGGATAAATGCAGAGTCTCCACAATCATTATAATTTTAATCTCACAAAATATACATCATTATTTCAAACATACATACAATAAAATCTTGATCCAATGTCTCATTCAAAGAATGGTAGCTCTGTAGAACAACATTTGCATAGTGTTGCATTGGAATAAGCCCAGATATAGAAGGGTAATTCCAGCTATATCAAGTTCAGTAATTTATTCAGGGCAATAAATATACCATGTATACTGTCTTTTTTATATATATCCCTGTGAAATGTTGTAAAATATTTTTGCTCAGTTTTGAATTACAGGCTGTGTAATTCAAAACTCTATGTGCTCTTCATAATTGTTCATACATTTGTCTAAACTTTCCTCATAATCCCAAATCTTATTTCCAATTGGACATTCATTCAACTCTTTTGAAAGTTGTTTAGAAATAGTTGGGCCAACCAGGTATTTCTTTCACACACCAGCTAATCAGTAGGAAAACCAGACATTCCTTGAGATGTGTAATTTTGTACTCGTACCTTCTTCTATCCAAGTTATCAATTCCTCTCAGCATTTTAAAATCCTAAATGGCTTTCTTACTCAATCCATGGAAAATAAACACTTCTCTCATTCTCTCTTCAGAATCTCAGACCCATGATTCCCAGAGTCACCCTGTTTTCTGATGCCTCTATAAGGCATCATTTAACATCCTTTCCAATACAGTGTGCACAGATGGCAAAATACACCCTGCATTCCCAGCAGAGAGCTTTGCAAATAGATTAGAGCTACGTCAAAAGAAAGAAGAAATTGTGTTTACTTATAATGTACATTGGTACATCCTAAAGAGCTACTATTTATAAACAACTTTCAATGAAGTAATTTTGAAGTGTAGTGATTGTTATAGCACAGGAAGCACTACAGCCAGTTTTGCATACTGTATGCTCCCACAAAGGGTAATGTCTTAATGATGTCTTAGGTAATGTTGATAGACTGCTATCTTTTTACTTAATTGCATGATGGTGTAGCGGTTAGTGTAATGCTATTACAGCGTCAGCGACCCGGGTTCAATTCCTGCCACTGTCTGTAAGGAGTTTGTACCGTTCTCCCTGTGTCTGCATGGGTTTCCTCCGGGTGCTCCGGTTTCCTCCCACATTCCAAAAGACATACGGGTTAGGAGCTGTGGGCATGTTATGTTGGCGCCGGAAGAGTGGCGACACTTACGGGCTGCACCCAGCACATTCTCAGTAATGCAAAAAGATGCATTTCATTGTGTGTTTCGATGTACATGTGACTAATAAATAAATATCTATATATCTTAATTCATATATGATGTAGCAGGCTTTATCAGAATGTGCATTTTCATTGCTTTCAAAAAGCTTCAGTACTTGCCTCCGGGCCATCTATTATTTGAATATTCCCACTGGTATGAGTTGCCTTGCATCATTATGAATGTATAACTGGGTCAGAATTTGCAGGAAGTCCATGCTTAATTGTTGCATTTCTCAATGGAAGTACAAGTAAATATGGGATCCCCAGGCAAACAATGAAGTCTCAAACATGTTGGCTCTTACACCGTTTTACATTCCTTTTAAGTGTTTATTTTAATTTTAAAAATATTTTAAATTATTTAATGATTTTGGATAATTTTAAATACTTCTGACCTGGGTTCATTGAAAGTTCTCGACAGGATTTGACAGCTAACTCTGTAGCTGTTGCTTAGCAGGCTGTCAAAATTCATTCAATTGTTTTGTGGCAGGGCTTATTCTGTACCCTGCCTGCAACTTTCACCACCTGACTGTAATATGTCACACAAGGCCTTGCCATTTAGGATTTGGGCAGCACTTAGTGTGCGTTGTAAATTTCTTGCCAGCTGATTAGAAATTCCAAGTAATCTTATGCTCAATTTGCCAATCTTGCTACCAGGCAAAGAGGTGAGAGCTTACTGTTAAATTCAACATTACCCATGCAAGTGTCACATTGTGTACTGTAAAGCATTAAAATAATTACACAAGCATTATCTGAATTTTATAAGTCATTACCTTCAAGTGATTGTTTTATTTAATCAAGTAAAGGCCATTCTTTAAATTATTAAAGTACCTAATTTTTCAAACTCAAGTTTTCTATCTTCCAGAATTTTCACTAATTGTTTTGATTAACTCAACATGAAATAATACTTTTACCTAAACAATGGACTTATTTATTATTACATTTCATATTATGTAATGATCGTTTAGTAACATATGCTTGCAATTAACTACAGTCTCAGAGAATTAATTTTTCTTCTTATAGGTTCTCTTACATCACCAAGTATTTCTCATCTTTAAACATTTCTTGATTTGCTTGTTGGATTTCACTTATAGTCTGTCAGATCTTTTTCTCCTTGATATTTACATAGACATTAATATCTGAGACTTTTCATATTTGAACTTGAGTCACAGAAAGTGACAGCACAGAAACAAGTCTTTCGACACACAAAGATTCCCCCAGCCATCAATCCCCCATTTACAATAATCTTACATTAATTTCATTTTTTAACTCTCCCCACATTCTCATCACTGCCCCAGATTCTTCCACTCACCGATGCACTAGAGGCAATTTACAGCAGCCAATTAACCTACCAACCTGTATGTTTTTGGGATGTGGGAGGAATGTGCAACACCCAGGGGAAACCCACATGGTCACAAGGAGAACGTGCAAACCCATCTCAGACAGTGCCTGCGCTTCCAGTCAGTGTGTCTGTCGTTATTTTTCGAGGACATTTTTTGATATCTTTAACTTACATGCCTACTCTTTTCACCTAAATGTTCTGCAATCAGTGTTATCACACTGATGGCAATAAGTAACATATTATCTTAACATTAGTTATTGCCATCAGTGTGATAACCAATAACTTCACCACATACATCTTACATACCTTAGTCTTTCTTAGTAGGAGCTGAAGATCATGACCGTTTAGAATTCCATGATTAATTATGTATTTGGGTAAAGCGACATTATGTTCTTCATGAAATGTGCCATGAATCTCAGCATATTTTCTGACAATATCCAGGAAAGGTATTTTATCCTGTGAAAAAAATCCAGAGGCAAAATTAAAGACTTTTTTCAAAAATTAATGCACTGGATGAGTGCATCACTGACAATGCTGGGAGTCACTGTTCATTGCTAATTGCCCTTGAACTGACGTGGCAGATTGTTGGGTTTGAGGTCACACATAGGCCAGACCCGGTCAACCTGGGGGGTGGGGGGGAGGGGGTCACACCAAGGCCAGACCTGGTCGATCTGCGGTGGGTGAGGGGTGGGTCACACTTAGGCCACATTAGGGAGTGAACCATTTGGGCTCTTAAGACAATCCAGTAGTTTCATGGTTACCATATTTCCGCTCCTTCCACCCCCAAAATTGATTTAATTGCTTGAATTTAAATTACATCAGTTGGTGGGTTTCAAATTCATGCCTCTGAATCAATGATCCTGGTCTTTGGATGGTGGTCTGGTAACTTACCCGCTGCATCACCATACCAATTGTGTGGTGTCAGCTTAAGTTCAAAACTTCCAGGTGAATCTTAAAGGAGCTGCTATACCTGGTCTCCTATTCCATCACCACCAGAGTCATACATTTTGGCCAGTGTCCTACACCTACCCATCACAATCCTGCATACACCCCATCACACCAGGTCTATGAAAGCACAATGCATCAGCTCAACAAACATTGACAATATGTGTGACCACATATGTGTGACCACATATTCCTCTTTTTCTCCCCAACCTGAGGAATCAGTAGTTCCCAAAGTTGAAGACTCTTGTACTCTTGGTTCGGGGTGGGGAGTGGATGGGATCACATGACCAATTCCTGAAGGACACGTGCCAGATATCTCTGTGGCAGGAGGTGAGCACGCTAACAGGAGAGGTAAACGTACATAATCTTGACCTCACTAATCTTCCTGTGCACTATAATCATGTTAGTTGGTACAGACTCATCACCGAGCTGAATGGCCCATTTTTGTGCAATTTATTCTCAATCACCCTGTATAATCCTTTCAGATCAGAGCCTCTCAGTCTGCATTCCCACCGCACCGCCCACACCTGGTCTCCTTCAGGTGCTGCCAAAGTCCACGTTCACAAGAAAGTTCCACACGTGACAATAATAAACCAATTCCCTCCTGCATCCCCATCAAATCCACTACAGCTCCTGATACCCATCTACACGAGGGACGATACAAGAAGCCAGTTAAACTACCAAGCCATAAGTCTTTGGATGTGAGGGGAGACCAGAGCACATGGGGGACCCATCTGGCCACAGGGAGAACATACATCCACTCAGACAGCACCTGAAGTCAGGACTGAACCTGTGACCAGGCACTGCTAGCTGCTGCACCACTGTTCATCTGCCTGTTTTAATGACTTTACTGGGTATCCCATAATTTACAGCAAACTTTCTTTACAATTGACTGCAAAGATCCCTGCTGTGATCCCTGCAGGGCCTCAGTGGTGGGAGACCACTTGTGCGCTGGGGAGTAATCCAGCTGTGGTGGCGGTGGTGATGACAATAGTGGAGCTGGGGTGGTGGGGGGTGGGGATTTAGTGGCTAGACACACTGAAGACACAGGTCTCCACTTTGGACTTCCCGTCACCTCCATGGCAGCCTTTTCAACAGCTGCTCCATGCTGCTGAGGACATGATCTTTTAGGTTTGGACAGCTTTCCCATGCCTTGTTCAAGGATGCAGCAACTGCTACCTCTGCAGGCAGACACCTCTGGAACTGTGCAGGGAAAGATTTTGTACAGGAACCAGGCCAAAAGTCACAGTAATTACGTATGTTTTAAATCTTTTTTTTGCCAATTTCCTGATTTTTGCAGGTCACCTGACTGGGAGCTAGCACCATTCACAGTGAACTCCAGTTTCTGGGCACCATGGTCTAACTCTCTGCACCCTGCAGCTCCCATTAGCAAAAAACTTCTCTTCACTTGTTAGATGGGAAGTAATTAATCTGCCAGATACCTGCAGTCACTTTCAATCCTACTTCCTTTCTTAACCTTGTACTATACTTATTACTTTTTGGTATTGGTATATTATTGTCACTTGTACCGAGGTACAGTGAAAAACTTGTCTTACAAACCGATCGTACAGGTCAATTCATTACACAGTGCAATTACATTGAATTAGTACAAAGTGCATTGATGTAGTACAGGTAAAAACAGTAACAGTGCAGAGTAAAGTGTCACAGCTACAGAGAAAGTGCAGTGCAATAAGGTGCAAGGTCACAACAAAGTAGAGCGTGAGGTCATAGTCCATCTCATTGTATAAGGGAACCATTCAATAGTCTTATCACAGTGGGGTAGAAGCTGTCCTTAAGTCTGGTGGTACATGCCCTCAGGCTCCTGTATCTTCTACCCGATGGAAGAGGGGAGAAGAGAGAATGTCCCGGGTGGGTGGGGTCTTTGATTATGCTGGCTGCTTCACCAAGACAACGAGAGGTAAAGACAGAGTCCAAGGAGGGGAGTCTGGTGTCCGTGATGCGCTGGGCTGTGTCCACAACTCTCTGCAGCTTCTTGCGGTCTTGGGCAGAGCAGTTGCTGTACCAAGCCGTGATACATTCAGATAGGATGCTTTCTATGGTGCATCGGTAAAAGTTGGTGAGAGTCAACGGGGACAAACCAAATTTCTTTAGCCTCCTGAGGAAGTAGAGGTGCTGGTGAGCTTTCTTGGCCGTGGCATCTACGTGATTTGACCAGGACAGGCTGTTGGTGATATTCACTCCCAGGAACTTGAAGCTGTCAACCCTCTCAACCTCAGCACCATTGATGTAGACAGGTGCGTGTACACCGCCCCCTTTCCTGAAGTCAATGACCAGCTCTTTTGTTTTGTTGACACTGAGGGAAGGGTTGTTGTCATGACACCATTCCACTAAGCTCTCTATCTCCTTCCCGTGCTCTGACTCATCGCTATTTGAGATACGGCCTACAACGGTGGTATCATCTGCAAACTTTTTGGTTTAATTCTTCAGAGTAAGAAACACAATTCATATACAGAAATAGCCAAAGAGATTAAAAAATCATAATACTTTCAATAAAAGCACATACCTTCCAATAATCTGCCAGTTTTCCATAAACCAGGGCTTTGTTGGTTCTTGTGATTTTATTAAGCAAAGCAGTGTGATTTTCGTTAAAATATTCCTCCACAACGAAGCCCAAAAAACTATTGTCAGGCGTGTGTGCTGCAAATATATTGGGAAATACAACATTGATTTATAATTGTCTATGTATTTACTTGTTAATAGCACACTTGCTGCTTAACAAAGTAGTTACCAGAGAGGTGTGAAAAACGTCTTTGAGCCGGTGTCATCTGGCTGCTTGATCTCCGAATTAACTTCCTCATTACTGATCACATCTGTTGCACCAGTTACGTGTCGTTTTGAAGCAGACAGCATAGGCATGACACCAACTTCATTCAATCCAACCTGCTGTCACACTTGGTTCCCTATGGTTATCCCACGACCACACTTACCCACGGTGCCACTGACAGCATCCATTCACTGGAAGACTCTGCTCTGTGGCCCTTCTCAAAGGCCATGGGCCAGGAGAGGTGACAGCAGAACCTGAAGTCCTGTCCACAGCTTTGCCCTGATAGCCTTTGGTAGCCTACTGCTGTCAAAGGCATTGCACTGTTTGTATATGTCTATGATAATTACAAATAAAATAAATAAATATAGTAGTTGTTTACTTTTTTTTAACTACCACGCATTGGTACTGCCCCCTTCAATCTCATCTTGTGAATGTGCCCATCTCCTGCTCCCTCTAACCTACACCCTGGAAACTGCTGACCAGTAGCTTGCTATCCTGTTGTTAATTCTTCTCCTGCTTCAGTTACATCCTCCTTTTCAAATCAATCTTCATCACTTATAACATAAAATCAATCCTCATCTCTGCCACCCCAGCTAATGAACAACCTCTCTTCCCTCCCCAAAGTCATCCAGGTTCATCTTTGAAAATCAGAAAGCTGATTCCACATTCACCCTTCCCAGAATACCTTGCTTGAATCCTTCCAAAGTGATATCTGCACTGCAAAGGACTGTAATAGCTCCTAACAATCTCACAAATGGTATCCAAAGTGATTGTGAACCATCCCACCCCCATCCTTGACCTGTCTGTTGTGTGGCTCCATTTTAGCACCAACTCTTCCGATAATCTCTAAATTCTCAAACATGTTCTCGTTCACTGTCCAATACAGGATATCAGAAATTTCCTCCAAATAACTATTTTCTGGTGCTGGCCACATTTCCCAGGCAGCTGGAGCTAAACAGGTAGTTCTCAACTGTGGTGTCATACTTGACCCCAAGCCAACATAATGGCAGCCTATCTTCATTTCCATTTCTGTAACATCACCACTTCCTCCACAGCTCTCCTGCTGCTGAAAGTCCTACCATATCTTTGCTACTTCTAGACTTGAGTGTCCTAGCATATTTCTGGCTGATCTTTCCTTTCTGCATCACCTGAACATCTGAGGTCATTGAAAACTTTGTTCCATCTCCCCCTTATACAGAGACCTGCAAAGGCTTCCAGATAACCCACAGCTTAATTTTAAAATTCTCATCCTTGACTTCCTTGCTCTCAACTACAATAACCTTTGGTCCTACAGCTCTCCTAAATATCTCCATTTATCTAATTCTAGTCTCTTGAACCACTGGCAATCACACCTTCAGGTCTAAACTGTGGAGTTCTCTCCCAAACTTCCCTTTCCTCCTTTAAGAATCTTCTGACATCCAGATCTTTGATCAAGCTTCTGGTGTCCATTGCAATATCTTCTCTTTTTTCTGCTCCTTCTCTATCCTCCCTGGTCCCTCAGGATCAAGGATGACTTGCTGACTGGCTAATGAGACCAACGTGAGAACCGTGGACTCTTCCACAATAGGGCAGGTGGGCGGCCAGCTTGTGATATTATCATCACTTTCTCCACTCAGTCCGTGCTTCTGCACCCCCAATGCATGGATTCAAGGTCCTCAATTCCATTCCAAATGCTCCTTCTCCACTCTGAGTGATCATGGGATCAGGGATTCCCAGCAGTGAGTAGCAATGTTGCATTCCCAAATTTGCCTTTATCATGTCTTCTTCTGTAAATTTATATCTAAGAAATTTTCAGGATCTCCTTTCCCCAGAATTTAGCTTCTTATAGAACTCAATGAGGTTATAACACAAAAAGTGTCAGATATCTTTCTTCTTTCCTCATTGTTTAGATATTTGACACGTGATGGGATTTTAAAGGACTGTGTGATTTGCAGCCAGCAGGCAGGTTTAAATCCACAAAAACAGCTGGCAGGTAGGGCAAGAAATTCAAACCTGCTGTCCTCCAGAATGAACATGTGTATATCAGGCCGTGATAAACAAAAACCTCGGCAGGAGTGGTGGTTTGGCGGGTTCAATATGTTAATTGCTCACTCAGGGTGTCTGGTTGAATATTTTCCAGCTTTAAGCCAAATCGCATGGATTTTCCAGATTCATTGAATCGATAGATTGCCAATGAAATTGTGGATGGATAAGTGGATTCTTATGGCTGCAGCATAACTCCACAAGACATCAGGGAATCTAGGAGCAGGCTTGGCATGTTCACTTTCCATTTTCATCTCCCCCTTTGTGGTGTCGGGAATCTGAATTGATTAAATATAATGCTTGCAATGTGCTCTTAAATAGCCAAACTGAAGTTGATGCGTACGTCTCGCTTTCACATTCTTTCTGTCTAATTGGATAGGACTTCTGTAACTAATAATTTCCAAAACAGATGAGTTAAAGATACTCCAAGCTAAACCTGCTAGAAAATATAGGTTCCTGCCCAGTGGGGAGGGGACTCTTCTTCCTAATCTCTGTCTCCAGCAAGGTTAAAATCATCCCTCAAAATATTAGATGCATCACTTTTTGAAATGCATCCAATACATGAGTATTTCCATTATGTTTTGGTGACTAAACAAGGCCTGGTGTTCTGATTCAAGTACAACTCAGTTAGACCTGGCCAATTCAGATATATAGTCTGGGCACTGTTGTTTATTCCTTCTGATCACAACGATTCACAAAGATGTAGTCACAATCTTTCTGACCACAAAGATTCCTACATTTCTCATGTGTGTTCATCCATAAGTGTGCAAACAAAATGCAGAATATCACGCTGCACAGCCTTCCTCTCCAAATCAATACATTAACATCTTAATCTTTCTCTTTTGAGATACTCGATGGATCTAAAACTCAACGCAGAACATAAAAAGCTAAATGTTAAGCAGAATTCAAAATAGTTATATATATATTTTTTGCAGAGTTAATAAACAAAGAGTATAACATGTGGCTTGCATTATTTGTACAATGCTACATGAGAAATCAATAAAACCTCTCAGTATTTTACTTGAGGTTCATTTAAAATGTGGTGAGTTATACGTGCATTTACTTACGGAACATATTGTAAAACTGCTTTGGAATTAGATTGAGTTTGCCCCAAGGGGAGCCATGATTTTTTTTCTTGACATATTCAGCATGGTTAAATTCAGGCTCAGTTCCAAAAGAATCAAGAACCCTCAACAAGCATCTGAAAAAGGATGAGAAAATTTTAAAAACTAGTAGCATGGAATTAGAAACTATATTCCCAGCTTATTGGCAAGATGAATTTGTTCTTCAGGATTCAGTTGAACTAGTTATCAATTCCAAAGTAGACAACAGTCTAATTATTAAGTATAGATCAGGCAATTTCAATTTTTATGGACTTTTTAATCAATGAACACAGACATTGCAGTTTAAACTGTTCTAAATAACTTCTATCAAAAACACCACAGATCATAAAACAATCTATTGCTCCTCGTCTTTAATTTTACTGCATGATGTAACAGCAGATGAATTACTTAATTTATAAATATTCAGTCTATCAAATGGACGATCTGATAATACAACTGATTTTTCTTTTTAAAAATATACTTAGTTTGTAAAATGTACAATTATACAACAAGATATTGCATGGTTTCATTCACTGTACAAGCAGACCATTCACTTTCAGAGCTGGAGAGCACAGATCATGTATCTGCAGCTGTTCAGGAGGAACCTCAACAAAGCCACTGCCTTCCTTTCCAGTCCTTTGTGTCAAACACACTCCAGAAGGAGCTGGTTAATGGTGGTATCAGCATTGTGGCCACCTTGAGGCCAGCATATGGTGGGATTTAGTCTTTGGCTAAAGGATCTGAGACTCAGGGAAATCCTCCCCAGCAGCCAGGCAAGGTCAGCGGTGGCTGGAAATTTCAGGTGATGAGGCATTTTGCCAAATGACCTTCACAGTATGCCCAGGGAACCATCGGACAGAATCCAGTCTCCTTTTCCTGCAGTGCAAAAGAACATGACCTTGCTTTTGATGTGACTGACGCTAGCCCCTGAGGTCAGTTCACACTGTTGCTCAGTCTGCAGAGGGTCCAAGCAGAGGACAGTGACATCAGCCATCCACAGTGATGCTTTGACCGGAGGGCCTCCACTGCCTGTGATTGTCATCACTCTTTTGTTATTATCCTTCTTCATGGATTTGGCAAAGGTTCAATCTAACATTCAAACCCAAGACGGGAGAGGGCACAGCCTAACCTGATTGCAGGTTGGATCGGGAACCATTCCATTTCTTACTCTTTAATATGAACCATGCAACTGAAGTCCTTCAGAGACAGAGTCTATGGCTCTATCTAAGTGCATAGAGCTGTGGTATTGGATGATAGATTCTCTCCCTGAACCCCATTTGGAGAGGACATCCACCACTTAGATGTGCGATATTCTGTAAAAGGCCTTTGCTCAGATGAAGTCGAGCACTCCCCCTTGCACTGCACAGAGGTGATGTATCCCGAAGTTATACAAGGCTGTCAGAGATCTCCCTGTCAAGTCCAGGTCTGATCTGGAGAACCACCTGCCCATAGCAGACATAGGCCAACAGCCTGTTGTCTCCACCAATCACCCAGCTTCTGTCGCCTCCCAGCCACCCCTCCCTCCATCTGCTATCAATCCCCATCACCTGGATCCACCAATCACGTGCCAACTCCTGACTCACCCTTCCCTTCACTTCTTTATACTGACTCTCTCCCCTTTACACTCTCAGTCCTGACATAGGGTTTTGATCTCAAATGTCTTTACCTCCACAGATGCTGCCTGACCTGCTGAGCTCCTCCAACAGTTTGTTTTTTGCTCCAGATCCCAGATTCATGCGTCTCCATAGCCAAGAGGGATTGGCCTTCGACAGAATCTCATAATCCACATTGAAAGGTGAGATGGGTTGCCAGTTTCTTATCTCTTCCCTCCCCCCTTCTGCTTGTGGATGAGGGTGATGGTTCCCTTCCTCAGGATTCTGATGTGCTGTCAGTGGGAAGAAGAGGGCCGTACATTTCCACAGGTCTGGGCCAATCTAGTCCCTGGAGCCAAGCACAACTCAAGCAGTAAGCTGTCACTTCTGAAAACTTTATTCATCTCAGAGGAATGATTGGATCTAATCAGCTCATTGGGTCAATGGTGGGTTCAGCCTCTCCTGCTTGCTGTTGTTTAAAATCTTTCAGATAAAGAACAAGAGGTTCTGGAAGGCCATGCCATACAGGCCAGCACAGAAGGATTTGCAGACCCTGAGCAGGTCTGACGTTACCGAGGCTACTGATCAGAGCTCCCTCTGTGAACCTTTGTGAAGAAGTACAACATATCTCATCCTACTCTATGGAGCAGATACTGGATTGGAAAATGATCTTGGAGAACTTCAAGACATAGAATAAGCCTAGCTTTACCTCTTAGAGTTTCTCCTCTACATCTTCTCCAAACAACTTCTACAGGAGCAGATTCTGCATGCTTTACTGTAGTTTACATGTTTCTGTCTGAGTCTCTCTCACTGTTTGACCAGTCTTGTGGTTGAAGAACCTCTTGAACATTTGCACTGATTGCTTCCCATCAGACATGGGGGAATTTAAGAGGGGTTTCATGGTTCTCCAACCTGAGTAATCCCTCTTCAATTCCTCAATGTTTCCTCGAGCCGACAGCTTGATGTTCAGAGTCCATGGCCCCCTGCCAGCCTGTAGGTCATAGTCAGCCAACAGGATCCAGTGGTCAGAAAACAATGCCCATGTGACGTTGACAGATGGGATTGTGGGTGCTAGAACACAAACAGGAAGTCTCTCTGTGACTGGACTGAGCAGTCTGTTCTCAACAGGTGGAATCTGCAGGATTGCTGAAGATGTTCACGGCCTGGGATTTTTTACTGCTTCAGTCAGAGCCATAGAGGTGGCATCCAGTTTGCTGTCGGTGCTGTTGGATTGTCTGGCCACATCAATGATGAACTTGAAGTCATCAACAAGAGTGACTGGCCAGGATATTACCAGCAGCGATGAGAACTGTTGTTTAGGGCTGGCCATTGATGGGGCGGAACAGGGCACTTTTGTACATTTACCATGAGAAAGTGGTGCCAACTACTTTGACTTCAGTGACGGTGAACTTGCTTCACCACAGCAGAATACCAAGCCTGGCGGAGTGGCAATCCTTGTCCGCTGATGCCAGTGATTGCCCATGGCACCAGCAGTACGACCACTGCCAATGATCGCAGAAGTGCAGTGAGTGGCATTCCTTTGCCGATTGAGTATGTGCAGAGGAGACCAAAAGTTACTTTGTTTTCATTGTTTTCTCTGCACGAAGCACTGGAAAACAATCCGATGATGTATCAGAGGCCATTAAGAGCAAAGGCTCATGGTCTTTTTGGTGGAAACCAACGGTAATAACCATAGATAAATTTCTTTTTATAATCAGTTTTCCCTCCAACATCATGCAATGTCCAGTTGTTTCATTCCATTCCTTCTATTTTGAAACCCACAGGTATACAATAATGTCTTCATGAGCTGCAGTGCTTCAGTGTGAAATTTATCTTTACTTTTTTATCCTGGGACCAGGTAACGTTATTGACAAAGTCATTAGAACAGTTCTGATGAAAAGTCATTGACCTGGACTATCAGCCATTCCTCTCTCTACGGATACTGTCTGACCTGCTGAGTGTTTTCAAACATTTTATTTCCATTTCCCATCACATGTTTACACTAAGACTGAACCCACCTTCTGTCAGGCTTCCCAGGATAAAGCAGGGTCAAAAATCAGACTCCAAAACCAATGTGTGCAAGGATTTTGCAGACCAGATTAAGCCTAGAGTGCACTTAGGTCAAAGTTGTTGCTGGGAACTCAATGGCAGAACATTGATGCTTACTGTCATAAAATAAACAGAAGAATAAAGCTGAGGTACTGTCATACCGATAGTGAGTGAAGGATGCTCCGAGCACAGAATTGAGTTGTTTTAACCCGACAATGTCAACATATATGAGATCTAGCAGCTTTTCTCCTCGGATTGGACATCCATCTTTATTTCCAGTCAGAACGCTCAAGTGCCTAATCCAAATTAAATAAAAGTATTATGATGAGAGTCTGGCCAAGATATTAAACAATGCACAATGTGAATTCATTTCAGCTGTTTTGCATATGCTTCCAAAGCTCCGTATTCATCATTCATTGGATCTTATCTTTACTGTTATGTGCTAGTTTATCAGAAGCCTCTTGACATTCCTGGTGAACGCAACAGGTTGGTTAAACTGTAGGAAGGAGTGGAAATCCAACCAAAAAGATTGATTCCCATATGTAATTACAATTATGGATCAAAATGAAGGTTACCCTTATTGAGAAGTGTTAACGAAACAATAGAACTTCTTTTCTAAGTGCCAAGTAACCTTGGATAACATGAAACCAAAGCACTTTGTAATTGTGTAATGAATCTTTAACATAGCATGCTTTTTTGAAGTTCCCCCAGGCACAGTTACAACTGCTTTTAAAAATGTATTAACTTACTTGAATGACCTTTCAGAAAGATATCTATGTAGCAAAAACCTTTTGTCATCTGAACTAGGATTATACTTGTGGCCATTTAAGGATTTAAAGTGGCAGTTAAATAAAAAGGGGAAAGTTTTGTATAAAAATGTAACTTGGATCTGAACTGGCTTTAGTAATTAGAAACTGTTGCAGCAAAAGGACTGGTCATAATGGAAACTTTCATAATGGAGTTACATCAAAGACAATAGATGAAAGTGATATCTGTCTAAATAAGACATAAAGGCATCCTTAAATATATACATAAAACAACATTATAAAGTGCCAGTACTGCATAGGTGTTATCTCTATTAAAGGCATTTTGAAAATATAAAGCTATAGTTTATACCTCAAGTACTCGCTAAATTAAATAAATCATTGTATAATGTAAATCGGTATTTGTCTCAGGAATAAAATCACATAGTGCCTGTTAGATTGAACCGTATGGACAAAGGGGGAAAGACTGAAAAGGGTTTACACAGAAAAGTAGTCTGAAAATTCAAGTAGATTTCAGAGCTTCTCATCCTACGGTCTCTTTTAACTGTTTCTTTGCAACCCTCCTCCCACATGCCCTCTCCTCTTTTTTTTGCATACCTCTTAACAGTTTGGTGAATGTGGTGTACATGGAGCGCTTTGGAGCATAGGAGGATGAGAGGCAACTTGATAGAGGTGTATAAGATTATGAGGGGCATAGATAGAGTGAACAGCCAGCACCTTTTCCCCAGGGCAGCAATGGTCAATACCAGAGGGCATCAGTTTAAGGTGAGTGGAGGAAAGTTTAGGGGAGATGTCAGAGGTAGGTTTTTTTTTAACACTAAGAGTGGTGGGTGCCTGGATCGCACTGCCAGGGGTGGTGGTAGTGGCTGATACAATAAGAACATTTAAAAGACTCTTAGATAGGCACATGGATGTAAGAAAAGTGGAGAGTTATGGGCTGTGTAGGAGGGAAGGGTTAGATTGATCATGAAGTAGGTTTATATAAGGTCGGCACAACATTGTGAGCTGAAGGACCTGTACTGTGCTGTACTGTTCTATGTTCTAATTTCACATTCAAACCTTTACTTGTTAGAACATAGAACATAGAACAATTACAGCACAATTCAGGCCCTTCGGCCCACAAAGCTGTGCCGAACATGTCCCTACCCTAGAAATTACTAGGCTTACCCATAGCCCTCTATTTTACTCAGCTCCATGTACCTATCTAACAGTCTCTTGAAAGACCCTATCGTATCAGCCTCCACCACCGTTTCCGGCAGCCCATTCCACGCACTCACCACTCTCTGAGTAAAAAACTTACCCCTGACATCTCCTCTATATCTACTCCCCAGCACCTTAATCCTATGTCCTCTTGTGGCCACCAATTCAACCCTGGGGAAAAACCTCTGACTATCTACCCGATCAATACCTCTTATCATCTTATACACCTCAATCAGGTCCCCCCTCATCCTCCGTCTCTCCAAGGAGAAAAAGCCGAGTTCCCTCAACCTGCTTTCATAAGGCATGCTCCGCATTCTAGGCAGCATCCTAGTAAATCTCCTCTGCACTCTCTCTGTGGCTTCCACATCTTTCCTGTAGTGAGGCGACCAGAACTGAGCACAATTGTTCTCTCCATTCCCAACAATATTTCTGCCACTACTGATTTGCTGAATCTCTATCCCACACCCATATTTGACTCCTTTATCCCAACAATATCTTTAATCTGTCCTACACTTATGGCCAAGTTATAATTACCTTGATCAAGGAGTGCAGACAAGAGATTATCTGCTACAAGACAGGTTTGACCAGCAACACTAGACATGTCCAAAATGATCAGCAGCAAAATTCCCAGCCACATCTTGCACCAGAATTGTCACCTTAAGCCACTATCCACCTTTATCTTCAACAACAAGTGCAAGGAGTCTTTGAAGTTCTCCATTTCAGGATTTACACCATCCTTTCATCTGCCTGTGCTCTCCCTGCTCATGCCTTGCCCGTTTTCACCAACCAAAGTTTCTTCACAGGTTCACCTTGGTCCCAACTCTGAACCTGTGTTCGTTAATTTTCTCACCCAGATTCATAGGAATTCAGGCATTGCTAATATAAAAATGTGTCCATCTAGTTCTCCTTCAACCATCCTGGTTGTCACATTATACGAGATAAAGAAGTTATTCACCTAATTAATGGAATTTCCCTGAGCTAGCTAACAACCGTCCTAAAAATGACACAATGAAAATGTCAGCGGGGGAGTCTTTTGGGAACCATAGTCACAAATTGCTGTTTCCCTCCAAGCATGCAATCCCGTTGAAAATGTTAGTTTCTGAAATTAAATATTTAATTTACATTCAATGAACCACAACTTGTTTCCACCATCACCTTGGAAAGTCTGCTCCATTGACTGACAACATGATTGAAATAATGGGCCAGATTTTATAGTTAGTGACAACTTGTCAGGGAGCAATGATCACTTAGCTCAAGCTTTCACTCTTTCACCTCATTTTGTATTGAGTCCAGTCTAGGAGTACTGCTTCTGGTGTTCTGGCTTATTACTGACATCTTCTGGACTTCCACATACCATGTGCAGAAGTCCCAAAGTCGCTTTCGGCTTCATGGCGTAATGACACAAGCACAGGTAGTTTTGGCATCACTATTCCCGTAAAATCTTTGAAGAGCAGTATCCATCACTCTACCTCTTCAACATGCTGCCTCTTTGCAATGTCATGGGAAGACAGAGGATCAGTTTCTGAAAAGAAACCAATGACACTACACCTCGACCTGTTCTCTTGATCCCTCCACTGGCACTGTGCTGTTAGACCATGAGCTGAACACTGTGAGAATGAAGACATCATCAACCCTACAACAAATACTTGTCTGTGATTCCACGCCCTTTGCTAGCTGTTTCATGCCTTTGGAACCATTCCTTTCCAATAATAAATATTGGCGTTTGATGTCTTTCACAGTAGCAACAACTGCCCCACTTCAGTCCACTTGCTCCTTAAGCCCTATCATATCTTTTGCCCTTTCTGTATTTGATTTATCTAGTGTTCCCCTGACTTACTTTTTATCCCTCTTCCTCCATGAACTTTGTATCCAAAACACTGCTGCTCATCACCAGATCCTATTCACTCAACATATTTTGTTCTTACTTACTTTCAGTGACTCAATTTTAAAATACCCATTCTTAAGTTCAAATCTCTCCTCTGTCTCATCACTGTTATCGCCATAGTCACCTTCAGCTCTGCAAGCTTTCAAGATCTTGACCCTTCTTCAATTCAGGGCTTTCCCAAACATCATCCCTGAATTTAATTGTATCATCTTTGGCGGTTTTGTCATCAGCAGTCAATGCCCCAAACTCTTGGATTTTCTTTCTTAAACTTGCTTTCTCTCTTTCTATATTTTACCTGCTCCCTATAACCTACCTTTGCCTCCAAGCTTTAGTTCATCTCCTTGTGAATCAGTGGCAAATTTTGTTTGGTAATGCTTCCATGAAATGCCACGAGACAGCTTCCTGCATTGAATATTGAATTGCTAAATAAATGCAGCTTGTCGACCTCTGCTTATAACTCTCTTCAATCCTACTGCTTCTGGTTCTGTTGACTCAGTCACTTCAACACTGGAGTTATGATTGAAGCCAAAAACTTGAGCCAAAAATGAACCATCTTTGTACTGGATAGAAGATCCTTGTTCAAACAACCGAAGGTGACTTGCCTAATGATATTTCCCTGAGAAACTCCTGGGTTTGTGATGATTCTCTCCAGTAACTACAACCAACATCGGGAATCAATCCAATGTCAGCTGTGTTAGAACGCCTTGATACCTACTGAGCCAAGTGTCATGTTAATGTCTAGGGGAGCTACTCTCTTCTCTTTACTGACACTCAGGTCCTCTGTCCATGTTTGTATAAGATCTGGAGTCCAGTAATTCTGGTGGAATCTAACCTAAGTATCACTGAGAAGAGTATTGGGATTGTTTGACACTATTGAAGACTCTCTCCATGGAGATGGATAAGATGGTAATTGACTGGGTTATGCTTTGGTGGATAGCCCATGTCTGAGCAATCTTCTGCAGAGTCAGGGAGGGCTCTTTGTCATAATTGTGTTGGAACTGCAGTGCCAGGAAGTCATTATTCCTGGTCTGTGGATTTTCAGGATGACAACAGTTGCCAGCACTCAGGCATTGTGCTCTGTCCTGTCCACTCATCTGTTCTTAAAAGATGCAAATAGCATCCACCAAACCAGAGTACACACTGTACATTTGCCATTTGAACAGAGTCCACATTCCGTCAGTGAGTATTGTGTAATTCTTCCATTACTGCACTTTACAGACTAAATAATTTGAACGTGTGAAAGGCTCAGACTACAGAAGCAATCAAAAACATATTTAATTCTTCAAGTTCACAACTTCTTTTTAATTTAAAAAATTGAAAGTCTTGTCACTTGAAAAGGAATAATTAGTGTCTAGTCTCACACATTGGGCAAATTGTCTGCAGCATTAAGAAGGCATTTTGAGATAACTCTAAGAGCCCACACAAAGGTTCCTTTCCCCTCTGAAAGTGTTTGGTAAATTCAGTTGTGCCACATCCAAACTTTTTAATTGATGGTCAGAAAGCTGTGAGCTCCGTATTCCCACATGTTCAACCTGCATTTTCAAAGGGTAGCTTTCCTACTTGGAGGGCCAGTTACAAAATTATACTAAACTTTACAGTCTAAAGAGTTTTGTTTCAATAGGACAGAGTTAAATTACAGAAAAAATATTGATTTCTCCCACAGAGCACTTTCTAAAAAAATTATTATTCCCATTTTTAAGTATAGAGCAAAAAACTACAATCTGCAGTAAGCTAACAGTCTGATTTTTACAGGTGCCAAATTTACCTTTATTTTCACAAATCCATTTGAACTTACATTTAATAAAAAGTTTTTGGTTTAAATGATAATAAGCGGTCCCACACTGTCTCCTGCTGAAATCAGCCTGCAGACAGACACGAGTTTTATTCAGATCTTGATGTTGTATCTCACCAAATGTACAGGAGACAAGCATTATCTTACCGTTTCAGCTCATCTACTGATGTAGAAATGATGATACTGTGACCAAGCAAGTACACCGAGGCTATCAGGTCACTCCATTGCACTAACTCCCCAAGTGGACCTCCTTTAAAGACATTCTCAGCGATCTTAAATCCCGATTCCTTTGTCAAAAGACCTAAATGAAGTAAAACCTAACGGAGCAAATGAGAAAATTGTTATCACTTTTTAATGAAGTAAATTTACAATTTTTAAAAAAGTGCAAATTATTTTGAGAGAGGTTATTGAGGGCCAGATTCAGAGTTTAAAAGGTGCTCCTGTCAAATATGAACTAATGGAATTCACATTTCTTTCACACTGAGCTAATAACAGGCTGCATCTTGAGCACTACTGCACACTCCACTACCAGAAAATGTCTGATGTAATGAGTTACTGCTGGCAATGAAGTAATAATGAACACAATTGATTGAAATGTTAACCACACACAGTGCAATTAAGAAAAGCAAAGAAATGTATTATTTGAGACTGAATTTGAAAAAAACAGAAGAGGAAATGCTAATCAATTTGAAATTAAATAGTCCAATGGAGTGGCCTTATGACGTTGCTTTTGGTTTGCTGGGGTATTTCATTTGTACTTGGTTTCAAATGAGCACCTCAATTTACTTGTTGAATAAATGTACCATCTGCTGTTTAGAGAGCAATACCAAAACAAATATCCAGCTTGCAGGGAAGGGAGTATTCAGCCATTTCTCCCAGTTACTTTACTGCAGGCACCCAGAAGCAGTGGGCTTGTACAGCATTCACTGACTTCTCCTGTGTACTCTTTCCAGCCCATTGATCATACCCCTTAAAAGTCCAAAAATCTGTCAGCCTCAGTCTCAGTGCCTGAGCAACCAGTTATATTTCATATTTTTAATGACACAGAAGGAGGCCATTCAGCCCATCAAGTCTATTCCAGTTCTCAGAGAATTTCCATCAGTTTCATTCCCCCATTTATTTCCCTGGGACCTATTCTCCTACCACTCACCTACACTAGCAGCACCTTACAGTAGCCAGTTCACCAACCAGCATGTCTTTGGGATGTTGGATGACACCAGAGTACCTGGAGGACACCCACGTATGGATCATGTAAACTCCACACAGATAGCACAAGATCAGGATTGAACCTGGGTCACTGGAACTGTGTGGCCATGGCTCTGACTGCTGTGCCTCTGTGTTGCACTTGGGGATAGAGCATTCCAAGAATTTCCAATTCCCTGAGAGAACACCTTTCTCATTTCTGTCTTAAACAGCTGATATCTTTAAACAGAGGCAGCAATCCTTTGTTCAAAATGTGCAAGATGTGGATTTAGGCAGCTATAGGATGAGGTAAACTGCAAGACCCAGCGATGGAACAGCTCAGAGAAGAAGGTGGAATTAGCAGTTTGACAAGCTGTAGATTGTTGCCATCGCTGATGGAACTGTAAGTGACCTCTCCCCGTTGAGCAGATTCTAGCTGTTACTTTGCTGCTTTTTTTGTATGCTGTTCCCAGACAAATTGAAGGCTGTATCAAAGCCATTTACTCTGTACTGTTATTGTTTTTACCTGTACCACATCAATGCACTCTGTCCTTACTCAATGTAACTGCACTGTGTAATGAATTGACCTGTACGATTGGTTTGCAAGACAAGTTTTTCACTGTACCTCGGTACAAGTGACAATAATAAACCAATACCAATACTTATGTTTTTGTTACAGAAATTTACTGAACCTCAAATCAACCTCAAGAATCTCATCATAAAATAAGTAGCTTTATCTTCTCCTTGGTAGAAACCTGGATTTATAGCAATCCGTTTTTCCAGTCTCTGAGTCTGGGCAAGGGCCTGTGCACTAGAATGAGGCAGTTGTCCGATGGGGAGACTGAGTGGGTGGCCCAATACTTACTGAAGGTTCTGAGACAGTCTGACAGGACAGATGTTGGGAAACTATTTGTCCTGGCTGGATAGTCCTGAACTAGGGATTGTTACCTCAGGATAAAGGTGTCAGCTATATAAAACAGAGATGAAATGCCCTCCTCAGCGGGTTTAAATTCTCAGAATTCTCTACCCCACAGGACTAGGGATGCTCAGGTGTAGACGAGTGGGCGTGTGGTCCAAGGTTAGCTGTTACCTTATTTCACGATAAAGCAGGTTTAAAGGGGCCATCCTGTGCTCTGATTTTTTAGGTTCCTATGGTCTCATGACATAAATATCTATTTTTCTTTAAACGTACAGCTTCCATTAAGCTAGTTTAATTAAGCAGTCACATTGTTGGGAGCAGCAAGAAACCAACTTTAAATATAAATATAAAAGTTATCTGCTCTAACATCACAGTATTCTGCTTAATTGCAGCAGTTCCAAGGAGATCTAGGATTCATGTATTGGGATTCATCAACGTGGTTACTGTTTCATTGCAGAAGAACAACAAATTCTGGATTTCCTGATCATCCATGAAGTTTGAAAACTTTTCTAATTAAACACAACATAAATAAAATCTCTTAAGCAGTGCTGGGAGTACTTCTGCTGACTTGGCCAACATGATGTCAATAAGCAATGATTCCCTTGATAACACCACAATGGGGAAACTGTTGTCCATTACTAGATCATTATCAAATAAAACATTAAGTATTGTCACAACATTCTGCAGGTTCTGCAATGGGTGGCCTCCACAGCAATTTTTTCTCAGAGTGTATCAGTGGCGAGGCTGATCACACCTCCTACTTTCTCGCTCAATCACACATTAAGTTCCACCATTACCAATTTTCAGTCCAAAAGAGAAGGTAAGTAGAGGATGGACGGCAGTGTCAGTATGTTGGAGGAGTGTACGGAAGGTTCATTGTGGTGGGACCAGGTCAGGGATCAGCGACCGTGAGAGATTGGGCAAAATGGCAGGTGTGGTGAATTATCAGTGGAAGTTCACCTTAATTTAGGTAGGGCTTCAAGTAACAGGGAACATGACTGCTTGGGAGAACATTATGAAGCACCCCAATGGAAGCACTCTCTTTGGCCAAGGAACAAGCAGTGGGGAACCAACCCATGAATCCGCAGGAACTTACCCTAGTACACCGACTCCATTGTCACCTGCTTCAAAGATCGTGATGCTCCGTGCAGAAGGGAGGAATGGAGCCAGCACTTCTATTCTTACTCCTCAGAGGTCCCATATCATTCCCGTCCTTCCTAACCTTGGTCCTCAACAGTTAAAGTTTAACAGCTTCACCCTTGTGTTTTAATTCCCTTATTTCCTTGCTCCATACCAATAGTTCCTCCAGTGTTATGACCTCTCCTTCCAAACTCTCCATTACTCTGGCATCTCCTTACATTTTCCCCCTCATTGAAATCTGTGCCTTTCTTTCCTCAGGTACCACACATTCAATTCCCTCCCAGCCCTTACCTCACTCACTCTTCTCCTTCAAATCCCTTTTGATAGCTTATAGACTCTCTCCTTACCACCTCCTTATGTGATTCAGCATTCATATTTGTGAAGTGCCCAGAACGTGATCCTGTGTCTAAACGTATAAATAATACATACAAAGATTCAATAAATGTAAGGTCTTGTCGTACATTCCTATAATCTTAGTAACCACAAAGTGGCACCTTTTCTCCTGTAAGCACAGTACACCAAAATTGTATTATAACTTCACAAAATGCACATTTCTCTGGAGAAAAGCATTCTTGACAATTTAAGAAACGTAGCCAAACGATTTGTCAATTATATACTTCACATTTACAATTGTAATTTAACCAACAAGTCTGAACTTTATTGGTTTTTAATGCAGTTTTGAAAAAAATACTGTTACAAAATTTAAGAAAATACCTTAATAGCTTTAATACCTTTTTCTGTGGTCGATTTTCTAAATTGTGTTTCTTAGCCAATGCTTTCATAGCCGTTATCCATTGCTCCTTCATCCTCTCTATTCTTAGTTTTATCCACAGAAGTGCTTCATGTTCAGCCAGTATTGCCAGCAAACTGTCCAGGCTGGTTAAAATCTTAGCCTAACAACAAAAATAATATTCATGATTGTGAACCAACGATATTTGTTTAAAATGCTGTAATGCCAGATGAGGCATTATCAGTGAGACGGCAGTGGTTCACATTTTTTTCTCTGGCAACACTGCAGCTCTTACCTAATGTTCCCGTTTCAGTTATGTGTTAGAACCATAGGCAATTCAGTGTTCAAACTTGCCTTAAACAAAAAGAGCATCTTGCAGTCAAGGGCATTGCCCAGTACCCAACAAGACAGAGGTAATCCATCTGTTCAACAATGTGTTGCCAATATAGATTGAACTCAATCCAACACACATTTTTCCAATACTTCCTAAAGGAGTTGAAATGCCTGGTAAGGGTGAGGATAAATGCAAACCATTGAGCCAGATTATTTACAGACAAGCGGATGTGCTTTCTCTTCCCTTGAAAATGAGAATAAATAATAAACCATGTACTCTATGCTTTTTGTGGATGGGCTGACTTCTTGCTATTAACTTTCTGTCTCAGAACCTGCTGACTACAAAATTAAACTCTGGCATTTTTGTTTTGAACTCCAGGTTGAGGACTGCATCAGTGTCATTAAAAAAACTTTGTTCTTTTTTTGCCTGGGACACCATTATTCCCAGGTCAATGGTTTGTTGGCATACCTGTTGATAGAACTAGCAACCTCCCCTTTCCACTTGACATGTGGGCTTAACAAATGTCCTGCTGTCATGTTCTAATATGCATAACGTTGTACCAATCTGTGTTAAAGAGTAAGTAGGTCCTTAGGTGAATTCTGCTCAGTAGGTCCAAGTTATTCACACTGGTCACATAGAGTTTATTTTCTTGTTGGTTCTTGCCTCCTTGTTAGTCCTCGCCTCCAACAGCAGGAACACCCAATATGGGCACCCTGCAGAACCCCACTTGTCACTGGGAATTATCTTTGCCTGTCATCTTAAAGCTTCTATTTTCTGGACAACTCTGAAGTCTAAGCTAACCAACTTGTTACAAGTAAATTTTTCAGACATCCTCACAAGTAAATAACATCCATTGGATATCTCTTTCTCCTCATAGGGTTCCAGTAAAACCATTAGGAAGAAATGTCGACTGTTCTGAGGAGGCATTTCATACGGTCTGTCCCTGGGTAATTAACAGCTTCTGTTGTTACAGACATCTGTATAAAGTCAATTTTGTCCATGAGTCAGAAAATACACAAAAATCACTGGATATGGTAACCATACCAGCACAGTGGTGTAATGGATGGCATCAAAAACACATAAGGATAATAAGAGTGAACAGTCACTGGAGACAGAGAGGAAACTAGTTTTGCCAATACATTGAAATGAACATATGGATATATGTCAGACATCAGAATTTAATAATATTATAGAGCTCGTTCGTACGTAGAGGGGTCCATAAGTTGAGCATTCCTAACCTCAGGATGGCCTGTATTAGCCATACAATATTTGTCGGTATTTTCTTGTTTGGCCATTCTATCCATCACAGTTCTTTTTTTCTAGAACATCAGAGTGATACTCAATATGTACCAGTGCTCAGGTACAAATCCATTGACTGTACAACAGAGACACAAGTGACTGCAGATGCTGGAACTCTGGAGCAACACACAAAGTGCTGGAGGAACTCAACGGGTCAGGCAGCATCTACAGCAACTTTGTTACAGCCAACATTATCCAGGGAAACATTTTGCTGGGATCATGTGATCTGGGCTCTGTTAGTCAGTGCAAAAACAGATCATGCTGGAAAAACTCAGCAAACCAGGTGGCATCTGTGGAGAGAGAAACCGTCAGTGCATCATGTCTGTGAACTGTCAAAACTTGGTCCAGTTCTAATGAAGGTTGCAGACTTTAAACGTTGACCGCTTCTCGTTCCACAGACGCTGCCTCACTGCCCCTTTCTTCTGCAGTTTTCTGTCTGTTGCAGATTTCTAGCTTTTGCAGTTTTTTGACCTCCACCATTTAGTATTTTCTTCCAAAATAACCAACAACTACTAAGCTTTTATTTAATCATATTTTGTTACAGTATATGTTCAAATATGGAAAATATCAAATCATTCAGAAACTGACTTCAGTCAGTTGAGGTTATCACTGCATGCAAAACACAAGACAGTAAAACACAAGACAGCAGTTTCACAACATCACTGCCAACTGTTGACAATATAAGATATTTGCTTTGTTTATAAAAAGACATGGAAATCAGGACATCTGTATCTGCCTTTTATAATGTGAACATTCTGTACCAAGGGTATATGTAAATTGGAATCAAAATTAATTATATTTCTAACAAACATTAACATTTAATTTCTCTCACCTTGGGTTTTAAGGCACTAGCAGCAGCAATCTTCAGTTTTCTTTCTGGAAGCATAGGGCAAAAATTCTCAACCTGAGAAATTTATATGTTAAATAATTAGTGTACAGCTTAAAAGCATAATATTTTATGAAAACAAAGTTGTCTTGTTTAAGGAAATGAGATTTCATTGAGAACCTGTTCTGATCCCTCATTTCAGAATTAGGTGTTAGTCTGAACCATTGACCTTGCAGGTTTCTTGCTCTCTCGCAGTGGGAAGTCTACTTCCTTAAACCACAGAGGTGGGCATTCACTGCTTTTCAAAAGGTGAATTTGCTGGTTTTGAAATTGTGGGAACTGCACAATTCTCGGACCTGGATTTAAAACCCTCCTTCTGGTTTGCTGTTATCAAAGTCATTCCCAGTCAATGTCATATTTTCCATTCTACTCCATAAGAGGGTCACTGACCTATACTGTTATGTTTGTTCTTCATCACGAGACAAACTTGGCGTGGGTTTAACATCTGAACATTTATTAAAACAACAAAACAACAACAAGCTGCAACAGACTTGCAACAGACAGGCTGGCTTTTCCCGCCCTTTCCAGCCACTTCCTGTTCCTCCATGTGACCCCTTGCATTGCCTGCTGGGAACTGTAGTTCTTTATTGTAACTACATAACAACACATCTTCCCCCTTTAAAGAAAAACAAACACAATACTTTGTCCTATAAACCTGCCAAGAACCTTTGTCCACTCGGCAGCTTTCAATCAGTCTCTGAGGTGGTTTTATGGTCCTTTTTGGTCTGGACGTGTTTCCGCAGGTGTGTTGCTTTCATTTCCTGTGTTGGTGTTTACTTGGGAACTCTGGTCCACATGTTCATTTTCTCCATATGCCGGCCCCTTTGGTGTACTGACAGAGGATGGGTCACAGCCATGGGTTGGAGCTTGTGGTCGTAGATCCACACAGTTCCTCCTCAGAGGTGTCTCTCGTTCCGTCTGGATCTGGTATGAATGTGGATTTACTTCCTCTTGCACAACTCCTTTCATGGACCATGTGCCAGAATCATGATCTCGGATTCGCACTTGATCCCCAGGCTTCAGGACTGGTCGGCTTTTTGCTGTCTTGTTGTGATTCCGTTTCTGTTTTTCTTTCCCTTCCTCTTTACCCTGTTTGACCCTGTGTGCTCCTTCAGGTGTCAACAGGTTTTCATGTATTGGAAGGTTAGTGCGTATGCGTCGACCCATCAGCATTTGGGCTGGTGAAAGGCTGTTCTGCAGTGGCGGACTTCTGTAAATCATTAGACTTCTGTGGAAATCCTCTAGTCCATCTTGTGCTTTCTTCATGAGGCCCTTCACCACCTTAACTGAACTCTCTGCTAGGCCATTAGATTTTGGGTGATGTGGGCTTGAGGTTATATGTCGAAACCCCCAAACATTGGCAAAGGATTCAAATTCACTGCTAGAAAATTGTGGACCATTGTCCGATACTACTTCACATGGAACTCCATGCCTCGCAAACACAGCTTTTAGGAACGTGATAACTGCTTTGCTGGACATTGATTGCAGTGTCGCAACCTCTGTGTAATTGGAAAAGTAGTCTGTCAGAACAATATGGCTCATCCCATTACAGTCAAACAAATCCACTCCAACTTTGAAATACGGCCTGTCTGGTACAGGGTGTGGTGTAAGTGGTTCTGCTGCTGCTTTGGTCTGTAGGTAAAGCATATTTCACATGAAGCAGTGGTCCGGCTGATGTCTTGGTTCATTCTTGGCCAGTACATCACTTCATGTGCTCTACGTTTACATTTTTCCTCCCCAAGATGCCTTTCGTGTATCTTCTGGAGCATCTCCTTGCATAGTGACACTGGAATCACAAACCTGTTCCCTTTGAAGACCATATCTTTCACTACTGACAGTTCAGCTCTGCATGCTCAATAATCCCGAATACACATTGGACAGTCATCCTTTGCTGCTCGCCATCCTTTCCATATTGTATCCTTGAGTACTTTCATTGTTTCATCTACCTCTGCTGCTTTCCTAATCTGCTCTGTCCTATCCGGAGATACTGGAAGAGAAGTGACAGTCATGTCAACATAGGCCTGTATATCTGCATTAACCTGTTGGTTACTTTTTTCTGTCTTGTCGACTGCTCGAGACAGAGCATCAGCAGTAAACATATATTTTCCCGGTGTGTAGATCATCTTCACACCATATTTCTGCAGCCTGATCAACATGCGCTGTATCCTCATGGGACAGTCATTCAGTGGTTTGGACATAATTGAGACCAATGGTTTATGGTCTGTCTCCACTTCAATAGCTTGCCCATAGACGTACTGATGGAACCTTTCACATGCATATGTAGTGGCGAGAAGTTCTTTCTCCATTTGTGCATAGTTGGCTTCCGCACTTGTTAAACCCCTTGATGCATAGGCCACAGGTTGCCATTTGTCATCGTGCTGCTGCAGTAGTACTGATCCAAGGCCATGCTGGGACGCATCAGCTGATATCCTGATGCACCTTTCCGGATCTTAAAACTTCAGCACGGGCTCTTCAGTTAGCACCCTTTTCAACGTCTGGAAATACTCTTCTTGCTCATGAGACCAAATCCATTCATTTTGTTGCTCAAGGAGTGACCTAAGTGGTGCTGACACTGTTGACAGTCGAGGGATGAACTTAGCCATGTAATTCACCATCCCTAAGAAACGTCCCACCTCCTCTTTGTTTTGAGGCCTCTCCATGTTTTCAATGGCTGACGTCTTTCTTGGGTCAGGCTTCACTCCTTCTTCAGATATGACATCTCCCGTGAAGATCAGTGTCTTAACACCAAACTCACATTTCTCTTTATTTAATTTCAAATTGACATTCCTTGTCACGTCAAGCACTTGTCTCAGTCGAGTATCATGTTCCTCCTTGGTGGATCCCCAGACGATGATGTCATCCATCATGGTCTCGACACCAAGTATGCCCTCGAAAATCAATGTGGATGGTTTTATGGTAGACTTCTGGTGTGGACAGGATTCCGCATGGCAGCTGAAGATAGCAATATCTTCCCTGTGGTGTGTTAAAAGTGCACAGTCTCAAACTTGCCTCATCAAGCTTCATCTGCCAAAATCCAGATGATGCGTCGAGCTTGCTAAACCATTTGGCACCTGAAAACCAGGACGTGATCTCCTCCCGTGTTGGCACTCTCTCTCTCGTGAGGATCTCTCTCTTGATGGCTTTATTGAGATCTCTTGGGTCTAGACATATCCGCAATGCTCCATTTTTCTTTTGCACAATGACCAGTGAACTCACCCAATCTGTTGGTTCTTCAGTTTTCTGTATGACATTCATTCGTTCCATGTGTGCTAGTTCTTGCTTAAGTTTATCTCTAAGTTGAAACAGAACTTTCCTGCATGCATGGACAACGGGAGCCACTGCCTCATCTATGTGAATTTTGTGTACACCAGGTAAGCATCTGAGCTCCTCAAAGACATCTGCATACTCTTCCGTGAGTGTTGTGTGGTCATCTTTGGTATGTGAAGCTACTATGAAAAATCTTTTCACTAGGTTGAGCTTTTCACATGCACTCCGACCTAATATTGGCTGTACTCTCCTTTCAACAATCAGTAGCTGTGATTTTAAGTGCTGCCCCTTGTGCTTAAAGGTCACCATACAGCCCCCTTTTACTGGAACTTTCTCTCCAGTGTAGCCTGTCACTTTTAACTTCACAGGGTAAATCTTACTCTTTACTGTGAGAGTCTTTTCCAGTGTAGCCTGTCACTTTTAACTTCACAGGGTAAATCTTACTCTTTACTGTGAGAGTCTTATAATCATCCATGGATAACAGATTCACCTGAGCTCCAGTGTCAAGCTTGAATGGAATTACTGTCTCATTCACAGTTACTGGAAAATCCATTCTGTTTTACCAGCAGCCACAGTCTGTACTGAATCCACAAAGAATTCCTCCATTTTCTCATCAACTGTGTGCACCTTTCTCTTGTTAGCCCCAGCTTTGCAGCACCTTGCAAAGTGATTCTTCTTCCCACAGCTATTGCAGGACTTCCCATAAGCAGGACACATCTTTGGAATGTGTCTACCTCCACATCTGCTGCATTTGCTGTTTGAGCCTTCCTCTTTGATTTGCTGTTGCTTTTGTAAACACCTTGGGAGCTGCTTCTCTGTTTTCACAGCATGTACTGTTCTGTCTGCTTTGTACAGCTCCTTAGCTTGTGCTCGTGTGGTTTCTGCTGACCAACACATATTCACCGCCTTTTCCGGGGTCAAATCTTTTTCACGCAACAGTCTTTCTCTGAGTCCATTATCTGGAATTCCACAAACTATTCTGTCTTTAACTAGTGAGTTTCTCAAATCTCCAAATTCACAAGACTTACTCAGTGTGTGAAGCTCAGCTAAGTATTGGTCAAAGCTAACACCTTGTTTCTGGTCACAGGAAAAGAATTTATATCTCTCAAATGTGATGTCTTTACTTGGGATAAAATACTCCTCAGATTTTTCCATCAAGGTGCCCAACTCAAAAGCAGTCTCATCAATTTGAAAGCTGTTATAGATGTCCAAAGCATCTTCGCCAATCACGTGCAGAAAAATAGACGTTTTCAATTTTTCATCGTTCCTTCCTGCTCCACTAACATCTAAATATATGTTGAGTCGCTGTTTGAAGTGTTTCCAATTATCGGCTAGATTGCCAATAAACTGCACAGACTTGGGAGGACTTAGCTTATCCATAACGGGGACTCTTGGCCTCTCACCTGAATCTCTCTTGGCAAATCCGGTGACTGCTGAACTTCAGGAACAACGTGCTCCCTCGCCGGCCGGCCGGCTTTTTCTCTATCTTTTTACAGCTTTTCTTCCATACTCACTGAGTCTCTTTCTCGATTGCACACAGTACTCGTTTACTTTCCTTGTTCAGACCTCACACCAACTTCTGACACCATGTTATGTTTGTTTTTCATCACGAGACAAACTTGGCATGGGTTTAACATCTGAACATTTATTAAAACAACAAAACAACAACAGGCTGCAACAGACTTGCAACAGACAGGCTGGCTGCTTTTCCCGCCCTTTCCAGCCACTTCCTGTTCCTCCATGTGACCCCTTGCATTGCCTGCTGGGAACTGTAGTTCTTTATTATAACTACATAATAACATAGATACTATTGCTGAATATTGCCAAGGCTCGGACATACACCATGGATGGCAAGGTAAGATCCTAGGGAGTATTGAGTATCAAGGAAAAGGGGGTGTGCAAGTCCAAAGATCCCTGAAGATGGGAGCATAGGAAGATAACGTGGTTAGGAAGGCATACGGGATACTGGCCTTCATTTGTTGGGACATTGAGCACAAGAGCAGGGAGGTTATCCTCCAACTTTATAAAACATTGGCCAGACCTCAGCTGGAAAACTGCGTGCGGTTCTGGTCACTACAGGAAGGATGTGACAGTGCTGAAGAGGGTGCAGAGGAGAATCCCCAGGATGAGCAATTTAGCTCTAAGGAGAGACCGGAGAGTCTGAGTCTGTTCTCCCTGGAGCAGAGGACGTTCAGAAGGGACATGACTGAGATATATAACATTATGAGGGGTATAGATAGGGTAGACTGCAGGAAACCGTTCGCCTTTTCAGAGGTGAATACAATTAGAGGACAGAGATTTAGGGTAAAGGGTTAGAGATTTAAAGGGAATCTGAGGAGGACGTTTTAATCCAGAGGGGGGTGGGGACCTGGAAGGAACTACGGGAGAAAGTGGTGGAAGCAGAGTCACTAATAGCATTTAAGAAATGTCTGGACAAGCAATTGGATTGTCCAGGGATTAAAGACTTCAGGCCAATTGTTAGAAGATGGGACGGGTACCCACGAGTCAGCATGTACATGATGGGCCAAGTGGTCTATTTCTGTGCTGGATGACTCGATGACTCTAATGTTTATGCGTTTTTGATTCAATTCGTATCTTAAACATCCAATGATTTCTCGATAATGGGGAATAAAGTTAAAGATAAAATGTATGGGTATCTTGATAACTGGGGACGTGGGCTTTAAAATGAATCAGTCAGCAGCTCGAGAATGGTGGCTAGCTACACATCACCTCCTGCACAGCAGGGAGATTTAGACACAGGGGACAGGGAAGGTTCAGGTTGTTTGGGTGGAGGATGGGAGATGGGGATAGGGAAGATGCCTTAGGTAGGGATGGAACAGTATACACTGCGGTACAAGGTGCTTGGGTTGCGCTGAAAACTGACACCTTGAAGAAAGCCCTTCTACCCCTCATTTCCATTCCTCTACACAAAGCACAGTACAGCTTTCCAATGATGCTTGCAGCCTATCTATAACATACCATACCATTCCATTCCGTTACTTGCCATTCGAAGAACTTGACTGCTACAGACCAAAGAGTGAGTTAAAACTTGGTCGCTTGGTACAGCAACTGCTCTTCCCAAGACCGCAAGAAACTGCAGAGAGTTGTGGACATAGCTCAGTCCATCATGAAAACCAGCCTCCCCTCCATTGACTCTGTCTATACTTCCTGCTGCTCTGTGAAAGCAGCCGGCATAATCAAAGACCCCTCCCACCCTCGTCATTTTCTCAGATACAAAGACTCGAAAACACACACCACCAGGCTCAAGGACAATCTTCAATCTCACTATTATAAGACACGAACGGACCTCTTGAAAGATAAAGAACTCTAGATCTCTCAACCTAGCTCGTTGTGGCCCTTGCACCTCATTTGTCTGCCTGCACTGCACTTTCTCTGTAACTATAACACTTCATTCTGCACTGTTATTGCGTTTCCCTTTATACTACCTCGATGTACTGATGTTTTGAAATGATCTGTATGAATGGCATGCAAAACTAAGTTTTTCACTGTATCTCGTTACATGTGACAATCTTAAACCAATTACCAAGCCTTTTACATTTCTGTAAGTGCATTCTTAACTCTCAAGCTGTAGAAAGCACCCATGTGCCAATACAACCCTCTAATTTTTATACTGCTCCAATATGGTGCAATAGCAATGGGGGGAGACTGTTTCAGATTTGCGCTTGAGATGCTCTTGGTCATTGTCTTCTTGGTTCTGGAGCCTGCAAAAGCCTCTCCATTGTCTTTTCTACTTGCACCAGTACAAGACCAGACTTCACCACTTGGAAGCAGGATGATATGTGGGATTCTGAGCTAGTGAATGCAACGGGAGAAAAGGGGTTCGTTAGATTGGAGGTTGCCTGTCCTCCCTCAGCACCATCACTGCTGTGACCCTCTCCGAGTGCTCTTCTGCATTCAAGGTGGGCTGCCGACAAGCCAAGGCTAGGAAACCTGTCATGCTATTCAAGGTGGGAGTCCAAATAAGTCCTCAGTGAAGACCTGCACGCAGCCATGATGTGGCATTTGGTGCTGTGATGGCAGACATACTTCCTATGGTTGAAGACATCATCACAAAGGCCTGTGGCATCATGCACCTTGTTGGGCTTCTCCATTCCTAAAGTAGAGCACGGGTTGAGCACCTGTCAGCACTACATGCTCTCTTCGAAAAACTAAAGTAAACTGCAGACGCTGGAAATAAAAACTGACGATAGTTCAACCTGAAACCTTCCTACACTGCACGGATTCTTCATTATTGCTCTGGCATATCCACATGAAAAGCGGTGCTCGTTCACGTGAGGAAGCTAAAGTGGAGGAAGCAAAGAGGAAAAGAGAATCTCGAAGATCGAGACCCACTGACACTGCAGCACCCCCACACCTCTGCCACATGCGTGAAAGGAACTTTCAAACCCAGATTCACCCTATCAGTCACCTCCGTACAGATGGCAACAATACAGCTGAGTGGAGATTGGAAGGTGCTGCACATTCTTATCTCCACCACTCGACTCGTGCACAATGCCATGGACAAACCTGTCTCACCAATGTCAAAAATATGGGGCTCTGAGCTGGTGGATGGAAAGCCAGAGCCCTCTGACAACACACACTCAGAATGGGGGCCAGTGAGGAGTCAGCGTCATCCCCGTGCTGCATATCTTGCAGAACGGTTGGAGGTCCTTTGGGAGATTGAAGACACAAGTTAGAGATCTGAAGGTAAGGTTGCTTGTTTTGCAGTTGGTGCAACCTTTCAGTCCAGGCGTGTTGTATGCGGATCCTGTGGCCTTTGCAATGGCCATCATGGCATCCACGGAAGCGTGAGCCATCAAATGTCCATCATTCATTTTCCTCTCCTTTCCAATAGAGGCATGTCCAGGCATAAAATGCAGTCACCAGGTAGCTGCCAAATCTCCATTCTTCCTACTTGAGTGATCACCTGCTTGAGATTCAGATGTCAGTCGGCAATGGCTCCAGGAATACCTCCTGTGCTCTTCCTCCCTCTCTGCAGGGAGAGGCTATAATGGCAAATGATGGATCAAAGTGCAACATTGGTGACTATGAAGGAAGCCATGGCCTTGCAGAAAGATGAGGTTGGAGTGAGGGGGGAGTGAGGAGGAGAGTGAGGGGGAGTGCGAGGGGAGGAGGGGGAGTGAGGGGGAGAGTGAGGGGGAGTGAGGGGGAGGTGAGGGGAGAGTGAGGGGGGAGTGAGGGGGAGAGTGAGGGGGAGAGTGAGGGGGGAGTGAGGGGGAGAGTGAGGGGGAGTGAGGGGGAGCGCTGAGTGGGGAGTGAGGGGGGAGTGAGGGGGAGTGAGGGGGAAAGTGAGGGGGAGTGAGGGGGGAGTGAGGGAAGTGAGGGGGGAGTGAGGGGGGAGTGAGGGGGAGTGAGGGGGAGAGTGAGGGGAGTGAGGGGGGAGTGAGGGGGAGAGTGAGGGGGGAGTGAGGGGGGAGTGAGGGGAAAGTGAGGGCGGAGTGAGGGCGGCGAGTGAGGGGGGAGTGAGGGGGAGTGAGGGGGAAGTGAGGGGGAGTGAGGGGGGAGTGAGGGGGACGTGAGGGGGGAGTGCGGGGGAGAGTGAGGGGGAGTGAGGGGAGTGAGGGGGGAGTGAAGGGGGGAGTGAGGGGATTGTGAGGGGGAGAGTGCAGTGGGTGAGTGAGAGGGAGTGAGGGGGAGTGAGGGGGACACTGAGGGGGGAGTGAGGGGGAGTGAGAGGGACAGTGAGGGGGAGAGTGAGGGGGGGGAGTGAGGGGGAGAGTGAGGGGGGGAGTGAGGGGGACACTGAGGGGGGAGTGAGGGGGGGAGTGAGGGGGGGAGTGAGGGGGGTGAGGGGGACAGTGAGGGGTGAGAGTGAGGGGGGAGTGAGGGGGGAGTGAGGGGGAGTGAGGGGTGAGTGAGGGGGATAGTGAGGGGAGTGAGGGGGGAGTGAGAGGGAGTGAGTGGGAGTGAGGGGGACACTGAGGGGGGAGTGAGGGGGAGTGAGAGGGACAGTGAGGGGGGAGTGAGAGGAGTGAGGGGGGAGTGAGGGGGGGAGTGAGGGGGATAGTGAGGGGGAGTGAGGGGGACAGTGAGGGGGAGTGAGGGGGGGAGTGAGGGGGGAGTGAGGGGGAGAGTGAGGGGGAGAGCGAGGGGGGGAGTGAGGGGTGAGTGAGGGGGATAGTGAGGGGGAGTGAGGGGGGAGTGAGAGGGAGTGAGTGGGAGTGAGGGGGACACTGAGGGGGGCGTGAGGGGGGAGTGAGAGGGACAGTAAGGGGGGGAGTGAGAGGAGTGAGGGGGGAGTGAGGGGGGAGTGAGGGGGACAGTGAGGGGGGAGTGAGGGGGGGAGTGAGGGGGGGAGTGAGGGGTGAGTGAGGGGGAGAGTGAGGGGGGGAGTGAGGGGGGAGTGAGGGGTGAGTGAGGGGGATAGTGAGGGGGAGTGAGGGGGAGTGAGAGGGAGTGAGTGGGAGTGAGGGGGACACTGAGGGGGGAGTGAGGGGGAGTGAGAGGGACAGTGAGGGGGGAGTGAGAGGAGTGAGGGGGGAGTGAGGGGGAGAGTGAGGGGGGAGTGAGGGGGGAGTGAGGGGGGGAGTGAGGGGGGGAGTGAGGGGGACAGTGAGGGGGAGAGTGAGGGGGGAGTGAGGGGGGAGTGAGGGGTGAGTGAGGGGGATAGTGAGGGGGAGTGAGGGGGGGAGTGAGAGGGACACTGAGGGGGGCGTGAGGGGGGAGTGAGAGGGACAGTGAGGGGGGAGTGAGAGGAGTGAGGGGGGAGTGAGGGGGGAGTGAGGGGGATAGTGAGGGGGAGTGAGGGGGGGAGTGAGGGGGAGAGTGAGGGGGAGAGTGAGGGGGGGGAGTGAGGGGGAGTGAGGGGGAGTGGGGGGGAGTGAGGGGTGAGTGAGGGGGAGAGTGAGGGGGGAGGTGAGGGGGGGAGTGAGGGGGGAGTGAGAGGGAGTGAGTGGGAGTGAGGGGGACATGAGGGGGGAGTGAGGGGGAGTGAGGGGGGAGTGAGAGGGACAGTGAGGGGAGTGAGAGGAGGAGGGGGGAGTGAGGGGGGAGTGAGGGGGAGTGAGGGGGAGTGAGGGGGACAGTGAGGGGGGAGTGAGGGGGGGAGTGAGGGGGGAGTGAGGGGGGAGTGAGGGGGGGGAGAGTGAGGGGAGTCAGGGGGAGTCAGGGGGAGAGTGAGGTGGAGTGATGGGGAGTGAGGGGGGTTGAGGGGGGAGTGAGGGGGAGAGTGAGGGGGAGTGAGGGGGAGTGAGGGGGAGTGAGGGGAGTAGGGGGAGTGGGGGAGTGGGGGGGGGGGGGGGGGGGGAGGGGGAGAGTGAGGGGGGAGTGATGGGGGAGTGAGGGGGAGTGAGGGGGGAGTGAGGGGGAGGGGGAGGGGGAGTGAGGGGGGAGTGAGGGGGGAGTGAGGGGGAGAGTGAGGGGGAGCGGGGGGGAGCGAGGGGGAGAGCGAGGGGGAGAGCGAGGGGGAGTGAGGGGGGGAGTGAGGGGGAGAGTGAGGGGGAGTGAGGGGGGAGTGAGGGGGAGAGTGAGGGGAGTGAGGGGGAGTGAGGGGGGAGTGAGGGGAGTGAGGGGGAGAGTGAGGGGGGAGTGAGGGGGAGAGTGAGGGGGAGAGTGAGGGGGGAGTGAGGGGAGTGAGGGCAGTGAGGATGTGACATCACAGAGAGCAGATTGGGAGGACTGTGGGAATGTGCACATTGCGATGTTGTTGGGCTCACCTTTCCTCGTCTGAGGAGGTCATTAAACCATCGGCAGCACAGAGTGCAGGAGAGGATCACATTCCGTGCTCATTGCTGCGGCTGTCTCCAGCCTTGCATTACTAGTTTTGGCTGTGGGCTTTTTTTCTTTCATCATCAGATGTCCCCTGTGGCCTCTACAATGGCCATCATGGCATCCAGGAGAGCATGAGCCATCAAACAGTCATCACTGATTTTGCTCTCCTTCTTTCCAACAGAGGCATGTCCAGAATCCAGCAAATGCACTCACTACTCCAGTTGAAATTGGTGTGCACTTGGTCTGTTTGTTGGGGAAATCTGGGACTAACGTGTTAATGGAGGGGTTGGGTTAAGAGACACCCCCGTAAGAATGAGCTGCCGTATCAAATAAAAATCAGTCTCCTGCTGACAGTATCAGACTGTAAAACGTTACAGATCAAACATGTTTAGGATGTAGAACACAGGAGAAAGGAAGGAAAGAAACACAAGTAAGGTCTTTAAGGAGGGATAAGCAACAAAAGCAATGATGGTGCAATGTCAAAAGATCTGATAATGGAACAAGTAGAACTGGTGCTAAATATCTGTAATTGCAATGTGAAAATATTTGTAATGCAAGCAATCTGAATTTTAACTCCATTACTTGTAAAAAGTGTGAAGTGTTACATTTTGGTGGAAGAATGAGAAGGGACAATATAAACTAGAGGGCACAATGTGAAAAAGGGGCTGAGAATGGTGAGGTCTGGGGCGTTCCATGAAGAAATAGTTAAAAAACAGATGGAATCCTGGGTCCTATTCAGAGACATGGTTGCAAGCCATAAAACACCTTTATTAACATTGGTTCAGCTGCAACTGGAGCCTCGTGTCCAATTCTGGACACTGCACTTTAGGAAATGCTTTAGAGAGTATGCTGAAGAGATGTGCTGAGATGAGGGACTTTGGTTACCTGGATAGACTGGTTCTCCTTGGCTCAGAGGTTGTGAGAGGTCTGATGGAGATCTTTAAAATCCCAGAGCACAAACAGAGAGGGAGAGAAACTTCTTGTCGACAGATTCAAGGATCAAAAGCAGAAAATGAAAGTTGTTACGGACTCGGTGAATGTCCCTTTAAGATAGAGTTAGTAGTGTGTGTGTGTGTGTGTGTGTGTGTGTGTGTGGCGTGCTTACATCAACCAAAGATAAAGGACGTAATGACGTTGTTGAAGAAGTCAGTCGAAGTCAGTCAGAGAAGAGAGAGAGAGAAAAGAGAGAGAGATTCCGGCCTGCTAGTTTCTCTATCGATGGATGAGAAACAATAACTGTGTCTGTCACTACAATCCACGTATGGAAATTGGGAGTATTCTGGTGTAGTTCACTTTGTTGCTGACCTGTAGAAGGAAACAGGTATTTGTGTGGACGACCACGGTTCGGATGCTTTTCGGGGTGAGGGAGTCACTACTGAGTGAACACTGAGGTGTCACTGGGGTTCCATCGGGGAACATTTGGATTTCGTAATTACTCTCTCTGTGTTCTCTACATCTACGTCTTATCTTCAGACAACGGCGGTTGTTGCAGAAGCCTTTGCTCATGTTTCACCTTATGGCTTGCGGAACTGAACCTTGAAAACTATTCCTGGACTTGGAGTTTGGGAATTTGCCACACACACATGACGAGTTTAATTTTTGGGGTTAATGTTCGGGGTTTAACATTTTTACTTCTAACATTCTAACATTTTTTCTTTTATTTTTCTTATTATTATAAGTAGTGATTAATAAAATAGTTTTTAACACTGAATCATGACTCAGTGTGTTTCTTTTGTTGCTGGTTCATGACAAAGTGATTGGCTAAAGAACTAAAAGCAACACAAAGAGTTTTCTTTTTGTTTTTGTTTCTTACACAGTGAGTGGATAAGATTTGGAATGCACTGCCAGGAGCAGCAGTGGAGATTGATTCAATTATAGTATTCCAAATGGAGCTGCATCATACCAAAGGACTAATCTGCAGGGTGATAGTGGGTGTGTGGGACTAGCCCTTACATCGAATCAGCACGGACAGAATGGGTCAAGTGGCAACCATAAACACTCTGTGATTCACATTACCACTAGGTAGCATCAGACTTCCTTGGCCATCACTGGAACGTTAAAATTCATATGGAATTACTTTGAGCTTTAGTATATGTACAAAAATACTACACAGTACTATAAAATCAATGAATGCATTCAATATAGCTACAAACTGGTTTGAAGTAAACAGTAATTAATATTTTCTCAAATTTGTAAGCATGAATAAAACTACTGGAACTGAATGAAATTATTTATAAATGTATTTCTATTCATTGCATAGATCTAAATTTCACCTCAGTTACAAAACTTATGGTCTATTTTGTGTACCTTGGCTATAGTGATCGAAAGTGAAATGAAAACAAACTGTGGTGCCACTGCTATAATTGACAGATGTGCTAACAGGAGATTAGAAGATAGACACAGTCTGAAGTAAGGGAAGAATTACCTTCTTGCATCATAAGTGTGGTGCATGATTGAAAAAACTAAAGCAAACCTTGTTCTGTACCCAACTTGCATCTACACAAAAAGTATTGCATAACAGACTCTATTCACCAACAGCAGCTTCAGAACTTGACAATATTTGTAAAAGAAATTTCTGTAGAGAATCGCAAATACCTCACTGAGATACTTAATAAACGAGCACAGGGATCCATTGACACCGTAGCTTGCATAGCAAGGTTCAGACTTCCACATCTCGTTCATCCACTGCAGCAAGAATAAATTGGGTCAAGAAAGTTACATTGAGTTCTGTTAAGGATATTTAATGCATTCATGGTTGCCAATATCAATGAGCCATTCTTAAGCAATGCAAGAAAAAGGAAAGAATACAAAAAATACATGCATTTTTCACAAATTTTAAAACCTTGTTTGCTTAGTACGTTTCCTTTCAAAAGCTTTGTGTTCTGCCCATTAAATCTGCACTTTTCTTGTTCAAATTTGCCCAGAGCATCATAAATGACGTGTTAAAGTTGCTAGTAACATTGTCAACATGGAGCATTGTCATTTCTTGGTTTCTCTCTGCCTTTGACCACATCATCTTCTTTCATCACCACTCTGTGGCCCACACCTATCACATTCCCCTTGCTCTCAACACTAATCCCAACACAGCCACAACTTGGATGTCTCTGTCAGTTTCTGTGTGCCCATTATTGGCCCCCTCCTCTTCCTCACCGTAGCACACAAATAATATTCAGCGAGCATTGAGCCAGATCTCACGTGCATGCCTGTGATAACCTGCTTTGTTGCCCCATTGTCATCCATGATTCTTTTTCTGATATCAAATTGTGGACATATCAGAACTTCCAGCTTCTCAACATTGTCAAATTGGAAGGTTTTGCCACAAACACAGCACCTCAGCTTCTTAATCCCTTCCTCCATTCTGGATAATTGATCAAGCAGAATTTCAAACCCAGCCTCCAATGCATTGGCAGTCTTCAGATTTCTCTGGTGCAGCCTGTGTTCACCTTTCTTAGTCTAGCTGCCACTGAAGTGTGCATACTTTTTCAATGATCCATATTCCATGTAATCGTCAAAACAGCAGTGAGGGAAAAATTAAAGGTTACCAAGGGTACAGTGGCAGACTCTCAGCTACCCTAATGCTATGGAGAAACTGGGCACATGCTGGGGACCCTTACTGGAAGAACTTAGTCTGAAGCTTCTGATGAGCTTAACGGCAGGTCCTCAGTGAAATAACCTTCTGCAGAGTTTTGCCCAACAACAAAACAAAATGACAGCCTGGCAGGTGATGGCAAGGGAAGGAAGGCACAGAAGTGACAAGAGACTATAGTTGGAGACCTGTAGCTTAGCCTCTAGCATACAATGGTGACTGAGGACTATCAGCCACAGTTCACTCTGGGCTGTGGAAGAGATGGGGCTGAGATGGAGGTTGGGGAATCTGAAGACTTCTATATGCAGACAGAGACGATAGGCCATGAAGAATATAAAAAGAGGATGCAGGCAGGATAGTGTAGCGGTAAGCATAACGTTATTACAGCGCCAGCGACCCAGATTCAATTCTGGCCGCTGTCTGTAAGGAGTTCATACGTTCTCCCTGTGTCTGCGTGGGTTTCCTCCGGGTGCTCCGGTTTCCTCCCACATTCCAAAGACGTATGGGTTAGGAAGTTGTGGGCGTGCTATGTTGGCGCTGGAAGCGTGGCGACACTTGCGGGCTGCCCCCAGAACACTCAATGCAAAAGATATATTTCACCGTGTGTTTTGATGTACATGTGACTGATAAAGATATCTTATCTTATATTCAATACTTATCATCTGTGAGCAGCCCTCCAACAACTTACAAGGTTTCTTTGATAACACACACAAAGCACATGGAGTCTAGCAGCCAGGTGGTGCCTTGGAAAACCATTACCTGAAAATTCTCTTCTAAATTGTGCGTCTTACTAACATGGGACTGCATTATCTCTGCCGTACTAAAATTATGGAAACCTCTGCTTACAACATCCATGGGACTACCTTCACCAGTGGTTTAGCAGACATCACTGCCTCTTCAGGACAACAAGGATTGGAGAATGAAGGTTGGCCTTGCCAACAATACCTACACCCTGTGGGCAGTCTCAGGGTCAGCAGCCTTGTTCGATACTGGCCTCCAGTCACACATTCTCCCTGGATCGTATGGGTTTCCTCCGGGTGCTCTAGTTTCCTCCAACATTCCAAATATGTGCTGGTTTGTAGGTAACTTGGCTACTGTGAATTGCTGCTAATATGTAGATGAGTGGTAGAGTGAGAGTGGGGAGGTGGAGTTGATGGGAATACAGGAAGTCTAGGTTACAGGGAACAATCAGTGCAGGAATGGGGGTTCTCTGAGACCCAGTAGAGATTTAATTAGCTGAATGGCCTTCTCCTATGCAGTAAAGAAATAAGATAATATAAGATAAGATATCTATATTAGTTGCATGTACATTGGAACACACAGTGAAATGTGTCATTGCGTAGAGTGTTCTGGGGGCAGCCCGCAAGAGTCACCACGCTTCTAGCACCAACATAGCATGCCCACAACTTCCTAACCCATATGTCTTTGGAATGTGGGAGGAAACTGGAGCACCCGGAGGAAACCCACACAGACACGGGGAGAACATACAAACTCCTGACAGACAGTGGCTGGAATTGAACCTGGGTCACTGGCGCTGTAATAGGAATAAGTTTATGGTACAGTTGATGATATTGGGCAATGAGTACCAGGTAGGTCCTTGCCTGCCTCTTGCAGGAGCCTCATCAATTGCAATGTAAATAACGTTAACTGGTGGTAACGGAACAGAGACACAAAAGACTGCAGATGCTGGAATACGGAGCGAAAACAAACTGCTGAAGGGAGTCCTGATGCTGGGTCTCAACCTGAAATATTGACAATTCCTCCTCCCCTTCCCCCACAGATGCTGCTTGACAAACTCCTCCAGCAGTTTGTTTTTTTGGTAACAGACTAGAGTTGCTTGATCCCTCATATTCTAACTGCCTCCAAAACTCTCTTGCTCCTTGTAATCTCTGCCCCAAACCTCTGCTATTCTCTATTCTATTCTTAAAAAGCTGACACGTCCTAGCTCTTTGTACCTTTAGCAATCTCTGCTAATTACTCTGACTCCTGATTCAGTCAGATTCCGAACTGTTAAACACTATTTGCCATATTCTAAGACAAGAATGGCCCTATATAAGGCATAGTGCAAGTGGAGGTGGTCATTTCACTTTTGTTTAAGTAGTATGTTACAGAAACATAACTAGTTGTGGCTTCTTCATACATGCCATTGAACTGCAAGGGCAAACCTACTTCTTTAAAAAAACAATTAGCATCCTTAATACATACATTTTCTTCATTATTCCTCACAAATTCTTCAAGGCCAGACGATGGACATGGTGCCTCGTTTCCTTCACACACTGCCTTTATATTTTGGTGGTGGGTTGACCAGAAGCACATCAAGCTCACAGGTCACCAGTCTCAGAAATTTATTTGTTAAATTATATTTACTCACCTATTTTCTCATTCATCCTTACACTCTTGGCTATCTAGGGACTTGATGGTTTCCAGTATTTTGCTTAATTGGCCATTCTTAATATGAGCATAAACAGCAAGCACTGACAGATTATTCAGCCAGGAAGGGAACTAAAGGAGTTCATTTTTAAGCACCCAACAAATCGCTCCCTCTTGAACTGAGTTTAAACTTCCACAGGACAACAACAGACAGAGTAAACTCACTTTGCATTACCTAACCACCCGTGAAGAGGAAAAGATAATTGCTTCATTTTCTCACCTTAACTTTGGCTTCACAATGTGGAAAACCATCTATTGATGTTAAACCACACAAAGCTGAAAACTCTGCAATGACAATAAGGTTGATTAAGTTAACAACATGAATTATTCAACAGGAAGTTGAAATGAATTGTTTGTCTTCACTCTTTATCACTTTATATTTTTGATGTTTATGCATCCAGCTACCTGGTAACTTCAGCTCTATTCCCTGCTGGTAACTTCCTCCACAGGAGGAAAAGTGTAAACCTAATCATCTGTTTTCCCCGTAACATGACTAAAAATATTGAAATCTTAATAATAAAATATACTTTACATCCAAATGAGTTAATGCCTATACATGGCCCATTTAATCTCGCTACATTGAAATTTGTGGTAAAAATATAACTTATTTACTAAAGGTGTTGACTCTTGGGTGAAATATCTTGCACTGAGTGGACACCCTCTGCTACACCGGCCTTGAAACTTTACTGAGATTTCTGATTTATTTTGATTACTGCTCTGTTCCCCAGCTAAACGCATCAGAATTGGACTGAATCAGTCCTTGCCTGCTGTTCTCTGGATAAATGCACTAAACCAGCACAGAGAATGAACTCAACTATAATTCATAATTATTAACTTGGAATGCATCACTAATGTACCCAAGATGGCAAAAATTAGGTTGCATCCAAACTGCATGAATATATTCAGATATGCTTGACTGGGTAATTATAAACAAAAACTTGAATAACATTTTGGAATAAATGTGGTTGTATTAGATTATGTACATTGTAACACAAGCTAGCAGCTAACATATTATTTTGAATTTCAGTGGTTTGAACAGTATTAGTTCACATGTAAATAAAATTATATATTATAAAGTTTTGCTTTGGCCAATGCATAATAAGAGAAAATAAAAACTTCCATCACTGGTAAAAGTAATATTAGGGTATATGCCATCTTATATTGTCTCAAAGTTGAAGTACTTGGATCACTTAAAATGCTGTTCTCTTTTTTAAAAAAGGTAATTATACATGGAAAATAAAACATCAACTTTTGTGACTACTTCCATTCACCTCAAACTTGTGTAAAAATAATAGGCAGTTAATTATCCCAACTGTTATTAATAATGCCAGCTTTCAGATACAGAAATATTTAAAATAGCATGTACAAGGAACTTTGGATGTCGCACCATTTGTTGAACATGTGAATTCAGAGCAGAGTGGACCATTCAGCCCCTGGAGCCTGTTCAACTATTTAATAACGTCATGGTTGATCCGACTGTAACCTCAACTCCACGTGCCCATCTACTGTTTACCATCCTGTTCATCATGAAACTCCTTACCACTTCCTTAAAATGTTCAAACACTCCAATTCCATCACACATTGAGGAAGAGCATTCCAAAGACTCCCAGCATTTTGAGAGAAAACAATAGGCCTCATTTCTGTCTTAACTGGGCAACCTCTTATTTTCCAAAAGTAACCACCAGTTCTAGATTTTCCCATAAAGGGAAACACCTTCTCCACATACACCTTGTTAAAGCACCTCAGGATCTTGTATTTCAATCAAATCTCTCACTTTTCTAAACTCTAGCAGACATGAGCTTTCATTGTCCAACCTTTTCTCATGTTATGCCTATTACATAGGGCATAGGTGAGACCACACCTGGAGGACTGTATACAGCATTGGTCGCCTTATTTAAGGAGGGATGCAAATGTGTTGGAAGATTTACTAGACCGATATTTGGAATGAGTAGGTTGTCCTATTAGTCTAGTAAGTCTTTCAACACATTTGCATCCCTCCTTAGATAAGGAAACCAATACTGCATACAGTCCTCCAGGTGTGGTCTCACCTATGCCCCATGTAATAGGCATGACCTCCTTATTTCCGTATTCAATTTCCCTAGCAATAAATTACATTATTAGCTTTCTTAATTATTTGATTTTTCTGCATACTGGTCTCATGTGCACAAGGACACTCAAATCACTCTGCATCGCAGAGCTCTACAAATTCTCACCACTTAGATAGTAAGTTTCTTTTTAATTTTTCCTATAAAAATGGACAATTTCCCATTTCCCACATTATACTTAATTTCCCAGATCTTTGTCCACTCAAGTAACCTATCTGTATTCTTTTGTAGCCACCCCCCTTGTCCTCTTTATCACTTTCTTTCCTAGTTATTGATGTGTTATTGGCAAATTTGGCAACTATACATTTGGTGCCATTACCCTTTATTTATAGTTGATGCCCTGTAGCATACCACTTGCAACATCTAGCCAAACAGAAAAAGACCCACTTATGCAGTTTCCTGTTAGCCAACCAACATTCTATCCACGTTAATGTGTTACCTCCTCCACTATGAGCTTTTGTTTTCTGCAATAACCTATGATTTAGCACCTTATTAAGTTTCTTCTGGGAGTCTACATCCACCATTTTATCCCTTTTATTCTGCAAATGTTATTTCTTCAAAAAAGATCCAGTAGAGTCACAGAGCAATACGGCTCTATCGGATACAGGCCCTTCAGCCCAACCAATCCATGCCGACCACGGTGCCCACCCAGCTAGTCCTAATGTCCTGCGTTTGGCCCATATCCCTCCATGTACCTATCCAAGTGCTTCTTAAATGACACTGTTGTACCTGCCTCACCCACTTCCTCTGGCAGCTCGTTCCATATACTCACCACCCTCTGCGTGAAAAAGTTGCCCCTCAGGACCATTTCAAATCTTCCCTCTATCCCCCTAAATCTATACCCCCTAGTTTTGGACTCCCCTACCCTGGGGAAAAGACTGTTACCGTCCACCTTATCTATGCCTCTCATAATTTTAAACATTTCTATAAGGTCGCCCCTCATTCTCCAAGGAATAAAGACCCAGCCTGGCCAGCCTCTCCCTATAACTCAGGCCCTTAGGTCCTGGCAACACCCTCGTAAATCTTCCCTGCTCTCTTTCCAGTTTAGCCACGCCTTTCCTATGACAGGGTGACCGAAACTGTCCACAGTGCTCCAAGTGCAGCCTCACCAATGACTTATACAACAGCAACATAATGTCCAGTGCCCTGACTGACGAAGGCCAGCGTGCTAAACGCCTTTTTCACCTCCGTCTACCTGTGACACCGCTTTCAATGAACTATGCACTTGTACTCCTAGGTCCCTCTGTTCCATTACACTCCTTGATGCCCTACCATTCATAATATAAGTCCTATGCTGGTTTGACTTTCCAAAATGCATCACCTCACACTTATCCGTATTGAAATCCCTTTTCCACTCCTCGGCCCCCTTCCCCAACTGATCAAGATCCCCCTGTGATCTACGATAAACTTCTTCACTTTCAACATCACCACCAAATCATCAGTAAATGATATTCCTTGCACAAAACCACATTGACTTTGCCTGATTATGTTGGATTTTTCATACTGTCTTGCTATAATATCTTTAATAATATCTTCTAACATCAGTGTAACAGCTGCTGATGGTTTCAGCCTGAAATTAAGAGGCTTTTTGTGTGGAACTTTCCTAGAGTGAGACATGTTGAGAACTACTTATACTAGAACAGGGATTCTATGAAGATATTTTATAACATAATGAACCTCCCACATGCACAATTTCACAAACCTACATTTAGACAATAAACAGCACTTTGGGAAGTTTTTCAGGAAACAGTGTTTTGATCAGCACATTGCTCTGAAAATTGACACTACTTAATGTGCACAGTCAAATGAATTTTCACTGGTTGGGTGAACTCTTCAGTATTTTCATGCTGTAAAGCAAGGTTGGTGTGCAACTACCACGATGTGATCAAACCTCGTTTTATTTGTAGAAATAAAGGCAGAGCTTGTTGCTTTGTGTAACAAGAAGTGCAATATTTAACAACATGCAGATGATGTGTAGAACCTATTTATATTTCATTGCAAATGTTAATTTCTGTAATTCACTCATGGCTGCTTCTTGCAAGGACTGTCCATACAAGTCGTTAGTGAATTATTAGGCATTTCAACCTTATGAAAAATTCTAATGAAAGATTATTGACCTGAAACATTAGTTGTGTTTTCTATCCACAGATGCCTCATGGTCTGCTGACTTTCCGGCATTTTCTTTTTATTTGGCAGTTCAGCTTGCCCAGCTGCTGACCACCTATACTGACTACTAATTAATACCTAAATTGTCAAAGTAAAATAGAACATACTTTAAGCAAATTAGCCCACGTCAACACCTAAAGCATAATTACAAAAAAATGAGCTCGCTGATGAAATATTAAACTATTCTCTCTTCCTTCCTACAAATTTGCTCTATTATAAACAAATAATTATGCAGTGCAAATATTATGTTGATCTGTACTTAATTATAGTACAAGTACCATGATCCAAGGTTTTCAATACAAATAGTCCCAATTAACTGGTTTCTTGGAGAAAGTCATTACCCTACATAAAGGAGTACCAACAGTATTTTTAAAGTCTGCTTTTAATTCAGAACTTTACATTAGTCTGTATAAAAAATATGGAATGTTTGTATCAAAAGTAAAATTTACTTATGCTTACCTTGGTAAAACCATTTTTTAATAAATCAAACCTCATCGGGGCTGATTTAATGAGTCTACTTTCTGTTAGCTTCTTCAAACCACATAGTGGATCCTGTCCTTGCCTGCCGTTTGTGAGAATAATTCAAAATGTTTCTAACCTCTTCCCATAACTCTCTGTTTCAAATGGTGATCTACGTTAAATATAGAAGTGAGAATAATCTCCTAGAAAGCAAATGGGCAATGACTGGGACATTGTGCACCCTATTATGTGGTCTGTGCATTTTTATTGCAGAGGCTCTCAAAATCTTCTTTTGAATTGACCAACAAGCATCAGGATGTATCATGGCTTAGTACGGCAATTGCTCTGTCCAGGACCGCAAGTTTTTCACTGTACCTTGGTACAAGTGACAATAATAAACCAATACCTTTCACTGAAATCAGCCCTGAAATGAGAAAGCATCTTTGTTGGCACCAGGCAGCAAAGGAAAGAAGCCAAGAAAAATGCATTAAAAAGCAGAAAAGAGTCCCAGCCCAGAGAACAAACCAATGGATGAAGGAACTAGACAAATCAGAAAAGTGAAATCTAGCACCACAAGCCTTTGTAAGTGAACTTTATTAATGATATTTCCAAACACAGAAACAATGTCACATGATAATGATTAAGGTTTGCAGCAGTTCATTTTGCTTAATACTTAAAAAAAAGCCAACAAGGTGAATTATAATTTGATATTTTTGAATTCTCAAAAAATAATTCATAGCTCGATTTTATTATTCAAATGAGCACTTAACCAGCCTAGGAGATGATATTACCGCTGTGCAAATAGCAAGAAATACTGGTTAACCCAGCAGTGGCACAAATATTTTTATTAAGTGAAAAGCAACAAACATTGCACAAAGTTAGCATAGTGATCTCTGCTAATTAAAAAGAACAGCAGTTAGTAAAAGGTGCAAATTGTAGCAGCAATAGAAATGTGTCCACCACAGAGACTGCAGTAGTTCAAGAAGTCCCATGCCTTCTCAGGCAGGGGTAATGAATGTTGGCCTTGCTGGTAATGACCATGTCCCAAGATTGAATTAAACCAAAGCTATTTACAATTTAAATTAGGAGTCAAATTATTTAATTAATATGGAGAACAGAAAATGGGTGGTTCTTATGTTGCAAATATCACTTGATCTGTATTGAACAGGCTGGAACTTTGGACAGGCACGTCACCCATAAATTCGATACTTCAGAATAAACTCAGAATTAAATGACTCATTGCAAAAGTTTAATCTGGAAAAAATGGATTAAACACAATTGTCTGCTTGATGCAGTATAATTTTGTTTTAATGACAAAATAGATTTAAGATGTTTTTCTATTTTGTTCATATTTCATTGATGTTTAATGTTTCTATTTATTGCAAAATATCATTACAGGGATATAGGAAATTATAATCAGGAATAAGAAAATAGAAGTATGGTGCAAAGTTGCCATTTGGAATTAAAAGCAGTCTTTAAATTCAACTTCAATTCCCACATTCACCTAGTCCACTAAATTATATTTGCTTCTAAATTCTGACCACGCTTGAATCTTTTGAGATGGTGACACTCCGAAAAAAAATCATGAGCAACAATTGAGAACACTATGTTGATTCCTTCTCCAGGAAAACCACATGTTAAAGGTTCTCAATTAACTCCCTCACAGAAACAGAAGATTCAGTTTAGTCAGTAGTGTAAGTAGTTTTAAAGTGTAACACCCTTGCCTGCAAATCAATTTAAAATAGCAACAGCAATTATGTTAGAAATGTACTGTTTTTAAGTTTCAAAAAAGTCACTGGTAAATTTTTGTGCTGAAGATCAGTGAGAAGCGTCCTGGAGAGTAATACTTGCACCTTGGCACTGAATGTCAATGTGATGCATTTCTAGGTAAGATTTAGAATTATTGACCCTTCACTCTCTGGTATCATTGTGCCTCATCTTGGGAGGGTATCCCCTCTCTACAAAGTCTTGATTTCTTTTCCACCCATTCTAATTCCCTTCCCAGGTAATACTGTCAATTTGTGAGTTTTGTGCCACTTGCTTAAGTTCCACCAAGCTCTGGATTAAAACTGTTCAAAATTTCTTGTTGGAGGACCCTCCTCACACTATGAGAGAGAAGGGTTAAGGCCCAAATATGGGAGGCAAAAGGATGGTGCTGTAACCAGCCTGAGAGAAAGGTATTTGATATGTGCACACAGTATAAAACTGCATAAGGGATACAATGCTGTGCAATTCATTTTGTACATTTTTTCACTGCTTTGCAAAATAAATCGGCAGCATGAATAAAGGAACACTCAAGAAAAAGCAAAAAGTCACAAAGCATTTGCAACGCCCAAGCCCCCAACATTAGGGTTTATTGCTTAGCAGTACAACAGATCCATAAAGCATAGAATAACATTAAGCATATTACCCTTAAATCTGCAGTACTGTATAGGAAACATTTTAAGTTAGTCACCTGTGCAATTTTTTTGTGCAGTGCACAGCTTTGGACAAATAAATTACACTGAAATCTATTTACAGATTTTTCCACGTTCAAAATAAATGCAATTCCCGCAAGCTTTCTTTAACCATTTTTGTTGGATTTAATATAAATATTCACTATCCATCTGATGATAAAGTCAAATCATGTTTTGCTATTATGTACTGCAGCTTTAATTACACCAGGGAGAGTGCACAATGAAGTCTGTTTTCACTAATAACCTTATGAACCAGACATACACATGTACAAGGTGAATTTGGATAGCATTTACAGACAAGCATAAAAAAGGAACCAAAACTAGATGAAGTAGACAGAAGATTTGTGCAGGTGCTAAGAGGTACAGAAAGAATGATAATAACCTAGGTACCTTCCCACAGCTCCCACCTCCTCTAACACAGTTGAAGCACAAGAAAACTATTTGTCCATGATTTAATGAATCATCAGGTTCCCTTTCTTTCTATGGATATCTATTAGAAAATATCTGCAATGGTCCTAAATTGTACATTACATTCACTACAAGTTACAATATCTTTGCAGCTTTGAAGTTGGCAGTGCAAATACAATTTGGGGAGAGGTGGTATAGATAAATGGTGGAGCTATTTTAAAAGTCTAATCATTTACCCCCTTTACACTTCTATGCTATCCTAAGACTGTGGTATCCTGAAACATACCATCACTGACCCATCATTCAGTAATTTACAGCGATTGTGCTGTGTTAACATGCTATGCTCAGTGCACTAAAAATGGATTTTAAACAGTAACAGTACTTTCTGGAGTAAACAGTGAAGATATTACAATTTTAAGTACATATTCATAGGTATATTTATAGAGATACGAGTGTCTACCCCTACTGCCAAAAGACTTCAATCCTCTTCCATGTAGCGGATTTCTTTTTCCTACAAAGAACCACGCTTAAAATCCAGTCAACTAGAATCTGCAGTGGCCTGGGGTCAGATGTCCAAGGGTTTCCATTCACATAACCCAGTCTCAGTATTACATTGCATTACCTTCTTGGTTAATTTAAGATGAAACACTGCACACCAATCCCAAAACTAATTGAGACTGTATAGAGCACCAAATACTTTCTGTATTTCAACTAGACAAAAACGTCAATGAAACCTTCCAAAGGGCTCTACAGGATATGAAGATCACCAACGCAGGAAGGGAACTGAAAACAGGATTCCATTTTCTTATCCCCTTGCAGACTTGCTATCTAATACTACCTTGCTCATTCATTTGTTTACTGGCGCCTGCAGACATGGAATTGTTGTTGGTACTGTTGGTGTTATTTGTCAAGCTGCTTGAAATCATGTCGTCCACTTTGTTTTCCAGCTTCCGCAAGCGTTGTAATATATCATCAAGCAGTACAGCGATTGTCCTTTTCAGATCAGCTGAGGAAACAAAAAAACTTGAAACATTTAATATCTTATTCAGTCAATTCCCATCCATCCAAACAACGGGATAATATATGGCATAAAAAATGGCCTTAAACAAAGTCTTTAAAATGCCTTGTGTCGCTTTTACCAAAGGAATAAAGAAATTAAAGACAAGGCTATTGTGCTCAGATGTAGTGCAGTGAATTCCTGCTGTACCTCCATGCAGTAAACTTGTTGGGAGTAGTCAACTGGATTCTTTTATTTGCAATGGTTGTTGGCAAATTTCTAAAATTATAGTTATATTTAAATTGCTCTTACAACAAATTCAAATTATCAAATGAGTGCAAGTGGGTTACAGAATAGCCAGATACAGAATTTTGCTTTATCCTGATGCAAGAACTGCAAAATTGTGGTGATAATGGTGGGTGGACAAGGAAAGAGCTGTGGGGTGGTGGGGCACACCCGAGAACATGCAAAGGGCCATGTCAAAACCCCAAAGGTAGCAGAAAATTGGTCTGGTGTAGAGTCCTTATAAGAACCTAAGAAATAGAGTGAGGAGGCAGCAGAATGGCTCCTGACCCTGCTGAACAAAATCATAGCTGTGAGCTTGGCCTCAGCTCCATTTTCCTGTCCTCCATAACGCCGATTCCCACATGTACCAACAAATCTGTCGTTACTGTTCTCCCCGACTCCCACACGTACCAACAGATCTGTCGTTGCTCTGCACCCCGACTCCCACACGTACCAACAGATCTGTCGTTGCTCTGCACCCCGACTCCCACAGGTACCAACAGATCTGTCATTGCTCTGCACCCCGACTCCCACAGGTACCAACAGATCTGTCATTGCTCTGCACCCCGACTCCCACACGTACCAACAAATCTCTGTTTTTACCTTGAATATTTCAATCATATTCAGCTGCCACAACTTCCTAGGGTAGAACGTTCCAATGATTCAGAGAAGTACTTCCTCCTTGCATCTGTCTGAGATATGTGTCCCCTTATTCTGAAACTATGCCCCCTAGTTCTACAATTCCCAAGGGGTAACATCCTCCGCACACCCACCTTGTGAAGCCCATCAAAACCTTGTATATTTCAGTAAAATTCCTAGCAGACTCAGCCAACGATGGCTGACCTATCAGTAGTTTATATTTAGGTGGCAGGAACACTCCTATGAGATCTACTGGTATTATGCTCTGCAAGTAGCCTGTTTTAGAGCTTGGATTGCAGAGTAGTGCGCTGTAGGCAGTGGAATAATTCCTTTCAGGCAATGTAGAACCTGAGACACTCCTGGAAAACTGTGATCTAGAGATTAACTTCAGTGGTGTCCTTTTCTTGGCACATTAAACCAAAATAGGGGAGCAAGTCCATATAAAGAAGGCATAAGGCATACTTACTTTCATCAACCTGGGTGTTGAGTATAAAAGTTAGGAACTCATATTGCAGCTGTATAACACTTTGATGTGGCCACATCTGGAGTATTGTGTGCAGTTCTGGTCACCCCATTGTGGGAAGGATGTGGAGGTTTTGGAGAGGGTTCAGAAGATGTTCACCAGGAATAGAGAGTATTAGCTATAAAGGGAGGTTTGACAAACTTGGATTCCTTTCTCTGGAGTGTCAGAGACTGAGGGGCAATCTGATAGAAGTACGTAAAATTATGGGAGGTATAGATAGGGGAGGTAGAGTCACTTTCCCCAGAGTGGAGAGGGTGAGATGAGAAAACTTTAAAGGAGATTTATGGGGCAAGTTGTTTTTTTTTTACACGCAGGGAAAGTTAGGTGCCTGGAATGCACTGCAAAGAGAAATAGTGGAAGCAAATACAATAGTAATATTTGAGAGGCATTTAAACTGACAGATAAAAAGGCCGGGAATGGAGGGATACAGACTGTGTGCAGACAGATGGGATTAGTTTGGATTGAATCGTGGTCAGCACAAACATTGTGGGCGGCATGGCCCTTTCCTCTGCACTACTGTTCTGTAACAGGGAAAGGGCTCACGGGCAATGTGCAACTCTCTAAAAGTTAGTGGAACTTGAACGATGAATCTGGCGTCTTTTTTGGTACATTCATGGTAGCTTGCGAAGTTGGTGTAGATTGTGGGTATGTCTCTACTGATTTCCATGTTCAAGCAGAGGCTCTGCAGGGAATCCTTACTCCAAAAAACAAGCGCAGAGTGCGAGACTTACTGGGGATAGAATCACTGAAACATGCAGCACAAAATGCCACCATTCAGCTCGCTGTCTATGTTCTGGTCAAAAACACACGAGGTTGATTCCACTTCCCAGCTCTTGGTGTATCACTTAACATAATCAAAGACCCCACCCACCCACCCGGGACATTCTCGCTTCTCTCCCCCCACCCTTCCCCCCATCGGGCAGAAGATACAGAAGTCTTAAAGTACATACCACCAGGCTCAAGGACAGCTTCTATCCCTCTGTTATAAGGCTAATGAATGACCCAGTATTTATCCAAGTCTGCTTGCTGTGAAAGTTAGAAAGGAGCTTGGAGGTTCTGATATTTCTATGTACTTCAAACCTTTCAAGTGCTCAATGACTTACCAGGGATTGTGAAGAATTCGGCATATTGTTCCTGTGCATTACTGGCGACAGGGAGGAGACTCTCAAGTGATCAGAGGTGAGCTACTTCCTACAGAATACCCAGACTCAGATTCAAATGGCTGGTCCAGTTATGGTCTTGATCAATGGTGACACTGCTCCACCCTCCACGTTGATGGTGTGGGACTGGCTTATTAGAATGTGACTGAATGTCAGGGAGTTGGAAGTTAGGATCTCTCTCGTCGGAGCAGAACTGATCTTCATTCAGTGTCAACAAACATGCACTGGAGTTACTTGTTAATGATTGTAATCAGGTGCTTTATCAAGGTAGGTTCCCTTGTCCACCTGCCCAGGGAAACCCAAATACAATGCTCATCGAATGTCAACAACTACATGATCCTCAATGTACAGACACGCAAAGTGTTGGGAAATCCGTGAATACTTTAACCAAAATATTCTGTAAACGTTGTAGAGTTAATCCTGTTTCGCCAGAATTGATACATTTTGTCCTTCAACAATTAACGAAAGAGCAAAACTGCAGTTTCCAACCAGACAAGGAGCCAATTTATCAGACAGTACAAAAAAATTGACAAAGGTCTCCAAAATCTAACTTTGTTTCCCAGAGACATGGGTAAGAAAGACTTCTGCCATGAAGTTTAAATGGACATGTCTGCTCAAATGTCTTTGTTTCCAGATTGATTCCTGGGGTGGCAAGTTTTTTGCATGACCCAAGATTAAGTAGAGCAGGCCTGTGTGTACATCCTGAGGTTTATCAGGACAAGGGATGATTTCAGTAAAAAGCACAAAATTCTTACAGTGCTTCCCTGGCTGGGGTGCCGGGGCCAGAGTCTCAAAAGGAAAAACCTTCCCCCCACACAGGATGGTTTCTCATTGGAATTCATTATCCAATACAGTTGTGGAGGCTCTGAAATGGAGTATATTCAAGACAAAGGTGGATAAGATTCTTAGAAAAAGAAATATGGGGTTAGTGCAGAGGTAATAGATCAGCCATGAGCTTCAACACAAGGCGCTGAATGGCCTAGTCCTGCTTATTTCCTTAGGTAATTACGTTCAAAGTATTTCATGCATACAGAGCCTAGCTCCAATTCACCATTTATCACTAAAAACACTAACCTCACCTTATTTTCCAAAAAAAATCTGCTAAATTACAGCCCTCACAAAACTGAAAAATGATCTTGTACTTTTCTGTCACCTTTAGGATTTCAGTTGCTATTGAAATGTTGTCAGTACTGCAGTGTGGGAAAAACATATGCCAACGCACAAAGCAAGATCTCACAAAAAAACAGAAGTGTTAGCCAAGACACTCGGAGAGGCTTTGAATATTCTTTTATATCTACCTGTACTGACAGGCACAAGATCACAAAAGCAATGCAGCAATCTTTAGTATTGCAATAGAGTGAATGGTAGCCAATTCTTAGGTTTAGCTGATTAACCTCCTGTAGTCTTCTGTCCCTATCTATGAGCTTCTAAACTTTGGATCTGGTAATGTGCACTTAAGATACAAGATAAGATTTCTTTACTTGTCACATGTACATCGAAACACACAGTGAAATGCATAGAGTGCTCTGCAGCCTGCAAGTGTCACCACGCTTCCGGCGCCAACATAGCATGCCCACAACTTCCTAACCCGTACATCTTTAGAATGTGGGAGGAAACTGGAGCACCCAGAGGAAACCCACGCAGACACAGGGAGAACGTACAAGCTCCCTACATACAGCAGCGGGAATTGAACCCAGGTCGCTGACGCTGTAATAGCTACACTAACCGCTACACCACCGTGCCTGCCCACTTAAGCTCCTTAGGTGGAAATTAGGTGATGCAGAGCTCAGACACTTGAACACCGAGGATTCTGAATGCTTAGTATTCAACGGACAAATTTAAAGAAATTAACTGATGTTGGGGACCATTTCCTCTTCCCAGAATATGTGGCCACTGCTTCTTGTGATGTTTCACTTAATATGTGAAAACAGAATATGGTGATCAAAAGATAACTTTCCATTTATAGAGTATAGAAAAAACAGATCTCACCCCATCATCAGACACCTCTTCTGGGCTGATGATTTGCTTACAATTAATTTAGGTCAAAGGGAAACAGTAGCAGAATACAAAACTACATTTGCAAGCATTCTTTTGTAAACAAGCCTCCACATTTTACAGCTATTATTTCCTTCAGACAAGGTACGTTAGGTCCCCAGTAGCATTTGGTCAATGATTAACAACTTTTCAGATGGTATACTTTTGAACCAGGAATTCTAAACTAAGCTCACTACAGCCTTTACTAAACTACAGTGACTGACTTTAAAGGATGAAATACTGGTATAGCAGTTAGCACTGCTGCTTCACAGATCAAGGATCTGGATTCAATCCTGATCTCTGATGCTCTCAGTATGGAGCTTGTGTGTCCTCCCTGTGACAGTGTGTGTTTCCTCTGGGTGGTTCAATTTCCTGCCACTACTCAAATACATTCTGGGGAGGTTAACTGACAAATGTGAATTGTCTGTTAGTATACATACAGTGGCATGCAAAAGTTTGGGCACCCCTGGTCAAAATTTCTGTTACAGTGAATAGTTAAGTGAGTAGAAGAACTGATCTCCAAAAGTCATAAAGTTAAAGATGAAACATTCTTTTCAACATTTTAAGCAAGATTAGTGTATTATTTTTGTTTTGTACAATTTTAGAGTGAAAAAAGGAAAGGAGCACCATGCAAAAGTTTGGGCACCCCCAGAGACTTGAGCTCTCAGATAACTTTTACCATGGTCTCAGACCTTCATTAGCTTGTTAGGGCTATGGCTTGTTCACAGTCATTGTTAGGAAAGGCCAGGTGATGCAAATTTCAAAGCTTTATAAATACTCTGACTCCTCAAACCTTGTCCCAACAATCAGCAACCATGGGCTCCTCTAAGCAGCTGCCTAGCACTCTGAAAATTAAAATAAACCATGTCCACAAAGCAGGAGAAGGCTATAAGAAGATAGCAAAGCATTTTCAGGTAGCCGTTTCCTCAGTTCATAATGTAATTAAGAAATGGCAGTTAACAGGAACGGTAGAGGTCAAGTTGAGGTCTGGAAGACCAAGAAAACTTTGAGAGAACTGCTCCTAGGATTGCTAGAAAGGCAAATCAAAACCCCCATTTGACTGCAAAAGACCTTCAGGAAGATTTAGCAGACTCTGGCGTGGCGGTGCACTGTTCTACTGTGCAGCGGCACCTGCACAAATATGACCTTCATGGAAGAGTCATCAGAAGAAAACCTTTCCTGCATCCTCACCACAAAATTCAGCATCAGAAGTTTGCAAAGGAACATCTAAACAAGCCTGATGCATTTTGGAAACAAGTCCTGTGGACTGATGAAGTTAAAATAGAACTTTTTGGCTGCAATGAGCAAAGGTATGTTTGGAGAAAAAAGGGTGCAGAATTTCTTGAAAAGAACACCTCTCCAACTGTTAAGCACGGGGGTGGATCGATCATGCTTTGGGCTTGTGTTGCAGCCAGCGGCACGGGGAACATTTCACTGGTAGAGGGAAGAATGAATTCAATTAAATACCAGCAAATTCTGGAAGCAAACATCACACCGTCTTTAAAAAAAGCTGAAGATGAAAAGAGGATGGCTTCTACAACAGGATAACGATCCTAAACACACCTCAAAATCCACAATGGACTAGCTCACAGTCCCCTGACCTAAACATCATTGAAAATCTGTGGACAGACCTCAAAAGAGCAGTGCATGCAAGACGGCCCAAGAATCTCACAGAACTGGAAGCCTTTTGCAAAGAAGAATGGGCGAAAATCCCTCAAACAAGAATTGAAAGACTCTTAAACTGGCTACAGAAAGCGTTTACAAGCTGTGATACTTGCCAAAGGGGGTGTTACTAAGTACTGACCATGCAGGGCGCCCAAAACTTTTGCTTCGGGCCCTTTTCCTTTTTTGTTATTTTGAAACTGTAAAAGATGGAAATAAAAAAAGTAATCTTGCTTAAAATATTAAAGAAATGTGTCATCTTTATGCCTTTTGGAAATCAGGTCATCTTTTACTCGCTTAGCTATTCACAGTAACAGAAATTTTGACCAGGGGTCCCCAAACTTTTGCATGCCACTGTAAATAGCAAAATAATTAACAGAGATTTGGTGGGCATGAGAGAGAGAATATGTTTCAGGGAATTAAGGAGGAATGGGACTGATGGGCCGAAGGCCTCCTTCTGTGATGTAATAAGTAGGTAAATGATAACCTGTTGAAGAGTAAACGATAACCTGTTGAAGAGTACAAGTAAAACACCTAATTAAAACACTCATGCTTCATTTAGGTTCCTGACCTACACCAGTCTCGGATCCTGATAGAAATCTGGGCAACCAGCTGTTGGACAGCCAGCACAATCCTGCACTCTCAAAGTCTGCACCTTTCAGCAGATGTCACTTCAGCCTCTCCATCATTTGGACAACAATGTGAGGCCAACCTCTAATACTGGCAGAGATCAGCTAACTTGGCACATAGATTGTTCCCATTTCTAACTAATGTTCACCCCACCAACCACTCTGGTTAAAAAAAACACTTGCTTTCGGCAGGGTGAGTATCTTGTTTCACCTAAAAAAAAGCATGCGTTTTCACAGGTTAGAAAGTGTCAATGAAATCCACAGCTCCAACTCAGTTGAGGCATGAGTGTTTGACGTTTGCATCACATCTCCTCTGGCAAGGGCCAGCTTTTGGCTTCCTTTAACCATAACATACTTACGGCAAACCATTCCAAAAATAAAATTGAGCCACTCCAGATAAATAATGCTAATTAATTGTGACTTAGTAGGGAAGTGAGATTGGAGTCAGAAATTAAGGGAGGAATCAAAGCACTAGAAATGAACAGATAATCCAGCTCTCGACCTCTCCTTCCCAACCAGCAAACTGTCCACGTGCAGAAAGCTGTTTCCTAAAACAGAATTTCAGACAATTTGATTTTGCTGGTGGGGCTGCTGTTTAAATCAAAGGATTAGGAGTTCAAACCCACTCCATGAATCAGAGTACAATTTAAGATTCAACACCCAAAGGAGTCCTGCACTACGATTTGTTCAGTGCACTGTTAAACATCACAGTACTCTAGACAATAATCCTTCAAGTCAGACTAGGGCGTGTATGATATGACCAGGTTTACCACTTTACGAGCCCTTCGTAATGCATGTTACCCACTTCAAATTGCTGAGAGTTGTGGAAAGGCAAAATGACACAAGATGTTAAATCTTGGGGTTGTATTCAAAGACACACAACAAAGGAGGCAGCTGTATGGTGTACCTGCTCTCTCAGAACTACCAGTCAATCCCATTACCCCAACCCCGCCACCCCCCCCCCCCCGTCCTCTCCCCAAAGCCCTACAAATGTTCCTTTGTATTTTGCTTATTTCAGTTTTCTTTTTAATCTTCCACTAGGCTTTTTTTTTACAGTTTTCTTTATTTCCAAGTTCAAAACAAAGCTCCTTGTCATTTACTTTTTTTGGTTAATTGTCTTTAATCTGTGCCCTCTAGTTATCAGTGCTCCTGCCAGTAGAAACAGTTGGTCTTTGTAACTTGAAAAAAAACTGTGAATGACAACTTTCCTCTGTCATTGTCTTATATGAAAAAAAATCCCTACCACACCTTCTCCTTAAATCCATTAAGACATTTCAGACCTGGAAATGCTAGTTTTATGTCAAGGATGATGCCAACTAAGTAACAAAGTTGGAACTTGTTCAAGGTTGCTTTAGAGTAAAAATATGGGAAACATTTTTTAAAAATCATGGAAGCTAAATGAGCATTACCGATAAATGATCAATTTACTTTGGAGAGCAGATTGAATTATAGAACTACGGGACGATGGAATCAGATTTAATAGTAATTTTTGAAAATGAATACACTTGAAATGGAAACAATACTGAGGCCACAGGGAAATGTGGGTCACTGGACACTCAAAGAGCGTGAGACGTGTATTATTGAATGAGTAGTTTCTTTCTGTGCAGTATCATTCTGAGCAATATGCTAAACTATTAGAAAATTCCAACAGAAATCTGAATCAGAACTCTTCACACTGAAAAATCTAAACCCATAAGGTAAAATATAGTTCTGCAAGATAGAATTCTATAACTTTTACTTTGTGCTTATGAGAGTCAGGAACTTCAAATCATTTTTACTTCAGGGCTACTTCCTGTACCCTCGAGCTCAAATCTATGACAGTAAAGGGAAATATTTTATAAAATTGCGGTTAGTGGTAACACTATTACAGCACCAGTGACCCTGTCTGTAAGGAGTTTGTACGTTCTCCCCGTGTCTGCATGGGTTTCCTCCGGGTGCTCCGGTTTCCTCCCACATTCCAAAGACGTACAGGTTAGGAAGTTGTGGGCATGCTACGTTGGCGCCGGAAGAGTGGCGACACTTGCGGGCTGTCCCCAGAAAAGATGCATTTCACTGTGTTTCGATGTACATGTGACTAATAAAGACATCTTATCCTATTTTCTTATCATTTTTTTCTGCGTAACAATTTAAGCATCAGTTGTATCTCTACTTCAATTTATGTAGGGACATGCAGAGTGAAACTTTTCACTTGCTGCTTTTTTTTAATGCTCAATATAGTGCCCACAAAAAAGTACAATTTGTCCAATAAGTTAGCTTATAACTTTGTTTGATTCATTTAAAAGGACACTCTCAGCACAATTTTCTTCTTCCCAAAAGAAAACCTGTGAAAAGTAGATCCTAATACATGCATATGACAAAAGCAAAGGCTCTGCACTCTTACCATATCCTGCCATTGAAGCACCATGCGGACCATCTATCGTATTCTGATTTTCTTCTGCTAGAGCTCGAACATATCTTTTACTCAGTTCCAAAATTTGTTCACGCAGTTCTGCACTGTTTTGATGCTTTGGTTGCTGGAAGGTGTAACGAAGCAGCACCAAACCCCAAATAAACCCAAAAATCAGCAACAGAGCACTTAGTTTCTGGGATGCATTTCTTTTGAATAGACTTCCAAACATCTTCGCCAACCACAGCCTCCTTTTACAGGTGAACCAGTCACATTACCAGCATCTTCAACTTTTGAATCTTTTATGGGGAGCAATCAAGCAGTCTGTTGCCTTAAATCATCTTCATCTATTGTTAGTTTTCCGTCCTGTAAAAAGGGGAAATCTATTCTTTAGGAATTGAAATTTGGTTATTGCACAATCAATAATTAATCACCAAAACAACCCAGAAAACCTTCACATTGATCAACACACAAACAGAAATAAAACAGGAAAAGGAAAACCACACAAAGCAACCTGACTTCCTGGCTAAAACACAAAGCTCCTCACAAAATACAGTCATCTTCTAAACAAGCATGTTTGTGATAAACTCTGACCATAATTAAACCCACAATCTCAAGTATTATCCAAGATATAGTCAGCAGGTCAGGCAGTGTTTCCAGACATTCACCTTTCAGATCGATGACCTCTCATCAGAACTGATGATAGATCATTGATGTAAAACATCAACCTTCTCCCTCTCCCCACAGTCACTGTTTGACCTACTGAGGATTTTGCCACCCGCTTATCCACCGTAAAGTGTATTGTAGAGAGTGATTCATTCCTGATTTACGTAATAAACAAAATGAAACAATTTTAAATAGGAACAAGCTATAAATGTGGTACAAGAATAAGGAATTTATGCTAAACATTTATAAACACCTTTTTTAAGGCAGGAAAAGATGGGAGAAACTTAGTTGTTTGACCTTTAAGCAGAGAAGGTTAAGAGATGTTCAAAATCTTTAAGAGTTTTGACAGGGTAAATCGTATAAAGCTGCTTCAATCGTGGTACAGTTTGTAACCAGGAGAAAAAAAATTAAAATACTTGCCAAAACAGCCTAAAATGTGGAAATATTTATTCTCACAGTCTTCTTGTTATGATCTGAAAAACACTGTCTGAAAGTGTGTTCTAATCCAGTTCAATAACAGCTTTCAAAATGAGATAAATGCTGGAAAAGGAAGCCCTGCCTGACCTTGGAGATAGAGCAGAGCAGTAGAACTAATTGGTTAGCTTTTTTAAGAACTCCTCCCAGATATGATGTGTCACCTTCTGTGCATTTTCTATGAAGAAAATAAATGATGTACTATGGTATGTAACACAGAAAGATGAACAGATTATTTATAGATGTAGTTATACAATATTTCTGCTTTGAATGATTCATTTTCAATTTACAATACTTTGCTAGGAATTTCAGATTAATTGGATTTTAATGCATGCAAAGAATCCAACCATTAAGAAACATTTTATTGAATTCCACCACATTAATCTTGAGTGCTCTATTTAATGAAAACAGATTTGCTAAAGAAAAAGATACCCTAGGAAAGTAAGTTAAATTATAAACTAAAGTCAATATATTGAAGTGTGTTGTTTTGTGTAAGAAGCTTTAAATTCAAAGATTTGTTTTCCATACAGAATAATGTGTTAAAGAGTTCAAATTTAATCTAGTACATAATTATAATCACCTCTACTTTGCAAGATTATTCAAACCTCTCGCACTATGGATTTGTCTCTGATTGTGGTATTTTTGCACTCGTGTCGTGCTTTGCACAGTCTTTCTTTTCTCTTCACTGTCTTGTATAATTTATGTTTTTTTTTGTGTTGTCTGTACCTACATTCCTGTGATGCTGCTGCAAGCAAGTTTTTCAACGTACCTGTACCTCACTAACTTGTGCACATTGATAATAAATTCGACTTGACCTGACCTTTAAGCTACAATGCCATGTGTTATTCTAGCTAATAATGTTTACTGGTAGTGTGATTTTATGGTATGTTTACTTGCAACAGCAGAATTGCTTCTTGTTCATAGACTGATACGATACAGAGCGGAAAAATGCACGGGTTTCTCAGTGACTGACGTACATGGATGAGGCAAGTGACTGCTTGTGGCCCTGCCAACTGCGAGTCAAATAACACCTTGGCTTGGATGTTGCTGTCAGTGGTGAAACAATGGCACATTGATGCTTCCCCCAGGAGATCGATTCATCCCCGCGGCACAGAATTCACCTCTACCCTATCAAGCACGAGTTCTGGGAGACCTTCACGGCCCAGCAACATAGTGCCAACAGGTACACTGAGCAGCCACTCAGAATTCACACTGACAGGAAAGAAGATAAAAAGCACCATTTCCAACATTTCACAAGATGCACAGAATGAATATACACAAGATTAAGGTAGAAGCTGAAAGCCCTCAGAATGGAGTCATGGACGCATGGAGGGATACAGTTACTTAGTCCACTGAGCTTGCACAGGTGCTCTACAGAGACACTCACCAGTTCAGTCCTCCAGCCTGTTTTCCAGAGCCTTGCAAATTTCCTCACCACATCACATTTATTAACTTCCTTTCTGAAGGCCACAGTGGAATCTGCCTCCACTACATCTGCAGGCAGTGCATTCCAGATTCCAACCACAAGCTACGTAAAAACACGTTGTCCTATATCACCATTAATTCACTTCCCTTTTGTTTTAAGCCTCCAATCCTCACCCCCGCCACCAAAGAGAATGGCCTCCCACTCCCCACTCTGCCTAGACCCATCATTTTATATACTTCTGTCTAATCTCCACTCAGTCTTCACTTCTCCAAAGAGAACAGTTCCAGCTTCTGCAATCTATCCTTGTAACTGTAGTCCTTCATCCCAGGAACCATTCCCCTCTGGACCCTTGCCGATGCCTTCACATTATCCTGAAACGCAGCAGCCAGAATTAAACAAGAGCTCAGCAGTGATTTACAAATGTTCACTATGAATTCCCTGCTCTTATACTCTGTGCCTCTGTTGATAAAGCCTATACTCGTGCACGACTTGTTAACCACCTTCTCAACCTGCCACTTTGGATGATTTATGCATACAGACGCCCAGGTCCATCTGCTCCTGCACCCCTTTTACAACATCCTTGATTCTATATTGCCTCTTCTCATTCTTCCTACCAAAATTCATCACCTTAGTGTCACCTTCCTCTCCCATGTGTTTGCTGATTTCACCACCTTGTTTAAATCCTTCTGCAATATTCCCTTCACAATTTACAGTCCCACCTGGTTTTGTTTAAAAATGGTGCTTTGCCCCCTGGAATCCGGGTCATTAACACTGATCAAAAAAACAAAAGGGCTTGTTGCCAAGCCCGGGAATGCCACTATTTCTCTTCTCTCAGTGGGCAAAACAACAATTTACTGTGACTACCGGTGGCCTCTTGCTCAGCCAACTTTGGATCCATGCTATTAATGTCCCTTTTTAGCTTTGTGCTTCAACTGTGCTGAATAACCTTGTTCAGCTCTTCATAAAAATTGTTCAGGATGTCCATCTCTAACTCTATTCACTATCTCATTAAATTTATAGGAAGCATTCCAGTCGGTCCTGGGGACTGACCTACTTTAAATTCAACCAAATTTTCTAAAACCTCATAGCTATCAATTTTTAACATAGACGTCAGAGGGTAGCGGTGGAGGGGTGTTATTCTGACCAGAGTTCTGTGAACAGTGGAAATCTGCAGGGATTAGTGCTAGGACCTCGTCTGTGATATATGCAAATGACTTGGACGAAACTGTAGATGGGCTGATTAGTAAGTCTTCAGATGACACAAAGAATTATAGAGCTGTGGATAGTGAAGGTGGTTGTCAAAGGATCCAGCGGGATATAGATTAGTTGCAGATATGGGAGAAGAAATGGCAGATGGAGTTTAATCCAGGCAAGTGTGAGGGGTTGCACTTCGGAAGATCAAAGGTAATCAGAAAGTACACAGTAAATGGCAGGAATCTTAGGAGCTCTGATGTACAGAGGGGTCTTGGGGTCCAAGTCCGTAGCTCTCTGAAAGTGGCAACACAAGTAGATAGGATGGTAAAGAAGATGTACTTGCCTTCATTGGTTGGGACATGGAACACAAGAATCAGGAAGTCATGTTGCAGCTGTACAAAATGATGGTTAGGCTGCATTTGGAGTATTGTGTGCAGTTCTGGTTGCTCCTTTATAGGAATGGTGTGGAGACTTTGGAGAGGGTGCAGAAGAGGTTCACCAAAGTGTTGCCTGGATTAGAGAGTATAGAGGTTGGACAAACTTGGAATGTTTTCTCTTAAGCGTAGGGCAAGGAGAGACTTGATAAAGGTTTATAAAATTATGAAAGGTATAGGGTAGATAGTCATAATCTTTATCCCAGGGTAGAAATGTCAAATGCGAGAGGGCATAGCTTTAAGGTGAGAGGAGGAAAGTTTAAAGGAGATGTGTGGGCTAAGTTTTTTTGTTTACACAGAGAGTGGTGGGTACCTGGAAATCGCTGCCGGGGTGGTGTTGGAAGCAGACACGATGGTAGTGTTTTAAGAGGCATTTAGATAGGCAGGAGGGAATGGAGGGATATGGATCATCTGCAGGCAGATAGGCTTAGTTTAATTTGGCATCGTGGTTGGCACAGACATGATGGGTTGAAGGGCCTGTTCCTGTGCTGAACTGTTCTATGTTCCATGTATATACACCGTCTCAACTACCTGCTCCTTCATCAATACTCTGAAAACACCCTCTTCCCTGGTGAAGATAGATGCAAAGCACTCACTTAGTGTCGTAACATTGTGCTCAGCATCCATACGATAGGTCCCATTGTTGTCCTTAACAGGCCCCACTTCCCCATGTACTACCCTTCTGCTATTTCTATGCTAATACCAAAACACTAACAAACACAGAATCCTGAAAGAATATTAAAATGTCTGGGGTCATTGTACAGATGGGGCAAACCTAGTTCATGGAGCCCTGATCCAACGAGAAGGAGAAGGGAATGGCAGGGAAGCCACTGGAGAACACCAAAGGCTGAAACTTGTGCAGGAATGGCAGCAAAGATGAGAAAAAGAGGCAGCAGCAGATTAGGCAAGAGCTAACATTTGAGTAGAAAATTCTTGAGGGAATGTTTTAGAAGAAAGGTTGATGGGACTAACAATTGAAAAGCAAATATACAACCAATTTATTTGATAGGCTGGAAATGATATGCATGGATATGGTAGTGTAGCAGGTGGCATAACGCTATCACAGCACCAGTGATCCGGGTTCAATTCCCGCCACTGTCTGTAAGGAGTTTGTACGTTCTCCCCGTGACTGTGTGGGTTTCCTCCGGGTGCTCCGGTTTCCTCCCACATTCCAAAGACAGACAGGTTAGGAAGTTGTGGTCATGCTATGTTGGCGCGAAAGTGTGACGACACTTGCGGGCTGCCCCCCGAACTACTCTACGCAAAAGATGCATTTCACTGTGTGTTTCAATGTACATATGACAAATAAAGAAATCTTATCTACTGTTGATACAGTTATGATGGGATTATTTTTAATGTAACTAGATCAAATGTGTATAGCAAACACATACCAAATGTGGGTTTCTAATATAATAGAATTTTCTGGTAACATACACGTGTAATATAACTGCAAGGGCAGTAACAGAATATCACATGCAGTTCCCCTATTGTGTGGCTTTTGTACCTTGGACTCTTTTGTGACACAAGACGATTTGAGTTCAAGGACGTATTAACATCGTTCCTGTTGCGATTCAGATTATTTCTTGACATATTAAAAACCTGGCTTCATAGCTAAAGGATAAACAGATGGAGTCAGGAACTGAACCTTACAGTCTTTAAACATAAATAGTTCAGCATGTCAAGAAGCTATTATTATCCTACCTGCAGCATGTTATATTGAGATCATGTCGGACACCCACTGTTTTCAAGTTACTATAAAAGGTAATCCAATCACACTGCCAGAACAAGGTAATGCCAGCTGACCTACATGGAAGCATAACTACTCAGACACAGAAAAATATATAATGGTGAAATTATTAGCATTAAATGTCAAATTTCTTCATGATTTTTCTTAGATAATCTGCAATCTTTTTTAGCAAATTGCTCTTGGAAATCAAGTAATCATGTAAATGAGTTGGTTGCTGGTTCTGCCCACAGTTAAAGCCCAAATGCCAAGCACTGACACTGAAGCAAACAAAACAATTAGAGGCATTACTTTAGCTATTATTTTAAAAAAATGTTTTTTTATACCATTGCTGTAGTTTTGATGTTGGTGATCTCTCGAGGTTAGTGGATTAAACTAGTTTCAGTTGGTAAACACCCGCAGCCTGCACACACTAGAATTGCAGTCTTACCCAGTCAGCAACCAAACAGTAAAATACTGAGGATCCTGGAAATCTGAAATAGCAAAACACTGCAGAGACTCAGCAGGTCGGGTACAGCATACAGGGGGGTGGGGGGAGGGGGGTTGTAGTTAACAGTGCAGATCTAATGACCACTTCATACCACTTTCCTCGCACCAGCACTTAAGCATTTCAAAGCTGATGAGAAGGTATATTTTTTTCATTGAGTCAACCTGAGTTTTGACCAGATTACATAGAAAGTATTTCCACTGAATTAATAACTTCAGTCCTCAGATAGAAAGACCACACCAAAAGTAGAGTTGTGCAGAGAATTTTACTTCTGAAATTTTGACATTTCTTTTCAATTATATTATTAACCTTTTTTAGAAGCTAAAATTAACAGCTGCAAGAATTTTAACAAAAGAATCGTTATTTTCCTGCTTCTTTCACGATTGTTAATCCATTGTTTTCATTCTTTGTTTAGCACTAGTTCTGGTTAGTAACATTTCTTGGACATTAAGCCAAGGTGTAAAAGATCAGCCTATGCTGTTATGAAATAGCAGACCAGGCACGAGGGCTGAATAGCCAAATCCTGCTTCTATTTCCTACCACCTTAACGGTGCTCCGTTTGAGATATAGAATTAGAGCCACATTGGATTTTATCATTGGCCCAGATGGCACCAGTAAAAATAACAAGGCTATCAGGCCTCTCAATTTTTGAAGAGTATATAAGACAGCAACCTTTGATGACCCTGAGGAAGTAAACGGTTAAGAAACTGTGACTGACTGTAACTGTACATATAACCGATGGAAAAATAACTTGCAAGCAAGAGCAGGCAAGCTACTGACTCAAGGCTAGATGATGATTGCTGTGTCCGGGACCTTGGTGGCAGGCTAATATACTAGACGATAAGGGTGGTGGGTGTAATAAACAGACTGGAGGAAGCTTGTTTTAAACAATGAGGGTGATACCTGTCTTTGAATCTCTTGATCGTAAAACAATTATATTGGACCATGGGTGCGATGTCTGCCTTTGGATCTCTAAGGCCTGACTGAAACTCATGGAGCCAAATTCATTAAGTGTGCGTGACAATATCTGTATAAGTCACTATCTGCTCCTTTGGACTGTGGAGACCTTGGGAAGCGACTCTCAAAGACTGCTGAAGAGACCCCTCCCTGGCAGTAGACTGCTAATAAAACACGTTTTAACTGAATCAACCTGGTGGCACTGTGTTATTTTGCAGCAGACAGAAGTGGGAACTTAAAATCAGGACAACAACCCTTCTCACTCAGCATAACCTAGAAACGAGAAAGTTGCTATCCAAGCTGCCCGGCTCTTATACAGGAAGAATTATAACTGTTTCTTATTGTAAGATTTAGTATTATGACATGTGAAAAGAGGTGAATACTTTCTATTCATTGGCAGAGCAAGGCCACTATTTATTTCTCTCTCTAATTTCCCTCCTATCAAGATTTCTTTATTAGTCACATGTACAACGAAACACACAGTGAAATGCATGTTTTGCGTAGAGTGTTCTGGGGACAGCCCGCAAGTGTGACCATGCTTCAGGTGCCAACATAGCATGCCCACAACTTCCTAACCCGTACGTCTTTGGAATGTGGGAGGAAACCGGAGCATCCAGAGGAAGCCCACACAGACACAGGGAGAACGTACAAACTCCTTACAGATAGTGGCCGGAATTGAACCCGGGTCACTGGCACTGTAATAGTGTTACGCTAACTGCTACACTACCGATTGCAAGAGCAGCTTAAATAAAGTGAAGTATTTTAAATGTACAAGCTCATGGTAAAGAAGAAATACATAGAACATAGAACACTACAGCACAGTACAGGCCCTTCGGCCCACAATATTGTGCCAATATCGTATCCTGCTCTAAAATCTATCTAACCCTTCCCCCCCACATAGCTCTCCATTTCTCTATCATTCATGTGTCTATCTAAGAGTCTCTTAAATGTCCCTAATGTATCTGCCCCCACGACCTCTGCAGGAAGTGCGTTCCACCCACCCACCACTCTCTGTGTAAAAAAAACTTACCCTGACATCCCCCTTATACCTTCCTCCGATCACCTTAAAATTATGTCCCCTCCTGTTAGCCATTGTCAGCCCTGGGAAAAAGTCTCTGACTGTCCACTCGATCTATGCCTCTTATCATCTTGTACACCTCTATCAAGTCACCTCTCATCCTCCTCCTCTTCAAAAGCCCTAGCTTGCTCAACCTATCCTCAGAAGATATGCTCTCCAATCCAGGCAGCATCCTGGTAAATCTCCTCTACACCCTCTCTAAAGTTTCCACATCCTTCCTATAATGAGGCGACCAGAACTGAACACAATACTCCAAGTGTGTCTGACCAGAGTTCTATAGAGCTGTAACATCACCTCGCGGCTCTTGAACTCAATCCCCCGACTAATGAAGGCCAACACGCTATAACACCTTCTTACACCCTATCGACCTGTGTGGCAACCTTGAGGGATCTATGAACGTGGACCCCAAGATCCCTCTGTTCCTCCACACTGCTAAGAGTCCTGCCATTAACCTTGTATTCTGCCTTTGAATTCGATCTCCCGAAGTGTATCACTTCACACTTATCTGGGTTGAACTCCATCTGCCACTTCTCATTCTATCAATATTGTTGTAATTTACAGCAACCTTCTACACTATCCACAACACCCCCAACCTTTGTATCATCAGCAAACTTACTAACCCACCCTTCCACATCCTCATCCAAGTCATTTATAAAAATCACAAAGAGCAGGGGTCCCAGAACAGATCCCTGCGGAACACCACTGGTCACCGACCTCCAGGCAGAATACACTCCATCTACCACCACCCTCTGTCTTCTATGGGCGAGCCAATTGTGAATCCACACAGCCAAGTTTCCCTGGATCCCATGCCTCCTGACCTTCTGAATGAGCCTTCCATGAGGGACCTTATCAAATGCCTTACTAAAATCCATGTACACCACATCCACTGCTCTACCTTCATCAATGTGCTTTGTCACATCCTCAAAGAATTCAATCAGGCTCGTGAGGCATGACCTGCCCTCACAAAGCCATGCTGACTGTCCCTAATCAAGCTATGCTTCTCTAAATGCCCATAAATCCTGTCTCTAAGAATCTTCTCCAGTAATTTGCCCACCACTGAAGTAAGACTCACTGGCCTGTAATTCCCAGGGTTATCTCTACTCCCTTTCTTAAACAACGGAACAACATTTGCCACCCTCCAATCATCTGGCACTACTCCCGTGGCCAATGAGGATGCAAAGATCGCCGCCAAAGGCACAGCGATCTCTTCCCTCGCTTCCCGTAATAACGTAATAATCAAAGACCCCACCCACCCAGGTCATTCTCTCTTCTCCCCCCTCCCATCGGACAGAAGATACAAAAGCTTTAAAGCACGTACCACCAGGCTCAAGGACAGCTTCTATCCCATTGTAAGACTATTGAACAGTTCCCTAGTATGATAAGATGGACTCTTGACCTCACAGTCTACCTCGTTATGGCCTTGCACCTTATTGTCTCCCTGCAATGCACTTCCTTGTAGCTGTGACACTGCTCTGCATTCTGTTATTGTTTTACCCTGCACTACCTCAATGCACTGTGTAATGAAATTATCTGTACGAACGGTGTGCAAGACAGTTTTTCCACTGTACCTCGGTACTTGTGACAATAATAAACCAATTTACCAATTATATAGGGGTTTCTGTGGCATAACCCACACCTGGATTATTGTGGGCAGTTTTGGCCTCCTCACCCACAAAAGGATACCCTTGTCAGTGAGGGAGCACAATAGTTCACCAGCTGATTCATGGGATGGCAGGACAGCTGTATGAGGAGGGATTGCGTCAACTATACTTGCATTCACTGGAGTTTAGAAAAATTAGATGATCTGATTGAAATAAACAAAATTCTGACAGAATTTGCCAGTCTGGATGCAGGGAGGATGCTTCCCCTGGTTGGCAGGTTGAAATGTAGGGGCCACAACTGAGATGTTTTCACTTAGAGAGTGGTGAATATACCAAATTCCCTATTACAGAAGGCTGTGGAGGCCAAGTTAACAGATATATTTAGCGAATGTTTTCTAGATATCAAAAGGGCGAGAGTGGGAATTAGATACAAGCAGCAGAGGATCAGCCAGAAAAATAATGAATGGCAGAGCAAGCTTGAAGGGCCAAATTGCTTGTACCTGCTCCCACTTTGCCATGTTTCTAAAGTGGTTAATGCTTAAAATGCCTCAAAGGGTCCAACAACTCATTTAGATTTGGAGAAAATACTGAAGGATGAGGAACCAATGGCCTTTCCTGCATTTTCCTCATCCAGTGAGTGAATAAATCCATCATTTGGGGGTGATGAGAATAGAATCGACTCCCCTGCTACTTCTAACTGTGGTTGCTCGATGCCATGCTTGGACTACTTTGATTTCCATGACAGTCAGTTTTCTCACTGAATTTCAGCTTCATCCAGTCCACGGTTGTCCTTATCTGCACTTCCTGGTTATGGCTTCACTGCTTAGTAACAATTCTGCAATCTGACTCTTGAAGGAGATGTAAAATTTCTTACTCAGTTCTGACAGATTACAGATCCCCATAGAGGATGCGGCAACAAAATCTTTCTCTAACACAGTAAGTTCCAGCACAAAATCTGTGCATTGGGGTAACTGTAGACAGAGGCTCACCATTGTGTAAAGCTTTCTAAAACTGAAACTATGCTGAAAATATCCAAGGTATACCCCCAAAGAGGAGTGCCTCCAAAACAACCAGTAAGTTTGTTCTATTTACTTTAAAGAATATATTTAGAACGTACACTCAGCGGAGACTTCAATATCTATTGCCATTACAAAGAATGACTCAGAGGCACATCACTCTCCAAGTATGAAAGGACACAGCTGCCAAATATTGACAGAATCAGGAGGTGAATGATCCTCACCAAGCTGCCTGTTGCAGATATGCAATGTTATTGTAGAAGTGACCAAAACCCTGTGTTCATATTGCTCGCACCTTCGATTATGTTGTGTTGTATTACCACAGTCCCATGTGGACTAGAATCGGAACAGATTTCAGCTTAAAATGGATATCAGTGTGATACTTTAGGTCACCATTAGCAGCAGAAGGGTGTTCCATCAGAACCTGTGACCATTTGGGCATTTCTCATTCTACTTTAATCATTAAGCCAGGATGAGAAATGACCAAGATCACTGAGTACTGCAAAGACTATAGACCAAAGTAAAACCGTAGTACTGCAGACCTCTGCTCCAGAGCTGACTGTACTGCAAAGCAGTCAGGACCTTTATGGAATACCCTTCACTTGCTTGGTTGATTGCAGTTCCAACAATTCAAACCACCCAGGACAAAGCAGCCTGATTGCAATCCCATCCAAAACTGTGCATGGCAGCTGTACTCTGTACCCTCTGCTAAATGTATCGCAATTACTCAGCTAAGCTACTCTGGTAGCAATTCATCAGTTCCCCTCTCCAGAGATGCTGCATGACCTCCTGTGTATTTCCAGAATTTTCTGTTTTTATTACAAAACAAAACACATTTGGCCAATTAGTGCCATGAATTTATTCGCAATGATCAGCAATGTGATGGAGTCCTATCAAGCCACACTTACTCACCAATAACCCACTTACTTATCATCAGCTTGGTTACTGTTGGGATCATTTAATTCCAAATCTCATTACAACATAGAGTTGAAAACCAGAGGGGAGGTAAAACTGGATGCAATGAATATCAAAGCAGTCTCTGGGTAATCAAAGTGAATGTCAGTAGGAATCAGACTGGGGAGACTCTCCACTAACTAGACCTGTACCTAGAATACTGGAATATGGTTTTTGGTTTGCCTAAAGACCAATGATCTCAGCCCCAGGACAATGCTGCAAAACTCCTTGGTGTCTTAAACAAAATCCTCTTGGTCTTTGAATTTCCTTACATCATAAGGACAGAAGGAAGCATGTTTATTGAAAGCAGTCTTCCTCCGAGACAGTTCCTCAGGTCAAGGATGACCACAGGGGCTGAGATGGCTGAAGAGACTCTACTATCAGATAGAACAGGTGGGGTTTGAAGGGCAGCCAGATGGGCTGTGGTGCATTCCCATGCAGTCAGTGCACAGGCTCTGTGTGAAGGAGCAATTAAAAAAAAGCATGTTATCTAAGTGTTGAGAGATTGTAGAACCTCCGAGATGGAGAGGGATCTGGGTGTTCCAGCGTGGGCTCACAAATAGCTGGGATGCAGGAACGGCGGGTAATTAGGAAAGCTAACAGTATTATTATTTATTGCTGGAGAATTGAATACAAAAGTAGTGCGGGTCTCCTTCAGTCGTGTAGGACATATCTAAAATATAGCATTCAGAAATGATCTCCTTACTTAAGGAAAGATGTTAATTTGTTGGAGACAGTGCAGAGGTTTACTAGACTGTACCTGGAATAGGTGGGTTGTCTTACATGGGAAGGTTGGGTAGGCTAGGCTCGTATCCACTGGAGTTGGGAAGAGTGAGAGGGGACTTGATTAAAACAAGATCCTGAGGGATCTTGACTAGGTGGATGTGGAGAGGATGTTTCCTCTTGTGAGAGTCTAAAACTAGGGGTTACAGTTTAAAAGTAAGGGGTCTGCCATTTAAGAGCGAGAAAGTTTTTTATCACTCCTCAGAAGGTACCTCACAAGTACTTGGAACTCTCTTCCTCAAAGGTTAATGGAAGCAGAGTGCTTGAATATTTTACAGCAGAGAAAGGTAGATATTTGAACAAGGGTTTAAAGGGTTATTAAGGATAAATGGGAATGCAACGTTAAGGTCATCATCTTATTAGAAGGAGCGTGCTTAAGGGATCGAGTGGCCTATGTTCATGTATCAGGACCAGTACGAGGCAAAATAAACAGAGCTGCTACCAGACAGCCAGCGTTCAATGATGACCTCGGGTGCTGTGTGGAGTTCGTATGTTCCCCTGTAGCAGTGTGGGCTTCCTCCAGGTGCTCTGGTTTCCTCCCACATCCAAAGACATACACATTAGCAGGTTAGTTGGACACCGTAAATCGCCCCGAGTGTGTAGCTGAGTGGTAGAATCTGGGAGGAGTTGAAGAGAATGCAGGGAGAATAAAAACGGGATTAGGGTCGGATTGTCTAGATATTCAGTGCAAATATCGGTATTTTTGATGTAAAGTAGGTCTTCTTCAAATTAAAAAGATATCTGCAAGTTCCTTTTGGGTGGGATACTGTGCAAAGTAAGTTCTGATTTACTTTTCAGGTCAACACTAAGCTTGAATGGCTCACAGCAGACTGCAAATGCTGGGGAGAATTTAAACTAGAATTGTTGGGGGGGTGGGAACCGAAGAGACTGGGGAAGAGGTGGTTCTCTCTCAATAGAGAAAGCTTGTAGACAGTGCGAGAGGGAGGTTAGGCAGGTGATAAAGAAGGGACACGGTCAGACCGACGGTTTGAGATGTATCATTTTAACACAAGGAGTATTGTGAACAAAGTGGATGAGCTTAGAGCGTGGATCAGTACTTGGAGCCATGATGTGGTGGCCATTACAGAGACTTTTGGAAAGCATCAAGTTGGATAAATCGCCAGGACCAGATGAGATGTACCCCAGGCTGCTGTGGGAGGTGAGGGAGGAGATTGCTGAGCCTCTGGCGATGATCTTTGCATCATCAATGGGGACGGGAGAGGTTCCGGAGGATTGGAGGGTTGCGGATGTTGTTCCTTTATTCAAGAAAGGGAGTAGACACACCCAGGGAATTATAGACGGTGAGTCTTACTTCAGTGGTTGGTAAGTTGATGGAGAAGATCCTGAGAGGCAGGATTTATGAACATTTGGAGAGGTATAATATGATTAGGAATAGTCAGCATGGCTTTGTAAAGGGAAGGTCCTGCCTTACGATCCTGATTGAATTTTTTTGAGGATGTGACGAAACACATTGATGAAGGGAGAGCAGTAGATGTAGTGTATATGGATTTCAGCAAGGGGTTTGATAAGGTACCCAATGCAAGGCTTATTGAGAAAGTAAGGAGGCATGGGATCCAAGGGGACATTGCAGTGTGGATCCAGAACTGGCTGGCCGACAGAAGGCAAAGAGCGGTGGTTGAAGGATCGTATTCTGCGTGGAGGTCGGTGACCAGTGGTGTACTTCAGGGATCGGTTCTGGGACCCTTACTCTTTGTGATTTTTATAAATGACCTGGATGAGGAAGTGGAGGGATGGGTTAGTAAGTTTGCTGATGACACAAAGGTTGAAGGTGTTGTGGATAGTGTGGAGGGCTGTCAGAGGTTACAGTGGGACATAGATAGGATGCAAAACTAGGCTGAGAAGTTGCAGATGGAGTTCAACCCAGATAAGTGTGAAGTGGTTCATTTTGGTAGGTCAAATATGATGGCAGAATATAGTATTAATGGTAGGACTCTTGGCAGTGTGGAGGATCAGAAGGATCTTGGGGTCTGAGTCCATAGGACGCTCAAAGCAGCTGCACAGGTTGACTCTGTGGTGAAGAAGGCATACGGTGTATTGTCCTTCATCAATCGTGGAATTGAATTTAAGAGCCGAGAGGTAATGTTGCAGCTATGTAGGACCCTGGTCAGACCCCACTTGGAGTACTGTGCTCAGTTCTGGTCGCCTCACTACAGGAAGGATGTGGAAGCCATAGAAAGGGTGCAGAGGAGATTTACAAGGATGCTGCCTGGAATGCAGAGCATGCCTTATGAAAGCAGGTTGAGGGAACTCGGCCTTTTCTGCTTGGAGCGATGGAGGATGAGAGGTAGCCTAATAAAGGTGTATAAGATGATAAGAGGCATTGATCGTGTGGATAGTCAGAGGCTTTTTCTCAGGGCTGAAGTGGTTGTCACAAGAGGACATAGGTTTAAGGTGCTGGGGAGTAGGTACAGAGGAGATGTCAGGGTTAAGTTTTTTACTCAGAGAGTGGTGAGTGTGTGGAATGGGCTGCCAGCAACGGTGGTGGAGGCGGATACCATAGGGTCTTTTAAGAGACTTTTGCATAGGTATATGGACCTTAGAAAAATAGAGGGCTATGGGTAAGCCTAGTAATTTCTAAGGTAGGGACATGTTCAGCACAGCTTTGTGGGCCAAAGGGCCTGTATTGTGCTGTAGGTTTTCTACGTTTCTAAATCCGTTAGCTTGGTTACTGAATTGGCTAAAGCCTATACAACAGAGTTGGACTAAATGGGTCATTTTCAGGTTAGCTGCCTGGATCAGTATTGGGCCCTCGGCTATGAAGAAAAGGCAGTAGAACATGAGCATGATCAACTATAGAAAGCTAAATGGGAAGGTCAATGGCAAGGAAGCAAAACGTCTGAAAGATTATGGATAGAATAAGTAAGGAGGAAAGATGTGTAATGTGGAAGAATATGAGGTTTGTTGGTAGGAATAAATGTCAAAACAGAATAGTTTTTTAAAATGGGTTGATATTTATAGATTTTGTTGCATTTGTACTCTCTCATCCCTCTGCACATTGAATATGGATAACTAACAATGAAGGCAAATAGTATGTTGACCTTTACTGCAAAAAAGGTGAGAGAACTCAGGCAAGTCTTCCGACAAGTCTACAGCATTTTGTAAGATCATACAACAAACATTGTGTGAAGTTCTGGTGTCCATAGCCAAGAAGGGATATACTTGCTTTGGAAGCAGTACAGTACTGATTTACTAAATTGATTCCTGAGGTGACAAAGGTTATTGTATTGGGAGAACTCATGTAGGATGGGCTCATACTGGGGTCCAGGAACAAAGGTGGACATTTCATTGAAACATACAAGGTGCTAACAAGGACTGATTCTGCTTGCTGGAGAACCAAGTACTGGGCACAGTATCAGGACACTAGCTCAGATATTTAGGACTGATAAGATTTTTTTTATCCATAAAGTTATGAATTTTTGGAGGCATAATCATCAAGAATTTCAGGACTGAGACCAAGAGTGTTTTGTATGCTAAGTGATTATGTGGATCAGGCAGGAGCATGGTCTTGTATTCGAGGACCACACAGCTTAATCCTTGTTCTATTTCTTACATTCTTAATCTTTCACAAACAAACCATAAAAGAAAAAAGTACAATTTTCGCCAAAATTACAAGCATATTATGAAAAAGACTGAAATGACCATGTATGATTAAGTTGGTAGCTGAAATGCTAAAAATAAAACTTTTTTTATTTGTCTGTGTGAATTATAGCCCACATGCATAAAATTAGTATTTTAGGTCAGTGAGTTTCCTGAGCAGTAACTTTACCATTAAAAATTTATGCAACCAGTTGATAAACAGTCCAGTTGTTCTTCCCTTTACTCTTGTAGAGCTGTATGCACATCAGCTCAGACTATGGGGAAAGTGCAAAATATTTCAATGTTTATGTCAGTTTCAGCACATTAGAAAATGTCAATTGTTTCACGTTATGACTGCAAAAATTCAGACTACCACCGACCCCAATTAAAAATGGGCAAGGTCACGTAAGATGATAAGAACTGGCAGCAGGAGAAGCCATCTGCCCTTCGAGCCTGCTGTGCCATTCATCCAGATCCTGACTGATCTTCTACCTTAGCACCATTTCCCAGCACTATCCCTCATCTCAAGTCCTTTCACATGCAGGAATCTACCATCTCCCTCTGTTTCGAATGAACACAATGACTGAGTATCCACAACACTTTCTGGAGTACAGAATCTCTCTATGGAAGAAATATATCATCATCTCACTTGGAAGCAGCTTGCTTCTTATTCGAAACCTGTGCCCCCCCCCCCCACCCCCAGCGAGGAAACATCTCCCTGCACCTGGCCTGTCAAACTCGTCGAGAATTTTGTAAAGTTTCAATGAGATCTCCTCTCATTCTTCTAAACGGTTGGGAACATAACTGCAGTGTACTCAAACAGCAAATTGACCATCCCTAGGAACTTCATTGCACTCTATACAACAAGGACATCCTGCCTTAAATAATGAGATTGAAATTGTACCTAATACTCTAGGTGTCATCCCACCAATGTCTTATACACTTGCAATAAGCTTTCTGTGGCGACTCACCGTCTAGTCGGGTGAACTGGCTCGGCAGTCGGGTCGCGCGGCGTCGGAGCGACGAGGCCCAAGATGGCGCAAGATGGCGGCGGGCCTCGTCTTTCCGAGCGACGGGGAGAACCCGCGCGCGGGAAAGTCCTGATGACGTAGGACTTACGTCATTGCCGGTTGTTTTGGGCGGGAACATTCTCCCTTAAAGGGCCCGCGCAAGGCGGGAAAATAAACCAGTTCTGTTTGGCAATCCTCCGAGTAGAGTCTTGTTTTATTCCGTGGTAGCAACCGCTACATTTCCTTACTTCTGTAGATAAAGATAATATCCTTTTGCTCTTGCAATTGCTGCTTCCCATACACGTTGGCCTTTGATGTAGTTAAAAGTGCACCTAAGTCCCTTTGAACATCTGCATAATTCCAAGTGCTTTAACTTTGTTGATCAACCTCCTGTGTGTGTCCTTACCTACAACCTTCCAAAATTCCAAATACACAAATCCACTGGTTCTCCCTTATCTATTCTTCTAGTTATATCCTTAAAGAACTCCAGCAGATTACTCAAATGTGATTTTCCTTTCAGAAATCCATTCTGACTTTGCTCAATCCTATTATACTCTAAGGTGTTCTGTTACTAATCCTTCATTCAAGATCCTAGCATCTTCCTTACCACTGACATTAGGCCAACAGGTCAGTAGTTTCCTTTTTTCTCACTCTCTTTCTTAAATAGTGAGTCTCAGAAACAATTCCATAATCAAAACATCTGCTATCTTTAGGGCCATCTCTTTCAAAACTCTGAACTGTAGATCACCAGGTTCTTCGGATGTGTCAGCTTTCAAGCTCACCAACTTATTTATTTTAACAAATGCGGTTCCTTTTTCTCAATAGGGCCTAGATTCTCTCATGTATTTGGTAGATGTGTGTCTTCTGCAAAGACAGACACAAAATGATTGTTTATTTCATCTGCCTAGCTCCTTATTCTCCATTACAGATTTCCCCATTTCTGCCTGCAAAGGGCTCACATTTGCTTTTGCCTTTTCACATACCTATAAATGCTCTTGCAGTCTGTTATGTTTCTCACTGTTTGAATGTAAACCTGATTCATTAAGTTAGACCCAACATGCGTATTAGTGTTTGAGAGAAAAAATGCTTCCTTTGTTGTAGAAGAGTTGCAAGTTGAATATTTAAGCATAGAACCTCACCGACAAAATCAAAGTGGAAGAGAATCCCATTCCACTTTAGTTATAATTTGAGCCTTTCTTACTTATTTACATTACTCAAGTTTACAACCAAAGTTTAAATCACTACCAGTACTTATGGTATAAATAAGGCATCTGAATAGTGACTGACAAACTTAGTGAGATTCCCAAATTCCAAATAACATACTTAAAGCACTTTATTTACCACACATTAAGTGCACCTTGTTTTGACCTTGCACCTTATTGTCTCCCTGCAATGCACTTCCTTGTAGCTGTGACACTGCTCTGCATTCTGTTATTGTTTTACCCTGCACTACCTCAATGCACTGTATAATGAATTGATCTGTATGAACGGTATGCAAGACAGGTTTTTCACTGTACCTCGGTACAAGTGACAATAATAAACCGAAAACAATACACAGAAAAGCATTGATAAGATTACGATCAGAAGCAAGACTCATTACGCAAACAAAAAAGTTGTCCCTGTCAATTTCTTATTTTCCATTTCCAGAAAGTAGAAATGAAATACAATTATTTCATATCTGATCACTAACTTGCCAGGGAGACAGATGGCTATAGGCCAAAACACAGCTGTTAACACAAAGCAATACACTATTACTGACAGAATGGTTGCCAGAAGCGGGGGGGGGGTGCTCCTGGGACCGTCCTGAGCAGCTGAAGAAAGAGTGATGACGGATGGAGGCTGGTCCGACCCACCCACCCACACCCCTTCCCCCCCAACAGCAACTTTTCCCCACCCCTCACCCGCTCCCCGTCCCAGGTCCATCACACCCCTCACCAACCCCACCCCCTCCCTCCCTCTCCCCTCCCCCCTCTCGCCCTCCCCTCCCCCCTCTCCTCTCCTCCCCCCCTCCCTCCCCCTCCCCTCCTCCCCCCCTCCCTCCCCCTCCCCTCCTCCCCCCCTCCCCCTCCCTCCCCCTCCCCCTCCCTCCCCCCCTCTCCCTCCTCCCCCCCTCCCTCCCCCCCCTCCCTCCCCTCCTCCCTCCCTCCCCCCTCCCTCCCCCCCCTCCCTCCCCTCCTCCCTCCCTCCCCCCTCCTCCCCCTCTCCCTCCTCCCCTCCCTCCCTCCCCCCCTCCCTCCTCCCCTCACTCCCCCCCTCACTCACCCCCCCCCCTCCCCTCCCTCCCCCCTCACTCACCCCCCCCTCCCTCCTCCCCTCCCTCCCCCCCTCACTCACCCCCCCTCCCTCCCCCCCTCCCTCACCCCCCCTCCCTCACTCCCTCCCCCCCCCTCACCCCCCTCCCTCACCCCCCCTCCCTCCCTCCCTCACCCCCCCTCCCTCCCCCTCCCTCCCCCCCCTCCCCTCCCTCCCCCCCCTCCCCTCCCCCCCCTCCCTCCCCTCCCCTCCCTCCCTCCCTCCCCTCCCTCCCTCCCCTCCCCTCCCTCCCTCACCCCCTCCCCTCCCTCCCTCCCTCACCCCCCCCTCCCTCCCTCACCCCCCCCTCCCTCCCTCACCCCCCCCTCCCTCCCTCACCCCCCCTCCCTCCCTCACCCCCCCCTCCCCTCCCTCCCTCCCTCACCCCCCCCTCCCCTCCCTCCCTCCCTCACCCCCCCCTCCCCTCCCTCCCTCACCCCCCCCTCCCCTCCCTCCCTCCCTCACCCCCCCCTCCCCTCCCTCCCTCACCCCCCCCTCCCCTCCCTCCCTCCCTCACCCCCCCCTCACTCACCCCCCCTCCCTCCCTCCCCTCACCCCCTCCCTCCCCCCCCTCACCCCCTCCCTCCCCCCCCTCACCCCCCCCTCACCCCCTCCCTCCCCCCCCCTCACCCCCCCTCCCTCCCTCCCCCCCCTCACCCCCTCCCTCCCCCACCCTCACCCCCTCCCTCCCCCACCCTCACCCCCTCCCTCCCTCCCTCCCCCCCCCTCACTCACCCCACCTCCCTCCCCCCTCCCTCCCCCTCCCCCTCCCCCCCTCACCCTCCCCCCCTCACCCTCCCCTCACTCACCCCCCCCTCACTCACCCTCACTCCGCTCCAACGCTCGGGCCGCTTCCGGCAACCAGCGCTTCCCCATCCCAGCAGGCCGTGCGTCCGCGCACTGCGCATGTCTGACCCCCCAACCCCGAGCGCCGGGGTGACGTGTGACGGGGGGGGTGAGGACCTGGTCCCTCCGCAGATGCCGCCTGACCCGCTGTCCCCGGATCCCGTCCCCCCCCCGGTCCCCCGTCCCCCCCCCGGATCCCGTCCCCCCCCCGGATCCCGTCCCCCCCCCCCGGTCCCCCGTCCCCCCCCGGATCCCGTCCCCCCCCCCGGTCCCCCGTCCCCCCCCGGATCCCGTCCCCCCCCCGGATCCCGTCCCCCCCCGGTCCCCGTCCCCCCCCCGGTCCCCGTCCCCCCCCCGGATCCCGTCCCCCCCCCGGTCCCCCATCCCCCCCCCGGATCCCGTCCCCCCCCGGTCCCCGTCCCCCCCCCGGATCCCGTCCCCCCCCGGATCCCGTCCCCCCCCCGGATCCCGTCCCCCCCCGGTCCCCGTCCCCCCCCCGGATCCCGTCCCCCCCCCGGTCCCCCATCCCTCCCCCGGATCCCGTCCCCCCCCCGGTCCCCCATCCCCCCCCCGGATCCCGTCCCCCCCCCGGTCCCCCATCCCACCCCCGGATCCCGTCCCCCCCCGGTCCCCCATCCCCCCCCCCCGGATCCCGTCCCCCCCCCGGTCCCCCATCCCCCCCCCCCGGATCCCGTCCCCCCCCCGGTCCCCCATCCCCCCCCCCCGGATCCCGTCCCCCCCCCGGATCCCGTCCCCCCCCCGGTCCCCCCATCCCCCCCCCGGATCCCGTCCCCCCCCCGGTCCCCCATCCCCCCCCCCGGATCCCGTCCCCCCCCCCCGGTCCCCCGTCCCCCCCCCGGATCCCGTCCCCCCCGGTCCCCCATCCCCCCCCGGATCCCGTCCCCCGGTCCCCCATCCCCCCCGGATCCCGTCCCCTTGTCCCCCATCCCCCCCGGATCCCGTCCCCTTGTCCCCCATCCCCCCCCGGATCCCGTCCCCTCCGGACCCAGGACCGCTCGCCGCCTGACTCCGTGTCTGGGCATCAAATGGTCTAACACCCACCTGTCTTCACCTGTCGCCAGGGGTGGGTGGGTGGGGGGGACGGGGTGTTGGGGGACAGGGTGGGTGTTGGGAGACGGGGTGTTGGGGGACGGGGTGGGTGGGTTGGGGACAATAGGAGCAGAAGTAGACCATTCGGCCTTTCGAGTCTGCACCGCCATTTTGAGATCATGGCTGATCCTCAACAATCAATATCCTGTTCCTGCCTTGTCCCCATATCCCTTGATTCCCTTATCTATAAGAAACCTATCTAGCTCCTTGAAAGTGCCCAGAGAATTGGCCTCCACTGCCCTCTGAGGCAGTGCATTCCACAAATTCACAACCCTCTGGGAGAAGAAGTTTTTCCTCCCCTCTGTCCTAAATGGCCTAGCCCTTATTCTTAAATCATGCCCCCTGGTCCTGGACTTCCCCAACATCTGGAACATATTTCCTGTCTCTACCTTGTCCAATCCCTTAATAATCCTGTATGTTTCAATCAGATCCATTCTCAACCTTCTCAATTCCAGCGTGTACAATCCCAGTCTCTCCAACCTCTCAGCATAAGACAGTCCCGACATCCCCGGAATTAACCTCGTAAACCTACGCTGCACGCCCTCTATAGCCAGGATATCCTTCCTTAACCCTGGAGACCAAAACTGTACACAATACTCTAGGAGTGGTCTCACCAGGGCCCTGTACAAATGCAAAAGAATCTCTTTGCTTTTGTACTCAATTCCTCTTGTAATACAGGCCAACATTCCATTAGCCTTCATCACTGCCTGCTGTACTTGCTCATTCACTTTCAGTGACTGATGAACAAGGACTCCTAGATCCCTTTGTATTTCCCCCTTACCTAACCCCACACCATTCAGATAATAATCCGCCTTCCTGTTCCTGCTCCCAAAGTGGATAACCTCACACTTATCCACATTAAACTTCATCTGCCAAGTATCTGCCCACTTACCCAACCTATCCAAATCACCTTGAATTCTCCTAACTTCCTCTACACATGTCACACTGCCAGCCAACTTTGTATCATCAGCAAACTTGCTAATGTTATTCACAATGCCTTCATCTAAATCATCAACATAGATCGTAAACAGCTGCGGTCCCAGCACCGAGCCCTGTGGCACCCCACTAGTCACAGCCTGCCATTCTGAGAAACATCCATTCACCCCTACCCTTTGTTTCCTATCCGCCAACCAGTTTTCTATCCATGTTAATACCGCCCCCCAATTCCATGAGCCCTAATTTTACCCACCAATCTCTTGTGCAGCACTTTATCAAATGCCTTCTGAAAGTCGAGGTATACAACATCCACTGAATCTCCCTCGTCTATTTTCCTGGTTACATCCTCAAAAAACTCCAGTAGATTAGTCAAGCATGATTTGCCCTTGGTAAATCCATGTTGACTCGACCCAATCCTATCATTGCTATCCAAATATGCCGCTATTTCATCCTTAATAATGGACTCTAGCATCTTCCCCACCACAGATGTTAGGCTAACTGGACGATAGTTCCCCGTTTTCTCCCTCCCTCCTTTCTTAAAAAGTGGGATAACATTAGCCATTCTCCAATCCTCAGGAACTGACCCCGAATCTAAGGAACATCGGAAAATGATCACCAATGCATCCACAATTTCTAGAGCCACCTCCTTTAGTCCCCTGGGATGCAGACCATCTGGACCTGGGGATTTGTCAGTCTTCAGCCCCATTAGTCTACCCATCACCATTTCTTTCCTAATGTCAATCCACTTCAGTTCCTCTGTCACCCTCTGCCTTTTGTCCATCCTTACCTCTGGGAGATTTCTTACGTCTTCCCCGGTGAAGACAGATCCAAAGTACTTATTAAATTTGACTGCCATCTCCCTGTTTCCCGTAATATTTTCACCCGATTTGGTCTTCAAGGGCCCAACATTGTTCCTAACTAACTTCTTTCCCTTCACATACCTAAAAAAGCTTTTGCTATCCTCCTTAATATTCCTGGCTAGCTTGCCTTCGTACCTCATTTTTTCTTCCCGAATTACCTTTTTAGTTAAATTCTGCTGCACCTTAAAAATGTCCCAATCTTCTATCTTCCCACTCAGCTTGGCTCTGCCATACTTCTTCCTTTTTAAAACAATGCTATCTCTGACTTCCTTTGTCAGCCACGGTGGCCCCTTTCCCCTCTTTGAGTCTTTCCTTCTCTGGGGAATAAACTGATCCTGCACCTTGTGCATTATTCCCAAGAATACATGCCATTGTTGTTCCACTGACAATTCTGCTAGGATGCCAGTCCAGTCAACTTTAGCCAGCTCCTCCCTCATGGCTCCATAGTCTCCTTTGTTCAACTGCAAAATTGACCCTTCTGATTTGCCCTTTTCCCTCTCCAATTGCAGATAAAAACTTATCATGTTATGGTCACTACCTCCCAATGGCTCCTTTACTTCGAGTTCTCTTATCAAATCCTGTTCATTACACAGCACTAAATCCAGAATAGCCCTCTCCCTGGTCGGCTCTCGTACCAGCTGCTCCAAGAATGCATCCCGGAGGCACTCTATAAACTCCCTTTCCTGGGGTCCAGTACCAGCCTGATTTTCCCAGTCCACTTGCATATTGAAATCCCCCATAACTACTGTGACATTACCCTTGCCACATGCCAACATTAACTCACTATTCAGCTTGCACCCAATATCCATGCCATTGTTCGGAGGCCTGTAGATAACACCCATTAGGGTCTTTTTGCCCTTACAGTTCCTCAGTTCTATCCGCACTGACTCTACTTCTCCTGATTCAATGTCCCCCCTTGCAAGGGACTGAATCACCAACAGGGCCACCCCACCCCCTCTGCCCACCTTCCTGTCCTTACGATAGCATGTATACCCTTGAAAATTCATTTCCCAGGTCTGATCTCCCTGCAGCCATGTCTCCGTTATCCCAACAACATCATACTTACCCATTCGTATCTGAGCTTCAAGCTCGCCTACCTTATTCCTGACACACCGTGCGTTCAGATATAGGATTTTTAACCCATTTCTCCTCTCTCCATTCGTATTAATGTTCTGAAATTGTGTAGTTCCTACCTGTCCTCTACCCTCCATCTCACTATCCTCTCTCTCATTTTGGATCCCCTCCCCCTGCAAATTCAGTTTAAACCCCCCTGAGCAGCATTAGCAAACCTTCCTGCAAGAATGCCAGTACCCCTCCAGTTCAGGTGTAAACCATCCCGTTGGAACAGATCCCATCTTCCCTGGAACAAATCCCAATTATCCATAAACCTGAAACCCTCCCTCCCGCACCATCCCCTCAGCCACGTATTAATCTGCCTAATCTTCCTATTCCTTTCCTCACTCGCATGTGGCATAGGTAGCAATCTTGAGATTGTTACCCTGGATGTCCTGCCCCTCAATTTAGCACCTAACTCCCTGAACTCCTTACGCAGGACCTCCTCTCTTTTCCTGCCAATGTCGTTAGTCCCTACATGGATCACAACATCTGGGTTCACGCCCTCCCTCCTGAGAATAACCTGAACCCGATCTGAGATATCCCGGACCCTGGCACCAGGGAGGCAACAGACCATCCGGAATTCCCAATCATCCCCACAGAATATCCCATCTATCCCCCTGACTATAGAATCCCCAATCACTACCGCTCTCCTCTCTTCCTTCTTCCCCTTCTGAGTTGAGGGTCCACTCTCGGTGCCAGAGACCAGACCTCCGCGACTAGTTCCTGGTAGGTCATTCCTGGTAGGACGGTGTGGGTGGTGAGGGGATGGGGTGGGTGGGTCTGTCGGGTGGGAGAGGCAGAGTGGGAAGGGGATGTTGGAAAAGTGATAAGTAAAATAAACCGCGCAAACCATGTAAAGGGGCTCTGTCCAAATGCTGACAGCATTCACACCAGGGGAAGGGAATTCACAGCATGCACCGACGTAAACAGCGTCTGATCTCTGCCAACAGCAGAAAAACTGCGACTGGTGACCAAAGCCAGGAACTGAATATTACTATCAATGCAACAGTACAGGAAGACAGGCACTATAAATGGGGAAGCAGATCTGTGCAGGGACAGAAATCAATATGGCTTGATGTTTTGTCAATTGATGCCGCATTCTTAGCCATACAGCTCAATGGTGATGTATGTAGCCTGTAACTGCTCCTTTAGGTGTGATGTATATTCGGTGGGTGATCGGTGGAACAGAGGAAAAATAGAAAATCGAAGGCATATAGCGCCAGGTGGGAGAGGGGAGGGGAACAGGTAGAAACAGGCGGTGGGTGGAACCGGCTGAGGGAGGAATGGAGTCAGCTGGCGGAGGGCGATGAGGCTCGGTAACGGGTTGGGGGAGACCCTTGGTGCACTGGTGGCGGTGGATAAGCAACGCCGGGGGAATGGGTTACTCTAACTGGAAAACACGTTCGGGACACTGGCGCCGCTCTGGAACCAGATGGATGTCCGCTGGGTGGATGTAGCCTGACGCTGGATGCACGGGTTACCCTCACTCCCCCACAGTCACTGATGTACAGATACAGTTCACTGGCACTTCCTCTGTACCGTGGCCGAGATACACGGCCAACAACACGCTGCAATGGTGCTGCCCCGTCACCGCACTGGCAGGCGGGCGCTTCACTCACAACGTATCTGGTGCAGACGGTTCACCGCGCTAACCCGGCGTCGGACCGAGGCACCGGAGGGGAGCGGACTCTGACTGACACACATCAGCGGTACACGGAGTGGTGGCGGTGTGTAGCGGCTCATACACTCAGACTGTGCCCGGTGCAGCTGTGACCAACACGGTGCATTGTGCCTGTGACCGACAGGGTCCCTCTGACTGACAGGGTCCCTCTGACTGACAGGGACCGTCTGACTGACAGGGTCCGTCTGACTGACAGGGTCCATCTGACCGACAGGGTCCGTCTGACTGACAGGATCCCTGTGACCGACAGGGTCCGTCTGACTGACAGGGTCCGTCTGACTGACGTTGTCACGTGACCGACACAGGTCCCTGGGGGCGCCTGCGCGGTGAGCGCCGGGCGGGCCCGTTGCCATGGTGACGCGGCGCTGCCATGGACTCGTTGCCATGGAGCGCGTCCGCCTGGACCGGGAGGCGGCGGCCGCCGTTGATTCCTACCTGGAGTATCGGAGGTGAGGGAGCGGCCGCTGCCCCGACCCGACCCCCGGCTGTGGGCGGCCCTGGGCCGGGGAGGGAGCTCACCGCTCCCGGAGCGGCTGGGGACTGGGGACTGGGCCCTCGGGACTGAGGACCGGAGACCGGGGGGGCCTGGGCCTGGGGACTGGGGCCTGGGGGGGCCGGGGATTGGGGGCTGTGGGCCGGGGACTTGGGGGGACTGGGGGCGCTGGGGGCCGGGGATTGGGGGGGCTGGGGACTGGGGGGGCCGGGGACTGGGGACTTGGGGGGACTGGGGGCGCTGTGGGCCGGGGACTGGGGGCGCTGGGGGCCGGGGACTGGGGGCCGGGGACTGGTGGGGGCTGGGGTCTGTGGGCCGGGGACTGGGCCCTGGGGGCCGGGGACTGGGGGGGCCGGGGACTGGGGGCGCTGGGGGCCGGGCGCTGGGGGCCGGGGACTGGTGGGGGCTGGGGTCTGTGGGCCGGGGACTGGGGGCCGGGGACTGGGGACTGGGCCCTGGGGGCCGGGGACTTGGGGGGCCAGGGACCAGGGGGTGCTGGGGGCTGTGGGCCGGGGACTGGAGGGGCTGGGGACTGGGGGGACTGGGGGCTTGGGGGGGCTGTGGGCCGGGGACTGGGGGGACTGGGGGCTGGGGGGGCTGTGGGCCGGGGACTGGGGGCTGTGGGGGCTGGGGATTGGGGGCTGGGGGGGCCGGGGATTGGGGGCTGGGGACTGGGGGGGCCGGGGACTGGGTGGGCTGGGGTCTGTGGGCCGGGGACTGGGGGCTGGGGACTTGGGGGGGCTGGGGACTGGGGGGACTGGGGGCTGGGGGGGCTGTGGGCCGGGGACTGGGGGCTGTGGGCTGGGGGCTGGGGGGGCTGGGGACTGGGGGGGCCGGGGATTGGGGGCTGGGGACTGGGGGGGCCGGGGACTGGGGGGGCTGGGGATTGGGGGCTGTGGGCCGGGGACTGGGGGCGCTGGGGGCCGGGGTCTGTGGGCTGGGGGCCGGGGACTGGGGACTGGGGGGGCCGGGGACTTGGGGGGCCAGGGACCAGGGGGTGCTGGGGGCTGGGGGCCGGGGACTGGAGGGGCTGGGGGCCGTGGGCCGGGGACTGGGGACTGGGGGGACTGGGGGCTGGGGGGGCTGTGGGCCGGGGACTGGGGGCTGTGGGCCGGGGACTGGGGGCGCTGGGGGCCGGGGACTGGGGACTTGGGGGTCTGGGGGCCGGGGGGTCTGGGGGGGCTGGGGGCTGTGGGCCGGGGACTGGGGGGGCCGGGGACTGGGGGGGCTGGGGATTGGGGGCTGTGGGCCGGGGACTGGGGACTTGGGGGGACTGGGGGCGCTGGGGGCCGGGGACTGGGGGCCGGGGACTGGTGGGGGCCGGGGTCTGTGGGCCGGGGACTGGGGGCTGGGGACTGGGCCCTGGGGGCCGGGGACTTGGGGGGCCAGGGACCAGGGGGTGCTGGGGGCTGTGGGCCGGGGACTGGAGGGGCCGGGGACTGGGGGGACTGGGGGCTGGGGGGGCTGTGGGCTGGGGGGGCTGTGGGCTGGGGGTGCTGGGGGCCGGGGACTGGGGACTTGGGGGACTGGGGGGACTGGGGGCTGGGGGGGCTGTGGGCCGGGGACTGGGGGCTGTGGGCCGGGGACTGGGGACTGCGGGGGCTGGGGATTGGGGGCTGGGGGGGCTGGGGACTGGGGGGGCTGGGGTCTGTGGGCCGGGGACTGGGGGCCAGGGACTGGGGACTTTGGGGACTGGGGGGACTGGGGACTGGGGGGACTGGGGGCTGGGGGGACTGGGGGCCGGGGACTGGGGGCCGGGGGCTGGGGACTGGGGACTGGGGGGGCTGGGGGGGCTGGGGATTGGGGGCTGTGGGCCGGGGACTGGGGGCGCTGGGGGCCGGGCGCTGGGGGCCGGGGACTGGTGGGGGCTGGGGTCTGTGGGCTGGGGGCCGGGGACTGGGGACTTGGGGGGCCGGGGACTTGGGGGGCCAGGGACCAGGGGGTGCTGGGGGCTGTGGGCCGGGGACTGGAGGGGCTGGGGGCCGTGGGCCGGGGACTGGGGACTGGGGGCTGGGGGGGCTGTGGGCCGGGGACTGGGGGCTGGGGGCGCTGGGGGCCGGGGACTGGGGACTTGGGGGTCTGGGGGCCGGGGGGGCTGGGGGCTGTGGGCCGGGGACTGGGGGGGCCGGGGATTGGGGGCTGGGGGCCGGGGATTGGGGGCCGGGGACTGGGGGGGCTGGGGATTGGGGGCTGTGGGCCGGGGACTGGGGACTTGGGGGGACTGGGGGCGCTGGGGGCCGGGGACTGGGGGCCGGGGACTGGTGGGGGCTGGGGTCTGTGGGCCGGGGACTGGGGGCCGGGGACTGGGGACTGGGCCCTGGGGGCTGGGGACTTGAGGGGCCAGGGACCGGGGGTTGCTGGGGGCTGTGGGCCGGGGACTGGAGGGGCTGGGGGCTGGGGACTGGGGGCTGGGGGGGCTGTGGGCCGGGGACTGTGGGGGCTGTGGGCTGGGGGCCGGGGACTGGGGGCGCTGGGGGCCGGGGACTGGGGACTTGGGGGCCGGGGGCTGTGGGCCGGGGACTGGGGGGGGCCGGGGACTGGGGGGGCCGGGGTCTGTGGGCCGGGGACTGGGGACTGGGACTGGAACTCTTGGGGTTAGGGCTGCGGCCCGGGGCTTGGTTTGTACGGGCTGGTGCTGGAGGCCTGGGGTCCAGGGATGGGACCTGGGGGAAGGGTTCCTGGGACCGGGGGAAGGGTTCCTGGGACCAGGGGAAGGGGACCCGGGGCTGGGACATGAAGTAATAAATCCTGGGCTATATGTTCTTGGGCTCGGTACCTAGAATCTTGGTTCTGGGGCTGTGAATCTCTCTCGACCCTCTACCTCAGCTATATTTCACCCCTATGTATATCATGAAGCTTCTAACCCTGTTTGATCTCTGAGGACAATGACTGTCGTCATTGATCTGCGGGAAGTCCCTCTTTTTTTTCTCCATGGCCATTCGGCTAAGATGGCACTGGGGGCCATTAGTTTGACCTGGCTGATGCCACAGATGGGAAATTAGTTTTGATGAGACATAAATGCAAAATAATTTTCACAATGCAGAGGAAACAATTGAAAGTTTTGATTTTGTTTTTGTCAGTGAGACGAAAGTTCAGAACAAATTTTTGCTCTGTAGCAGACTGGTGCAGAGAAAGCTTCAATACAAATTATACTGATTGCATTTGCACATTCTATGATAATATTTGACAAATACACAAAGCAAAAAGTTATGAGTAAAGCACAGACCTGTTCTGGAATGTTTCAGTCAAGATCTAACACAGATGTAGTGAAAGTTTTTAAAATTCAGTTTCAAGTGATTACAGATCATTCATGACCAATGAAAGTAACTGCATGGAAAATTTGCTGTACTGCAGATGGTGCTTCTCTCTCCCAAGTTTGCGAATGATAAGGAAATAGGTGGAAGGACATGTGATGAGGACATTGTGATTCTGCAGTGGAACATAGATAGATTGAGTAGTTGGGTGAAAAACCTGGCAAATTGAGTTTAACATGGGCAGGTGTGAGGTCATGCACTTCAGTAAGAGGAATCAAAAGGCAGATTATCATCTAAATGGGGAGAACAAATGAGTGAAGTTCAGAGGGATCTGAGTGTTCTGGTGCATGAATCACAAAAAGTTAGCAGGCAGGTCCAGCAAGTAGTTAAGAAGGCAAACAGCAATGTGGCTTTCATTGAAAAGGGGTTGGAGGTTTTGAATAGGTGGGTTTTGTTACTCAGGGTGTTGGTAAGGCCACACCTGGAAATTGTGCACATTTTTGGGTCCCTTTACTTAAAGGCGGATAAGGTAGCATGAAGTCAGTGGGATTCCTGGGATCAGAGGGTGTCCTATGAAGAGAGGCTATGCTGTTGAGGTCTATATTCCTTGAAGTTTAGAAGAATGAAGGGTAACCTTATTCAAATATGTAAGATCCTGATGGGTCTTGACAGGGTAGATGTTGAGATGTTTTCACTAATGGGAGAGTCACAAACAAGCTACAAGGATGTTGCTACAAAATAAAGGGCCAGTCATTTACAACAGAGGTGTGTGGACAGTTCTTCTTTCAGAGGACAGAGAATCTTGAAATTCTCTGTCCCCGAGGGTGATGGAGGCCAGCTCATTAGGTATGTTTAAGGTAGGTAAATGTTTGAGGAATTGAAAGTTATGGGGAACTGGCATAGAAGAGGAGTTGAAACCAGCATAGATCAGCCATGATCACATTGATTGGTGAGGTAGGCATGAGAGGCTGACTGGCTCACCCTCTCTCCTCTTTTCCTGTGTTCTTATGTTCATCTTTGTCTGAAGTAGGTGACTCTTCGTTTTTATTCTGATTCTTGATTCTCCCACAAGAGGAAGCATCCTTTCCACATCCATCCCATCAGAATTAGCAGTCACCTGGATAAGTGTGAATTGATTAGAGAAGTCAGTATGGATTTGGCAAAGGCAAATTATGTCTAACTAAATTAATGACTTTTTATGAAGGAGAGTCATAGAGCAATACAGCACGGAAACAGGCCCTTTGGCCCAACTGGTCCATGCCAACCACAGCATCCTCCCTGCTAGTCCCTGTTGCCTACTTTCCACCCATAACCCTCCAAGCCCCTCCCCTCCATGTACCTATCCAAATACCTCTTAAATATTGCAATTGTATCTGCCTCGACCACTTCCTCTGGCAGCTCATTCCAGGTACTCACCACTCTCTGTGTAAAGGAGTTACCTCTCAGGTCTCTTTTAAATCTCTCCCCTCTTGTATTTGTGCCCCCTAGTTTTGGACTCCCCAACCCTGGGGGGAAAATCTGTGTCCATCCACCTTATCCATACTCCTCATGATTTTATAAATCTCAATGAGGTCATCCCTCATTCTCTTCTACTCCAGGGAATAAAGATCCAGCGTGGCCAACCTCTCCCTATAACTCAGGCCCTCTAGTCCAGGCAGCATCCTCGTAAATCTCTTCTGCACCCTCTCCAGCTTGACAACATCTTTCCTATAACAAGGTGACCAAAACTGTACACAATATTCCAAATGCGGCCTCACCAATGACTCGTATAACTGCAATGTAATGTCCCTACTCCTAAACTTGATGCCCTGACTGAGGAAGGCCAGTGTACTAAACGCCTTCTTCACCACCCTGTCTACTTGTGTGGCTGCTTTCAGCAAACTGTGCATTTATATTCCTAGGTCCCTCTGTTCCACAACACTTGACAGTGCCCTGCCATTCACTGTACAAGTCCTACCCTGGTTTGACTGTCCAAAATGCATCACCTCATACTTATCTAAGTTGAAATCCATTTGCCATTCCTCAGCCCATCTCCCTAATTGATCAAGATCTCTTTGCAGTTCATTGTAACCTGCTTCACTATCAACAAGACCCCCTAATTTAGTATAATCAGTAAACTTGCTAATTGTACCATGTACATTCATATCCAAATCATTTACATTAAAAAATGAATAACAGAGGTCCCAATACTGACCCCTGGGGCACCCCACTGGTCACAGACCTGCAGTCGGAGAATCGACCTTCAACCATCACCCTCTGCATCCTATCATCAAGTAATTCTGATCCACCTCGCTGGCTCCCTCCAAATCCCATGTGACCTCAACTTCCAGATCAGCCTGCCACGTGAGACCTTGTCAAACGCCTTGCTAAAGTCCATGTAGACGACATCCACTACCCTACCTTCATCTATCCCCTTAGTTACCTCTTTGAAGAACTTTTGAGAAGTAGCAGGGATGATCAATGAGGGAAATGCAGTTGATGGATAGTACAGAAAAACAGAACACTGGAAGAACTCAGTGATTCAAGCAGCAACTCTGGAAGATAAAGGTGTAAGTCGATATTTCTGGTCAAGACCCTGAATCAGGACTGAGAGAGAAGGGGAAAAGGTTGCCAGTATGCCACAGTACGAGGGAGGCGTGGGGCAGAGGCTGCTAGATGATAGGTGAAACCAGATGTGGAGGGGATTGTGAACTGAAGCTAGGAGATATAAAACATCTTTATATCAAGCAGGCATTCTCTGGAGACCCTCTCAGTAGAATCTCTCCAAACCCAAAGTACATCAAGTTTTTATACTCTTAAGAACAAAGGTAACAGCAGGTGATTCAATAAATAACAATATCAATAGCTACAATGACATTGATTATTTCAGCATTTTGTGTCTGACAAGTGGTTTCATTGAATTACGTATTTACAGTGGGAGCACACTGTAACTGACAAGACACCTCTGAATGATCAAACACCTGTGCTGGGACAAAGTAATTCACACAGTGGTGTAAAAGCTTCTGAGGACAGAGAACACAGACACACAAGATTAGTGTTCTGAGGGCTGGATCTCTAGGTACACAAATATCCCAATTATTGATATGCAACGTAAATATACCTCTGACCATGTCTGATGTGCTTGTCTGGAAGCTTCCTTGATCTCTATCACAATGAGGCAAAGTAAGTTAGCTGAAGATTTGGCTGACACCTGGTTTGATGAGGGCCAATTAACATACCTCCTTGTCTTACGTTTGGCTGATGTCTTCATTGACCGAGGGATTGAGTATAGGAGCTGGGATGTTACATTACAGTTGTACAAAACATTGGTTATGCTGCACTTGGGAGTATTGTGTGTGGTTCTTGTTGCCTCACTATAGGAAAGATTTGGTTAAGCTGGAGAATGTGCAGAAAAGATTTACAAGGGTTACCTGGATCGGAGGGGTTGAGTTATCAGGAGAGATTGGATAGGCTGGGCATTTTTTCTCTGGAGCGAACAAGGCTGGGAGCTGACAGGCTCGAGTTAATTAAAATGATGAGATGCACAGGTAGGGTAGATAGCCAGTGTTTGTTTCCCATGGTAGGAGTGTATAAAACTAGAGGGCATTGGTTTAAGCTTTAAAGGAGATCTGAGGGGCTACATTTTCACACAAAGAGTAGTTGATATCTGGAAATGAGCTGCCAGAGGAGGTCGTGGAAGCAGGAATAACGTTTACGAAGCATCTTGATAGGTACTTGCATGAGCAGGGCATAGAGGGATATGGAATTAATGCAGGCAAGTGGGACCATACTAATCCCACTTGCCTGCATTAACTGCATATCCCTCTGTCAGCATGATGCCGTAGGCTGAAGAGCCTGTTTCTATGTTGTACAAGTCTATGACTTTCAAAAGGCATTTGATAAGTTGTTGCATAGTTGTCTTATCATCTAGATTGAAGGTCACAGAATGAAAGGGATTGTAGCAGCATGGATAATAAATTGGATAAGTGACAGGAAACATATTTGTAGTGAAAGGCAGTTTATACAGTGGAAGTTCTGCAGGGTCAGTGTTGTCACCACTGCTTCTCATATGTGTTAATGATTTGGACTTGGGTGTGGAGGGCACAATTTCCAAATGTGGAGATAACACAAAACTTGGAAGTGTAGGAAACTCTGTTAATGATAGACTTCAAGGAGATACAGACAGGCTGGTGAAATGGGCAGATAGATGGCAGGTGAAACTTAATGCTGAGAAATGTTAAATGTCTCACATTTTGCCGGGAAAAATGAGAAGAGGCAACGTAACTTAGATGATACAACTCTAAGAAAATGTAGATGTGCACAATCTGTTTAAAGTGACAGGGTGGTTGAGGAAGTGGTTAGAAGAACCATGCAAAACCTTGTGTTTATAAATAAAGGTATGGAATACAAGAACGAGCAAGTTCTGATACCCATGATGGCCTAACTCCTCCAACAATGTTCCAGTCTTTACTGCTCAGGCCTTTCATAGGACCTATTCCCTACCATCCACACCTTTGCCACAACCTGTTTGGATGCTCATGGAATCAAGAGTTATGAGAATGGTAGAGGTAAAAGGTCAGTCACAAAGCTATTGAATAATGGACAAACATCCAAGCTCAAGTGACCTTTATCTATTCTATTCTTATGAATTAATTTATGTACAAATTACTCTTTGGAGAGAAGGAAGATGAGGGGAGACATGATAGAGGTATACAAGATATTGAGAGGAATAGATAGAGTGGACAGCCAGCGCCTCCTTCCCGGGGCACCAATGCTCAAGACGAGAGGGCATGGCTTTAAGGTTATGGGTGGGAGGTTCAGGGGAGATGTCAGGGGGAGATTTTTCACCCAGAGAGTGGTTGGTGCATGGAATGCACTGCCTGGGGTGGTGGTGGAGGCAGATACATTGGACAGGTTTAAGAGCTTGTTAGATAGGCATATGGAGGAATGTGAGATAGAGGGATATGCGGGAGGAAAGGATTAGGTAGAGTGAGGGTGGTTTGATGGACGGCACAACATGGTGGGCCGAAGGGCCTGTTTTGTGCTCTATGGTTCTATGGTTCTATGGAAAAGGTAGTTGTGTTTCTGAGTCAAAGTTCAACTGACAGATGAGCAAAATGGAAAAACAGGTAAGGTAACCTTGATAAAGGGGATAAAAGAAAGGCAATGAATAAGAAAGAATAAATCTTAGTCCAGAAAACAAAGATGTATAATCAATATAGATGGAGCTGCTAAAAGCCAAAAGACGGACCTTACTGATGTGAGTTGGTCATTGGCCCCTTAACAGCAGTCACACCATTGGATAGATAATAACTCAGGAAATTAGAGGAGGATGTAAGAAAGGTATTCCAGTAAGCATGGTGGTCTTCGGTCTGCATTTACACTTGGCAAATCAAATGACCAAAAATAGATTGGAGCTCTACATAAAAATTCATAAAATAAGAAATGCTTTGTTCCTGGTAAATTCCATATGGTTTAACATCCGAGAAGTTACTTTTAAATTCATATTTAGGAAAACCTTGGTTCAGCTCTCACTATGGTTCATAACTTGAATCAAAAATGAGCTTGGTAGGAACTTAGCTCTGCAGTGCTAGCAGGACTTTGTTATCTTTGTCACCAATATTATACTGGCACCAGGCCAACTACTTTTCCTAATTCTTGTTTATCAGAAAGCTGTCCCATGAACAAAATGCCTGAGTGGTATGTCTGACTGATGCTCTGTTTCTGCTTTATTTCACCCCTGAACTGTACTCTTCAGCCAAGAAGGAACACTGTTGGACATACATTTGCCAATTAATCATTGTCAATCCGAGCTAACTGAGCTTTCTTCAGAGGTTGGGAGCATAAATAAAAATCATTAGCAATCATTTTTTAAAAAAAGAATAAATACTCATCCTTTAAGAAAAGTTAAGCAATGTAGACACAAGAGACTGCAGATGCTGGAATCTGGAGCAACAAACAATGCGCTGGAAGAGCTCAGTGGGTCAGGCAGCATCTGTGACAATTTCTTTCCTTCCACAGATGCTGCCTGACCCACTGAGTTCCTCTAGCACATTGTTTGTTTCTGCAAGTAAAACAAAGTCACAGGTTTAACATCATTATGGCAGGTTGGTTCAATGAAATTTGTGAAACTAATTATTGTAATGAAGGTTGAAGAACAATGTATCTGATATTTTCAATAACTCATGAAATATTTTATTAACTGTTGGAAAACAATCGAACACCTTATTCTGACAATCACATATTATTCTTTAAACCTACACATGGTCCTAATCTTTTGTTCATTAATTGAACTGGTGACAAGAGAAGTAATGTAGTTACTTTTGTCTTGAGGATTGTTGGTGAGGATGATGGAGGGAACCTGTTTACACCAGAGGAATATGAAAGGTACAAGAAGGAAGTGCTGCCAATACGATTACAGAATCGATTGTTTGTCAGCTGGTCATCACCCAATGGGATCGATTGCAAATTAGTTGGCCCAGAAACACTCTGTTTTTGCAGACACAGGTAGTATTTTAAATTCCTTCTGGTTTTGTTGTTATATATTTTTAAACTCGGTGTATCCAACTTTCCCTTTTGGGTGAGTGGTTTCATTCTTTGGTTATATCTCTCAACATACCAGTCAGGCTCAATTGACTAAAATCAACAACTACTGTATTGGAAATTTGGTGTGCTGGATCCTGATTAAATCCCCTTTTGGATGCCCAGTCAAAATAATAGATTCACTCTACAAAGACACTGTGTATTTTACTGCAGCATGTGTGTTGTCAGTGGTCCCTATAAACAGCTGAGAGAAGTAATTTGTTGCTGTTGTTGATTGTAGAAAACTGCTGAATTTTAACTATGGAAACTGATGGATGTTAATTGTGAAAATAAATTTTGATTTTTGGAGGTTGCTAAGTGATAGTTTTGGTGTGCAAATAAGATTGTATGAAACTGATGGATATTGATTCAAATTCTGGTGGACATATAAAGTAAATGGCAGGGATCTTGGAGGTGTTGATGTCCAGAGAGAGACCATGGGGTGCAAGTCCACAGCTGCCTGATAGTGGCAACACAGGTATATAGGGTGATGCAAAAGGCATTTGGTATTCTTGCCTTCACAGGCCGAGGTATTGAACATAAGAGTCGGAACATCATGTTGCAGTTGTATAGAACGTTGATTAGACTGCACTTAAAGTATTATGTACATTTTTGACTGCCACGTTACAGGAAGGATGTGGCAGCAATAGAGAAAATGCAGAAGAGGTTCACCAGGATGTTGCCTGGAATGGAAGGTTATAGTTATAAGGAGAGATTGGATAAGCTGTGTTTATTCTTATAGAGGTTTATAAAATTATGAGGGCCATAGACCAGATAGATGGTCAGAGTCTTTTTCCAAGGGCAGGGGAGTATAGAACTAGAGGGCACACGTTTAAGCTGAGAGGGGAGAAATTTAAAGGAGGGGTAAGTTTTTCACATGGTTTGTGAGGCAGATACAATTACAATAGGGGCATTCAGGAAGCTCTTAGATAGTCACATGAATGTGAGGGAAATGGTAGGATGTGGACATTGTGCAGGCAGAAGGAATTAGTTTAGTTGGGCATTTTATTACTAATCTAATTGGTTCAGCACAACATTGTGGGCTGAAGGGCCTGTTCCTGCGCTGTACTGTTCCATGTTCTCTATGTTCTATGTACAACATTTAAAAGACAGTACTTGGATAGGAAAGACATAGAGGGATATGGGCCTAATGAGGCCAATCAGATTAGTGTAAAAAGCTATCGTAGTCAGCATTGTCAAGGGAGGCAGAAAGGGCCCATTTCAATGCTGTACAATTCAGTGATTTTATAATCAAACGTCAATTGTAGAAAATTCTATGTATGAGCTTGTGTTGTATTGCATTCTTTGTCCACATTGTTGGTTGTCTACAGGTGAAGTGAAATTATAGGTGTGACTTTATTTGGACACAGGTATAAGTCTATCCCATTTTAAAAGTTAGTCAGTTTGTCCTTTATATCATTCTAACTGCCAATGCCCATGTTCACATTGGACATCTTCTAGGAAAACTTGCACTTGCAAGTGTACCATTCTATCAGTTTGAGCATTTCATGTACAGAAAGTTGTAATTATAACACAAAATTACATTGGCATTTTCTAAGTTCCCATTTATAATGTTAATAGATGTACATGGTTCTGTACATATGTATGTTGGTAACAACATTTTAGATTGTACTATTTGGTTTCAAACTACTTATACAACTTTTATAAAATGTGCACATTTTGTTCCTAAAGATATAAACAGCACAAAACAGATTTCAAAGAAATTCCAACAGAACGTCCAATTTTGCTGCCATGCAGAGCAAAAGGTTGCAGATGTATCTCCTACAATTATGTGCCACTGAATGGAACTCAACCAATACGTTGCAGGTGCAAACATTATGCAGATGACCACGATGAACTGGCACCGTATAAATGCAAAAAGTGTGAGTATAGCTTACACTCAAAAAGTGTAAGATTGGTTTCTTTTCGGATCAGCCCTTTCATTCTAATCTTCCCTTTAAGATAAATCTTACTTCTTTCTAGTATCTTGATTGCTGTTAGAAAGAGCCTTTCATCCATGGTGATAATGGAACGAGCATGGCGCAGACTTACCTGGTGGAGGCCATGGAAATGGTGTGACCCAGATCCATGGAAGCCACAAAGGCATGACCTCAATTCCTGCAACTGGAAGTCTGGGCAACCTTAACCTACAAATTAACAGAAGGTCGTTGTGTTTCATTGCAGAAAGAGCTGGAGCATGTGACACTGTTCACATGGTTACAGTTCAGTCCTGTACCTTGGAAACAGAGCAGTGTCAGATGCAGTACATCAAACTGTAATCTAACTCTGAGAAGCAAAATCAAAACTTAACTAGGTTGTCTTTGGGTAGAATAGTATTCTGACATCTGCACATTTATTACAGGCTGTGGTGCCCTTATCATTGCTTTTCTCTAACCAGAGTACAAATTATGGATCTTATTATAATATCAATCCAGGTCTTCCAGGTCTGTCCTTAAGCAATCACTGACCTGGTGGCTCCAATTCAGGACCAAAGAGTCGCAGCCGCTTACCTCAGAAGCATGGCAAGAGGGCTGGGCTGCAGGCGAGGCTGAAACAACGTGGATACAAGACCCCCCTCCCCAGCATACTACGAGCTAACATCCAGTCTATTGAGAACAAAGTTGATGAACTAAGGGCAAGACTGACTAAGGGCAGAGAACTGAGGGACTGCTGTGTGCTATCTCACCGAAACGTGGTTTACACCTGCTTCACCTGACTGCACCATTCAACCTGAGGGCTTCTCAATCCATCGAGTAGACCGTACAGCGTCCTCAGGCAAAGTCAGGGGCGGAGGGGTCTGCTTCTTAATCAGTAACTTGTGGTGCTCGGATGTTATGGTCCTGGTGAGCTCCTGCTCACCCAGCCTGGAATGTCTAACGGTGAAGTGGCGACCATTCTACCTGCCACGGGAGTTCACTTCAGCTATCCTGATGGCAGTCTACATCCCACCACAGATGGACATGAAGCCTGCACTCAATGAGCTATACTCCGTGGTCAACAACCTTGAGACAGGATACCCTCTTCATTATTGCAGGTGACTTAAACCACTCTTGTGTATTACCAAAGTACTACCAGCACGTCTCCTGTCCCACCAGGGGCCCTAACACCCTTGACCACTGCTGTACAACCATCAAAGGTGCCTTCCGAGCCCCCCCCTCGTCCTCACTTTGGGAAATCAGACCACCAGGCTGTGCTCCTTCTCCCTGCATACAAACAGGAACTGAAACGGGAGGATCCGGTACAGAGAGTCGTGCAGCGCTGGTCTGAGGAAATAGATGAGCTTCTACGTGACTGCTTTGAGTCAGTGGACTGGTCCATGTTCAAAGACTCAGCTGCCAGCCTTGATAAGTATGTCACCACCATCACAGACTTTATCAGCAAGTGTGTGGAGGACTGTGTACCAAAGAGGACAATACGGATGTTCCCAAACCGGAAGCCATGGATGAACCGGGAGATCCACTCCCCACTGAAGTCGAGGACTGCTGCACACAAATCTGGCAATCCTAATCTGTACAAGAGATCGAGATATGACATTCGGAAAGCTATCAGGGATGCTAAAAGGCAATACCGACTCAAAATATAGTCCCAGACCAGCCGTCAGTTATGGCAGGGCTTACATGCCATAACAGGCTACAAGACGAAGACGGGCTGCATAGTTAACAACAGCACATCGCTTCCTGATGAACTTAGTGCAATCTATGCGCGTTTTGAACAGAAGGGAAGTGGATTGTCACCATCCACCCTGACAGCCTCCAATGCAATTGAACCCGTGGTCACTGTTGAGGACGTAAGATCAGTCTTCCGGAGAGTGAACACAAGGAAAGCATCTGGCCCAGATGGTGTCCCTGGCTGTGTGCTCAAATCTTGTGCTGATCAGCTGGCAGAAGTATTTGCAGACATATTTAACCTCTCCCTGCTTCAGTCTCAGGTTCCCACCTGTTTTAAGAAGACCACGATCATCCCGGTACTGAAGAAAGCAAGGTAACATGCCTCAATGACTACCGACCAGTGGCTCTGACATCCACCATCATGAAGTGCTTTGAGAGGCTGGTCATGGCACGCATCAACTCCAGCCTCCCAGATAATCTCGACCCACCTCAATTCGCCTATTGCTGAAATGGGTCTACAGCCGACACCATCTCCCTGGCCCTACACTCAGCTCTGGAGCATCTGTACAGTAAAGACACCTACGTTAAACTATTGTTTATTGACAACAGCTCTGCCTTCAGTACTATAATTCCAAGCAAACTCGTCACCAAACTCCGAGACCTGGGACTCAGCACCTCCCTCTGTAACTGGATCCTTGACTTTCCGACCAACAGACCGCAATCAGTGAGGATAGGCAGCAATACCTCCAGCATGACTATTCTCAACACTGGTGCCCCACAAGGTTGCGTCCTCAGCCCTCTACTCTACTCCCCATATAATCGTGACTGTGTGGCCAGATTCTACTCTAACTCCATCTACAAGTTTGCAGATGATACCACTGCAGTAGGCTGTGTCTCAAACAACGATGAGTTGGGGTACAACAAGGAGTTAAGAAAGCTTAGTGGCATGGTGTTATGACAGCAACCTTTCCCTCAATGTCAACAAAACAAAAGAGCTGGTCATTGACTTCAGGAAAGGGGGTTGTGTACGTGCACCTGTCTACATCAATGTTGCTGAGGTCGTGAGGGTTGAGAGCTTCAAGCTCCTGGGAGTGAACATCACCAATAGCCTGTTCTGGTCAAATCACGTAGATGCCACAGCCAAGAAAGCTCACCAGTGCCTCTACTTCCTCAAGAGGCTAAAGAAATTCAGTATGTGCTCCTTCTCCCTGCCTACAAACAGAAACTGAAACGGGGGGATCCAGTACAGAGAGTTGTGCAGTGCTGGTCTGAGAAAACAGATGAGCTTCTACGCGACTGCATTGAGACGGTGGACTGGACCATATTCAAAGACTCAGCTGCCAGCCTAGATGAGTATGCCACCATCATCACAGACTTTATCAGCAAGTGTGTTGAGGACTGTGTACCAAAGAGGACGGTATGGGTGTTCCCAAACAGGAAACCATGGATGAACTGGGAGATCCACTCCCTACTGAAGTCGAGGACTGCTGCACACAAATCTAGTGATCCTGATCTGTACAAGAAATCGAGATATGACCTTCGGAAAGCTATCAGGGATGCCAAAATAGAGTCCCAGACCAGCCATCAGTTATGGCAGGTCTTACATGCCATAACAGGCTACAAGACGAAGATGGGCTGCATAGTTGTTTTGACACTTGGAAAAAGATACCAGCTATCTACTCTATCTATGCCTCTCATAATCTTATAAACTTCTATCATGTTATCATATCTAAACTCTGGTTAGACCACACATAGGGTACTGTGTCCTGTTCTGGTCGCCTCATTATAGGATGGATGTGGAGGCGTTGGAAAGGGTGCAGAGGAGATTTACCAGGATTATGAGGAGAGACTAAAGGAGCTGGGGCTGTTCTCACTGGAGAGGAGGATGAGGGGAGACATGATAGAGGTATACAAGATATTGAGAGGAATAGATAGAGTGGACAGCCAGCACCTCTTTCCCAGGGCACCAATGCTCAAAACAAGAGGACATGGCTTTAAGGTATTGGGTGGGAAGTTCAAGGGAGATGTCAGAGGGAGGTTTTTCACCCAGAGAGTGGTAGGTGCATGGATTGCGCTGCCTGGGGTGGTGGTGGAGGCTGATACATTGGACAAGTTCAAGAGATTGTTAGATAAGCATATGGAGGAATTTAAGATAGAGGGATATGTGGGAGGAAGGGGTTAGATAATCTTAGGTGAGATTTGAAGGTCGGCACAACATGGTGGGCCGAAGGGCCTGTATTGTGCTGTATTGTTCTATGGTTCTATCTCTTTGTTTCAAATGTATTGTGACATGACGGGATGAGGTGTTGAAATGTAATGCAGTTATTTGCTTCTGCTGAAAAAACTTGTGGTTGGACATTGTTCCACCTTCCAGTCTGCACTTCTGATGTGTTTTTGCATATCACATGTCAAACTTAAAGAGTCTGTTTCTCACCAGGTGCAGGTTGTGCTGGGTTTCACAGCTCTTTTACTTGTGGCTGTGGTGAACCAACATACGCTCATACAATGATAGTTGAATCCAAGGCAGAGCGTTTGGCGAGAGGACGATCAGTGGGACCAGATGTTCCTTATGCTTCCATGGGAGGACTGACGGGATTCAACGCTCTAGCAGAAGGGTATATGCGACTGGACTCAAGTGGAATAGGTTTGTGGTTTCAGTGGTTTGAATATTGTAAATGTAGGATAATAAATACTATAAATGAAGAGAACTATACATTTCAATTGACTGATTATCTTAGAAAATTGTCTTATTCACTATGATTGCTTAATCAAATCTCATTTAATATGTAATTACTAGAGATGAGATACAAAGTAAGCTGATTGAGACTTCACTAAATAAAAACATGGTTCTTCAGAAAAAATAAAGTGAGTTACTCGGGTAATGGAGCAAATGCAGTCCAGGTTCAGATCATGGAAAGTGGGCAATCGCTGAATATTATACTGGAGGATTTTAGTTATCCGGATATTGACTGAGAAACAGAATTAAAATCTAAACGAACAGTGTTTGATTATTAGTTGTTGAGGGGATGTTCCTTAATGTGTTGAGCTGTTTATGTCGTTGGAAATTAATCTGGGTCTAGGCATCATAAACAAGGAGCAACAGAAGACCATTAGCATTCGGTAAGCACAATATTAGAAACTAACTACTCGGTAGACTAACAACAAAGCACAGGGGTGCACACACAAAAAATTGAGAAAAAGGAGACAAGTTAATTCTAATAAGATAATCTAAAGTAAAAAAAAGTGTGAATTATTTTAGAAATGATTGGTGATCTTCCATTTCAAATTGACCGTGCCTTCCATTACCCTTGAGACTTAGTTGCCAGTGTAAAAAATTGTACTGAAGAAAATTATCTGGCCTTTTAAAAGACATCATGAATTGGGTAAATTACTGAAACAAGCAAAGCAAATTTTAAAGTTATAATTAAAGAAGTTAGTTAAGATTAAATTTAAGATTGTTGAGAAAATCTCAAGTGAGATTATATCCTTATTTTCCCCAGAAATAGTTGTACATTAAACACACAAAAAATAAATTAGTGATCCACTTAAAACGATGGTGAAAGTTGTAGCTTTCTTAGTGAGTCCCTCAGGATTGAGGATGATTTCCTTCAACTCCAGTTCTAAGGTATCTTCTGAGGCCAATGTGGAGCCCATAGACTCAGGCACAGTTGGAGCAGGAGATGCTTAATCGGGCAGGAGGGTGGATAGTTTTTAGGACTGTTTTGCACTGACAGAGATGGTGGTATCTTTCCAGTGCTTTGAGGTGCCTGCCGAAAGTAGTTGCAATGTAGTACAAAAAATTACCAGGATAATTAAGTAGGCATCACTTCATCTAAGAACTGGAATGAAAGTACGAGAGGACATGGCTTTAGGGTGAAAGGGGAAAGGTTTAGGGGGAACATTAGAGGGAACTTCTTCACTCGAAGAGTGGTGGGAGTGTGGAATGGGCTGCCACCTGATGTGGTAAATGCAGGCTCACTCTTAACTTTTAAGAGTAAATTGGATAGATACATGGACGAGAGAGGTCTGGAGGGGTATGGGCTGGGGGCAGGTAAATGGAACTAGCAGAATAATGTTTCAGCACAGACTAGAAGGGCCGAATGGCCTGTTTTCTGTGCTATAGTTTTCTATGGTTCTATGGTTTTACATAAAATTTCCCTGAATACTACATTTTATAAATAACTAATACACTTAAGAAAAACACTTAAAAATATTTTTGAAGCATGCAAGGCACCATATCCGGACCACAACAGTGTAATCTTAACAGTTGAAGAGAAATCTGTTTTAAAAAAGGATGAGTAAAATTGTACGTGTATTTCTAATTTAATATGAATAGCAAAATGAAGATTGCTGGGTTGAGGCTAGGGCTCATTTAGACAATCAGCAGGAAGAACTGGCTTTGCTGAATTTTGTAAATCCTACTTTGAATTGAATCCATGTGGGAGAGAGAGCCCTTGAAAAGCACACTACTTATGCACATTGTTTGAACAGTCCCAAGTTTGTGCAAGCTTGCAGCTCTCTTGGTGATATTGCTGGTCATTGAAAAGGATCTTAGTGTTATCCCAATTTTAAGTTCCCACTCCTGCCTGCTGCAAAATCACACAGTGCCACAGATTAATTCTGTTAAAACGCGTTTATTAGCTGTATACTGCTAGGGGAGAATTTTTTAATATAAAATAAACTTTATTCATAATAAAGACAAACTATATACAATTACAAAACAGTGCAAGCCTTTACATTCTTGTACAGATCATTTTACCTTTTTATATAGAAAACAGCAAAACAGCACCGATGCCACACGTGCGGCTCCCTGGAAACTACCCGGTCCCGCCCCTCCCTCTCCTGTGGCAGAAGAACCCTAAACTGTAGTCCTTCTCCACCGAGCCTTTGCATTGGCTGCACCCAGCTTCAGTGCGTCCCTCAGCACGTACTCCTGCAGCCTGGAATGTGCCAGCTGGCAGCATTCCCATATGGACATCTCGCAGTGCTGGAAGACCAACAGGTTTTGGGCAGACCAAAGAGCATCTTACATCGAGTTGATGACCTTCCAGCAGCGGTTGATGTCCGTCTCTGTGTGTGTCCCCGGGAACAGCCCGTAGATCAGAGAATCCTCTGTTATGCTGCTGCTGGGGATGAACCGTGACAAGTACCCTTGCATCTTTCACCACACCCTCCTCGCAAACCTACAGCCCGCAAAGAGGTGAGCAACCGTCTCGTCCCCAGCGCAGTCCTCCCGGGGGCAGCGCGCGCTGGGAGTGAGGTTCCAACCATACAGGAAGGATCTGACTGGGAGGGCCCCTCTCACCACCAGCCAAGCGAGGTCTTGGTGCTTGTTGGTGAGTTCTGGCGATGAGACATTCTGCCAGATGGTCTGGACAGTCTGCTCAGGGAACCACCCCACAGTGTCCATTGAATCCTTCTCCTGCAGTGCCTGCAGGATGTTCCGTGCTGACCACTGCCTGATGGACTTGTGGTCAAAGGTCTTGGTCTGGAAGAACTTTTCCACGAAGGACAGGTAGCGCAGCAGCGTCCAGCTGACTGGTACGTTGCGTGGCAACGGGGCCAGGCCCATCCTTCGCAATAGCAGGGACAGGTAGAACCTCGGTACGTAGTGACACTTGGTGCCCACGTACTTGGGTTCCACACACAGCCTGATGCAGCCACAGACGAAGGTGGTCATCAGGAGGAGGGCGACACTGGAGACACCTTTACCCCCATTATCCGGGGACTTGTGCATGGTGACCTGTCGGACCCGCTCCATCCTGGATCCCCAGATGAACCGGAAGACGGCACGGGTGATTCCCAAGCCAGAGGAGTGAGGAACAGGCCACACCTGCACCAAGTACAGCAGCCCTGAGAGCACCTCACACCTGATGACCAAGTTCTTCCCAGTTATTGATAGGGAGCGCCGTTCCCACAGTCCCAGTCTCTGCTTCACCTTCCCAATCCGCCTCCCGCCAATTTTTGTTGCACGCCCCAGCCCCTCCGAACCAGATCCCCAGCACCTTCAGATAGTCAGGTCTGACGGTGAAGGGGAAGTTGGATCGGTTGGGCCACTTGCCGAAGATCATGGTCTCGCTCTTCGCGCGATCGACTCTGGCCCCCGATGCCAACTCACTGGTCGCAGATGCTGATCAATCTGTGAACTGACCTCGGGTCCAAGCAGAAGACGGTGACATCGTCCATGTACAGGGAGGTTTTCACCTGGGTGACCCCACTGCCTGGCAACGTCACCCCTCTGATGCTCTCGTCCTTCCTGATGGACTCGGCAAAGGTTTCTATACAGCACACGAACAAGACGGGAGAGAGAGCGGCCCTGCCTGACTCCAGACTTGATGTGGAAGCTGTCTGTTTCCCACCCATTGATTTGGACTGCACTACTGATGTCTGTGTAGAGCAGTTGGATCCAATCCCTGATTCCCTCCCCAAGCCCATTTTGGAGAGCATGTCCAGAATGTACGTGTGTGATGATACCCCTGTCAAAGGCCTTCTCCTGGTCCAAGCTGACCAGGCAGGTGTTCACCCCTCTGTCCTGCATGTAGGCGATGGTATCCCTGAGCAGCACGAGGCAGTCAAAGATCTTCCTACCAGGTACAACAGGTTTGGTCTGGGTGGATGACCTGTCCCAGAGCAGACCTGACCCTGTTGGCAATGGCCTTGGACAGGATCTTATAGTCCACATTCAACAGTGAGATGGGGCTCCAATTTCTGATGTCCGCCCTCTCCCCCTTCTGCTTGTAGATGAGGGTGATGGTGCCCTTCCTCATAGACTCTGACATACTGCCAGACCGAAGCATAGCGTTGTACACTTCCAGCAGGTCTGGGCCCATCGACTGCAGAAGGAGGAGTTGCTGCAAGTCTGTCTGGAGTTGGCACAGTTCCCTCTGACTCTGTCTTGCTTTCTGGACCCCACTGCGGGTGAAGAACCTCTTGATGTTCTCCTTTGTCACTTACCACCAGTGCAGAGGGGAGTCGAAGGGTTTCACGGTTCTCCAACCTGCGTAATGCCTCTTTAGTTCCTCCACGCTTTCTGGGGTCAGCAGCTTGACGTTCAACTTCCACGTCCCCCTGCCTGCCTTCTGGTCCTCCTGTAGGTGACAGGAGGTCCGAAGGAGACGGTGGTCTTTATCGGAGGTCTCCACAATACAGAGGGGCAGACATTAATTTATACAGTCCTTGTCACACACTTAATGCGACTACACCTATTTCAATTGGGGAGCCTAAGATTCACACTCATTGTTTAAGACAAACCTCACGCTCATTGTTTAAGACAAAACCTCACACTTATTGTTTAGTATAATTGGCTTACAATCAAATTCCAGACACAGTAATCACAACCTGGTCCACCTGGTCTTGAGTCAGGGGCTTGCATGTGTGGTATTTTTTTCATTAGTTATATGTACGGTCACCATTTCTTAACCCTTTACTTCCTCATTAGCACATCATTAAAGAGTGTAATGATGAAGGGTTGTATCAATGTTGCATTGGCATGCTGTGTTTAATGAATGTGGAGGCAAGTTTAAACATGCAGCATAGATTTCTTAGAGTTGTTGTTGGAGAAACAGCAAGAAAGGTGATATTCTTTGGTTCTGAAGTTTGTCTGCTTGATAGCATTGAGATGGAAACCAACTGAAGATGAATACAGTGAGGAAATAATGCTTTTGAGCCAGTGAGTATCTGCCGCACATGGGAGAAAATGCACAGAAAAGATAATAGCAGTGTGCTAAATGCCAGTTTTGCACAGAAGCTTTCTCCATGTTTGTCATCCACATGATAGAGAAAACAGAATAGAGCGAACTGGAGGGAGATGGTGCCTTCACAAAACAACTTGTTAAGACTATAACCTGCAGAAAGATGATTCCAGTTAATGCGCGATATCCTGGCAGCAGGGAGGTAGCTTTCGGAGGGAATGGTTCTGTTGCTGGTATTTGAATAGTTTCTGTCATCTTCTTAAATTGTTTGTTTACAGGGCAAGGCAACACACAGATATGAGGGGCAGACCAGGAAAGGAAGCAAATAGTAGTTCACATCGTTAGTAGTTGATCTCACCATTAGAAGAAATGATGCTGTAAGGTACTGTCAGGAATAGCACGATAAAACTTGATTACCATAAAACCTGATTATAACTCAGCTGAGTAAATGATGCTGTAAGGTACTGTCAGGAATAGCACGATAAAACTTGATTACCATAAAACCTGATTATAACTCAGCTGAGTACTCAGATTTCTCCAAAGTAGACCAAGTACAGAAGGGGAAGTCAGGAGAACACACACATGTCCTCATTGAGGGCTCAGTGGTGGAAAGGGTGAGCAGCTTCAAGTTCCTGGGCATCAACATCTCGGAGGATCTATCCTGGGCCCAACACACTGATGCAATCGTGAAGAAGGCATGCCAATGGCTCTACTTCGTTAGGAGTTTGAGGAAATTTGGTATGTCACCAAAGACTCTTTAAAAATCTTCATAGATGTACAGTAGAGAGCATTCTGACTGGTTGTATGGAGCCTCCAATGCACAGAGTTACAACAAAGCAAGAGGCTGCAGAGGGTTGTAGGATCAGCCAGCTCCATCACGAGCACAACCCTCCCCACCATCGAGGACATCTTCAAGAGGCGGTGCCTCAAGAAGGTGGCATCCATCATTAAGGACCCTCACCATCTGGGATGTGCCCTCTTCTCGTTACTACCATCGGGGAGGAGGTACAAAAACCTGAAGACCCACACTCAACAATTTAGGAACAGCTTCTTCCCCTCTGCCATCAGATTTCTGAATGATCCATGAACCTATGAACGCTACCTCATTATTCCTTTTTTGCACTATTTATTTATTTTTTGTAATTTATAGATATTTATGTCTTGCACTGTACTGCTGCCACAAAACAAGAAATTTTGTGTCATATGTCAGTGATAATAAACCTGATTCTGAAATAATGAATTCTCATGATTTGCTCTGTGATATTCCTTGTAGCAGGTTGCCTATTATTGAATATCTGCCATGATTGCTCTCAGCTTTAGAGCGGAAGTGACAGCCGTGATGTGAGAGGATATGAGTGGTCAGCTCTGGCTTGTCATGGTGATACAGGCAACAAGTTGTTAGTCTAGATGTATGATTGTCACCTCAGTTAACAGGCACCCCAGTTTCAAATCTCAGATGATTTCTGGCTCAGCAACAAGGAAGTGGTTCAGGAAAATGCCACGGTTCATGTGAGGCAATGGTAAGGTAATGTGTATGCAGTGATCCCCTGCGGTCTGTACAAACCCTTCTCCTCAAACCACATACTTCTATATGCCGATGGGAAATGGGAAGAATTGCTCTCAGTATAAACAGCCTTAATGAACTCCCTTTAGGAGCAGTGTATCATAAACTGAAAAAAATTTGTTCATTTCATCAACAGCCTGAAAGGAGCCATGTGCATTAAAGCTAACAGGCATAGTCACATTGACAGCACAGGCAAAACAATCCTTTCCCTAGCTTGGAGATTGTTTTAATGGATGTAGCTGTTAACTGTTTTCCTTGATGACCAGTTGTACTAAAGTAAAAATACCTCGACCAACAACCATCACAGAAGTTAACAGCATTGGTCCCAAAGATCTTCTGCATATATGCTGTTCTGCTGAGAGCTCTTCCTTACCTTGTAGCAAGTTGTTTTGCTTCATATGGCCTCCCTTCATTCTTCCAGTTGCTCAAGAGCAAGAGGAAGATCTACCAGACTATCCGTGTCCGGAATTGCTAGTTTCAGCACAAGCTTTTAAATGAATAAACAACAAAAAATTGCTTTGGTTTCAGCAGGCAACTCCAGAGTAATGAAATATTAAGCAAAAAAAGGAAGTTCAAAGATGATCATTTTTGATTATCTTTGATTCAAAGATGATCATTTCCTCTCGAAGTCAAAAGAAATAGTTTAATAACTAACCTGTAAATAGGTTTACTTACCCTTTAAGTACCACCGACAGTTTTCTTCATGACATTTATTGTCATGTTCAACAGTGCAAATTGAGAAATTTAATAAACTAAAACAAGTAGTTTGAAAATGACAGAGCTTGCATCAAATGGGTGCTATTCAGGTGGTCATTAGTTACATGTGTGCAAACCCCTCGATCAGGATTCAGACCAAGGCAATGGAATAATGGACAAGTCAGATGACATTTCTGAATACTAGGAAGTGACATAGTGCCTAAAATTAGTTTTAGTCTACCTCATGTTTTACTATAAAACATTATTAATAAAATTGCACTCTTGGTTACATTTCGTGAATTTGAAAAGTTAAGAGAAAATCTTTGGCAATAATATGTAATGCCCATTAACACATCCCGGAGAACATCTTCAATTACTTGAGAGGAACTGAGAAATGTAACATTATCAGATTAGTTAAGCACAATCTTATTCTGGAGTCCTTAGTGCAGGCAAGTATCACTATTTAAAACCAATATTTTCATTTACAAAATCTGTTAAACACTGTTGAAGATGACATCCGATGGTGACCATTGTTTGTAAGTTCTGATATTATAAGGCACCACCTTTGATATAGTCTCCACTATTTCAGAATGTGAACATCAATGGCAAAGGCTGTACTTATTGTCTGTCCCTTAAAACCCATTTCCATTAAAAGTGAACTGCATTAGTGGGGCGGGAGTTGAACATAAGCCAGACTCACTAAGTGTGGCATATTTCCTCCCCTAAAGGACATAAGTGAACCAGATGGGTTTATACAAATAATCTGGTGGTTTCCTGGTCACCATTATAGAGGGTTGCTTTTTAATTTCAGGTATATTTAATTATGTGAATTTAAATACCTACCTGTCGTGGTGGAATTCAAACTCAAAACCTACAGTCCAAAGCTCTGGGTGCTAGTCTAATAACCTAAACGCTACTGTCACTACATCCCCAGCTTTGAATATACATCTTACAATGTTCATTACTTTTGATGGGGTCAGCGGAGGGGTGTGGGACAAGATGGGGACTGCCTACCTGGAAAAGGCACTGGAAGCAAACTAAATCCTTACTTACTAATTACTAAAAGACCCCATTGCTGAATTCTGATTTTATGAGATATTCTGCTTAATTCAGGTAAAACAACAGGAGCTTGGCCTCTTTTGGATGAATTTACAAAGCAGTTAGTGTACTTGTACTTCAGTCAGTGCCAAGATGTACATTTTTGCACAGCAGCTATTATTGTGCATCATTTTTTGTTATATGCTTATAAATCTTTGATGAAGTCTTCAGTTTGCTCCTAAGAATTTCTGGCAATTGTCAGTATATTGTATATTGCTGTACTTGCAATTACTGCTCAATTAAGTGCTGCAGCTAACGAAGGTGGGAGGGTGTGAATCCTTTTCATTGCTCACATGGCACTCTATTAATGAAAAAGAACATAATTCGCAAATGGGTATCTTCAAATCCACTTCCTGTGTTTCCAAGTTGCTGGTAGACAGTATCTGAGGGTGCAGTAGGGGCAGGCTTGTTGCATTGCTGTTGCAACAGCACAATACCACTTGATCTTGGCTCGTCTCCAAAAGAACTTCAGGTACTCTGTACTGTAGCAACAGTGCAATCCTTTATAAGGGAGGCAGGATGCACTGAAGTAAAGCTAACCTCCTGTATTCCTGGGACAGCTGCAGGTAGCACTATTTGTGGTGTTTATTAACTGTATCTAGCAATAATGTAAAATGGTAGATAACTTGCTGAATGGTTGTTTGTTAAATGCATATCAAAGTCTCAGTGTCTTCTAGTTTTAATGATCTAATTAGTTAAATTGTACATCCCTAAAGTGTTTTATTCATTCTTTCAGGTGCACCAAGCAATGAAATTCTAGATGCACCTTCTACTTCTATGGACCACCCTTTTCTGAGAGCTTACGCACCACAAGTAGATGCAATAAATGCTGGACAGCCAACGGATGGTAAGAAATAAAACAAAAAAAAACATAATGCATTCTTCCTGATTAAGTATAACATTTTTTTTGTTGCTGAAATTTTTGTCACAAGTCATCAAAACTAATCTAAAAGTAGCCTTTAATTTTGATATTGTCATGCTGTTTAAATAATAAACAATGGATTTTATAAGCTTGAGTTATTCTGTTGCACTTTCAACATGTATCTTAAACTAGTTACAAGTTCTTACTGATTGGTGTATTTACTGAAGGTTATGAATTTTCAGAATTCTGTACTTAGAGGGTGCGGATACTCAGTCATTGTGTGTATTTAAGAAGGAGATTGATAGATTTATGCAAAGTAAGTTAAATAACAGAGATGGCTATAATGCAGAAAAGTGGAGTTGACGTAGATCAGTCTTGATTGAAATGTATAGCCAAATCCTTATCCTGTTTCCAATATTCTGAAAATTATGACAGCAGCTTAAAAATGAATGAAGTTTCGTAGCTGAAAGCTCTTTCATAATTTCAAAAAAGGAATATACATCCCGTTGGTGAGTTGGTAAAATAATAGTTAATGAATCATAGTGATTCATGGAGGAATTAGATAGTGAGTGAGGATAGAAGGGCAGATGAAGAAGGTGAGAGGGAGGCTGTGGAGCAGGGACGGTGAAGGGAGAATGCACGACAAGAAGAAAGGCAAGAGGAAGACTGACATGGGATCTCTTGCATTAACTCTGGGGGTACAAGAATCCTTCATTAACGGACTGATGCATTGGCTGTGAAAATATGCTGAAATGTATAACAGGGTTTAAACACACAGCTGAGGTGGAAGAGCTTTATTATAAAGAAAGCAATATTTTCTATGGAGAAATTGAGAAACGTTTTTACGTGAACAGAAGATTTTAAAAGAAATCCATATCCATGTTTGGTAACAACTTTAATAAAGCATCATCAATAAAAACAATTTTGACAGCAAGCTATAGGAGAAGGATCAAAACCTTAGACAAAGGGTCAGTTGAAAGAATCATCACAATGGGAAGAAGGAGAGAGGCAATGAGGATTAGTGAGAGAATTCTGGAGCTTAAGGTCAAGGCAGCTGAGGACATGAGAGTGGAGTGGTAATAATTAGTAAGCAGAAGAGGTCAGAATTAAAGCAGCTTGGAGATCTCATGGTTTTATCACTGTATCAGGACACAAAGATTGGGAGGAATGTGCAAAAGAGAGACTAGAAAACAGATGAGAATTTTGAAACTAAGTACTATAATGAAGTGTAGTGATTGACTTACCTCAATAGCAGTCAGGGCTCTGGACATTGATGCAGAAACATGAGTTCAAAACCTATCATGGCAACAGGTGGGTTTAAATGCAAGTGATTAAATAAATCTGGAATTAAAAATAGGTAGTCTTAATAGCAATGACCATGAAACTACCAGATTGTCAAAGGTATCCTTCAGTGTAAGAAATATGCCATCCTACTCTGACCTATTCAAATAAGATAATAGCCTCCTTGACTCGGGATGTTAGACATTGCTAGCATTTTCACATCCAATGAACAAAAAACAAAAAGTGTGGGTCATCAAGCATAGGTGGTTGAGTGAGACTTGGTATGAGTTAAGAAATGGGCAGCTGGGGTTTAGATAAGTGAATTTCTATTGGAAGGAAAAAAAGAAAGATATGGCTAAGAAACCACTGGAATTGTGAAGCCTGGAGTTAGAAAGATAGAAAAACTACAGCACAATTCAGGCCCTTCAGCCCACAAAGCTGTGCCGAACATATCCCTACCTTAGAAATTACTAGGCTTACCCATAGCCCTCTATTTTTCTCAGCTCCATGTACCTATCCAACAGTCTCTTAAAAGACCCCATCGTATCCGCCTCCACCACCATTGCCGGCAGCCCATTACATGCATTCACCACTCTCTGAGTAAAAAACTTACCCCTGACATCTCCTCTATATCTACTCCCCAGCACCTTAAACCTATGTCCTCTTGTGGCCACCATTTCAGCCCTGGGGAAAAGCCTCTGACTATCTACCTGATCAATACCTCTCATCATCTTATACACCTCTATCAGGTCCCCCCTCATCCTCCGTTGCTCCAAGGAGAAAAGACCGAGTTCCCTCACTCCGCATACTCCGCATTCCAGGCAGCATCCTGGTAAATCTCCTCTGCACCCTTTCTATGGCTTCCACATCCTTCCTGTAGTGAGGTGACCAGAACTGAGCACAGTACTCCAAGTGGGGTCTGACCAGGGACCTATATAGCTGCGACAATACCTCTCGGCTCCTAAATTTAATTCTCCGATTGATGAAGGACAATACACCATATGCCTTCTTAACCACAGAGTCAATCTGCGCAGCCGCGTTGAGCGTCCTATGGACTGGGACCCCAAGATCCCTCTGATCCTCCACACTGCCAAGAGTCCTACCATTAATACTATACTCTGCCATCATATTTGACCTACCAAAGTGAACCACTTCACACTTATCTGGGTTGAACTGCATCTGCCACTTCTCAGCCCAACTTTGCATCCTATCTATGTCCCTCTGTAACCTCTGATAGCTCTCCAAACTATCCACAACACCCCCAACCTTCATGTCATCCGCAAACTTACTAACCCACCCCTCCACTTCCTCATCCAGGTCGTTTATAAAAATCACAAAGAGTAAGGGTCCCAGTACAGATCCCTGAGGTACACCACTGGTCACTGACCTCCACGCAGAATACGACCCTTCAACAACCACTCTTTGCCTTCTGTGGGCCAGCCAGTTCTGGATCCACACTGCAATGTCCCCTTGGATCCCATGTCTCCTCACCTTCTCCATAAGCCTCGCATGGGGTACCTTATCAAACACCTTGCTGAAATCCATATACACTACATCTACTGCTCTCCCTTCATCGATGTGTTTAGTTACATCCTCAAAAGATTCAATCAGGCTCGTAAGGTAGGACCTGCCCTTGACAAAGCCATGCTGACTATTCCTAATCATATTATACCTCTCCAAATGTTCATAAATCCTGCCTCTCAGGATCTTCTCCATTAGCTTACCAACCACTGAGGTAAGACTCACTGGTCTATAGTTACCTGGGCTATCCCTACTCCCTTTCTTGAATAAGGGAACAACATCCGCAACCCTCCAATCTTCTGGAACCTCTCCCGTCTCCATCGACGATGCAAAGATCTCTTCCCTCCGCAATCTCTTCCCTCGCCTCCCACAGCAGCCTGGGGTACATCTCATCCGGTCCTGGCGACTTATCCAACCTGATGCTTTCCAAAAGTTTCAACTCCTCCTCTTTCCTAATATCTACATGCTCAAGCTTTTCAGCCCACTGCAAGTCCCCACTACAATCCCCCAGATCTTTTTCCATAGTGAATATTGACGTAAAGTATTCATTAAGTACCTCCGCTATTTCTTCCGGATCCATACACACTTTCCCACTGCTGCACTTGATAGGCCCTATTCTTTCGCATCGTACCCTCTTGCTCTTCACATACTTGTAGAATGCCTTGGGGTTTTCCTTAACCCTGCCCGCCAAGGCCTTCTCAGGCCCTCTTCTGGCTCTCCTAATCTCCTTCTTAAGCTCCTTCCTATTAGCCTTATACTCTTCCAGATCTCTAACATTACCTAGCTCTCTGTACCTTTTGTAAGCTTTTCTTTTCCTTTTGACTAGATTTATTATAGCTTTTGTACACCATGGTTCCTGTATCCTCTCGTGACTCCCCTTGTCTCATTGGAACATGCCTGTGCAGAACTCTGCACAAATATCCCCAAATATTTGCCACATTTCTTCCGTACTTTTCCCTGAGAACATCTGTTCCCAATTTAATCTTCCAATTTCCTGCCTGAGAGCCTCATAATTCCCTTTACTCCAAGTAAACGCCTTTCTAATCTGTCTGTTCTTATCTCTCTCCAGTACTAACATAAAGGAGATAGAATTATGATCACTATCACCAAAATGTTCACCCACTGTGAGATCTGACACCTGACCAGGTTCATTTCCCAATACCAAATCAAGCACAGCCTCTTCTCTTGTAGGCCTATCTACATATTGTGTCAAGAATCCTTCCTGAACACAGTTAACAAACTCCTCCCCATCTAAACCCCTCACTGTCTGGAGATGCCAATCAATGTTTGGGAAATTAAAATCCTCCATCACAACAACTCTGTTATTCTCACACCTTTCTAGGATCTGCTCCCCTATCTGCTCCTCAATATCCCTGTTACTATTGGGCGGCCTATAAAAAACACCCAGTAAAGTTATTGACCCCTTCCTGTTCCTAACCTCCACCCACAGAGGCTCCGTAGACAGTCCCTCCACGATGTCCACCTTTTCCGCGGCCGTGATACTATCTCTGATCAACTGTGCCACTCCCCCACCTCTTTTGTCTCCCTCCCTGTCCTTTCTGAAACATCTAAAACCCAGCACTTGAAGCAACCGTTCCAGTCCCTGAGCCACCCAAGTCTCTGTAATGGCCACCACATCATAGCTCCAAGTATTGATCCAAGCTCTAAGCTCATCCGCCTTGTTCACAATACTCCTTGCGTTAAAATAGACACATCTCAAACCGGTCTGAGCACGTCCCTTCTCTATCACCTGCCTATCATACCTACTACTAGCTTTCTCTATTTGAGAGCCAAACACCTCTTCCCAGTCTCTCCAGTTCAGATCCCACCCCCTGAACAATTCTAGTTTGAACTCTCCCCAGTAGCCTTAGCAAACCTCCCTGCCAGGATATTGGTCCCTCTGGGATTCAAGTGCAACCCGTCCTCTTTGAACAGGTCATACCTGCCCCAAAAGAGGCCCCAATGATCCAGAAATCTGAATCCCTCCTCCTTACTCCAATCCCTCAACCACGCATTTAACTTCCTCCTCATTTGTTCCTATACCCACTGTCGCTTAGCACAGGCAATAATCCGGAAATTACTACCTTTGAGGTCCTGCTTCTCAACTTCCTTCCTAATTCTCTATAGTCTTTTTTCAGGACCTCATTTCTTTCCCTACCTATGTCGTTGGTACCAATATGTACCACGACCTCTGGCTGTTCTCCCTCCCACTTCAGGATATCTTGGACGTGATCCGAAACATCCCAGACCCTGGCACCTGGGAGGCAAACCACCTTCCGAGTTTCTTTTCTGCGTCCACGGAATCGCTTGTCTGCCCACCTAACTATAGAGTCCCCCATCACTAGTGCCCTCGTCTCTCCTTCCCTACCCTTCTGAGCCACAGGGCTGGACTCTGTGCCAGAGACACTGCCACTGTTGCTTCCCCCAGGTAGACTGTCTCCCCCAACAGCACTCAAGCAAGAGTACTTATTGTCAAGGGGTACAGCCAAAGGGGTACTCCCTGGTACCTGACTCTTCCCCTTCGCCCTCCTGACTGTGACCCACTTGCCTGACTCCTGTGGTCCTGGTGTGACCACCTGCCTATAACTCCTTTGTATCACCTCCTTATTCTCCCTGACCAGATGAAGGTCATTGAGCTACATCTCCAGTTCCCTAACACGCTCCCTCAGGAGCTGCAGCTCGACACACCTGGTGCAGATGTAGCCTTTCCAGAGGCAGGGAGATTCCAGGAACTCCCACATCTGACACTGAGTACAGGAAACCGCACTTATACCCCTTCCTTAACTCAAGTCACCTACCTTTCCTTGCCCCTTTACGCTAAAGCCCCTTGAGCCAAAGTTAACACCTGCATGGTTGAGGGTTTGCCAGCCGATGAGTTTGGGCAGGGACAGAAGTGGACATTGGTGTGAAAGTAGCGGAAATGCTTTTGCTGTTGGGATAAGTGTATAGTTGGATCATCTCATGATTAATCACAATACCCAGGTCGAAAGTATCTGGTTCAGCTTAAGACAGTTCCAGGCAAGGAAATGATAGGGTCAGGCAATGTAGTTTGTGGTGGGACCAGAAAAAGATAGCTTCAGTCTTACCAAAGGAAGGATTTTTTTGCTTATCCAGTATTTTCTTACTTTTGGTATGACAAAACGTTCTGCACCACAAAAAAATCTATATAAAAGCAAGAACTTTAAGTGCATGACCTCCTCAATAACCAAAGCAATTAGACTTTTTCTAGGATGAGGGGAGCTCAGGAATAAAAGAGAAAATGCTGTAAGTACCCTGGAGGTCTTTGGACAGGGAAATAATTTTTTTATTATGTTGATGACCTTTCATTGGGAATAGGAAATAGGGAATTGATCAGGATAAAGAATGAAACATATGTCAGGTAGAGGCAATTGGTATCAAAAGAGTCCCTGTTCTGACTGTGAACCGAATCACTGGGGAGACACTAAAGCTGTAAGATACAAAAGGTCTTTATTCATCACAATGAGCAGACATTCTCTTGGAGACCCTCTCAGTAGAGTCTCCCAAACTCAAAGTACATCACATTTTTATACAAAGGTAACAGCAGGTGATTCAATACAATTACAATAGCTACGTCGATTACTTCAATATTTTGTGTCTGACAAAGGGTTTCATTGAATTACATATTTACAGTGGGAGCACACTGTAATTGACAAGACACCTCTGAATGATCAAACACCTGTGCTGGGACAAAGTAATTCACATGGTGGTGTAAAAGCTTCTGAGGACAGAGACAAGATGCCCAAAACTAATGTAGTCAGGGCTGAGTCTCTGGATACACAAATGTCCCATTTATTGATAGAGCAAATCTGCCTCTGACCATGTTTGATGTGCTAGTCTGAAAACTCCCTTATCTATATCACAGTGGTGCAAAATAACTGAGCTGAAGTTGTTGATGCCTGATTTGATGTAGGCCAATTAACAAAGCCCATTGGCTGACGTGTGGCTGATGCATACAAGATCGTCTCATGGTCACATCACTTTGCAAAGCATATCTCTTGAGCACCAGCCCCCTGCTGTGCGCTGGTAGCCTGTGCTCTGTAGACAGTATTGTTTGTTTACTAAGCTGTCCTTTTAATTTCAAGCTGATTTCTGCTTGCAATGTACATTAGAACAAGAATTCTGAATACTGGTTCTCGTTTGAATTAATGCCTGGTATAAGTCACATAATTCCATAACTTCTGAATCCCTGACAGTTTCTTGAAGCTTATAGTGGTTACAGGAGAGTCAAAGAGGGGACCTGAAATGGTCTTGGCAAGCAGGATTAAGCAGAGTCCCAAAACCTTTCGTAAGTATATTAGAAGCAAAAGGGTAGCTATTGGAAAGAGTAGGTCCCCTCCAGGACTAATGAGGAAATCTATGTCTGGAGCTAGGGATGCAAGTGGTGTCCCAAATGAATTCTTCTTATCAGTGTTCACCAGGGAGGAAGATGGAGAGTTCGGGGAGAGTACACTGATATTCTGGAACATGTTTGTGTCGGAAAGGAGGACGTGTTAAAGATATTGGCACATATTAAGGTAGATAAATCCCCAGGGTCTGATGGAGTGAATTCCAGGATATTATGGGAAGCAAGGGAGGAGATTGCTGGAGCTCTGATGGAAATTTTTCCATATTTGTTAGCCTCTGGTGACTTACCTGAAGACTGGAGGATAGCAAATGTTGATGCCTTATTCATGAAGAGCAGTAGGGATAAGCCAGGAAACTACAGGCTGCTGAGCCTCACATCATTAGTATGGAAATTATTGGAAAAAATCTAAGGGACAGGATTTATGTTCACTTGGAAAGAAGGATACTAATTAGAGGGAGTCAGCATGGTTTTGTGCAGGGAAATCCTGTCTCGTTCAGATTTCTGAGATTTTTGAGGATATATCAAAGAAAATTGATGAGGACAGTGAAGCTTTTGACAAGGTCCTGCATGGTAGGCTGATCCAGAAGGTTAAAGCACATGGGACACATTTGGCATGCTTACTTTCATAAGCCGAGACATTGACTATAAGGGTTGTGACGTCATGCTGCAGCTACAGAAAACATTAGTTGGGTTGCACTTGGAGTAGTGTGTACAGTGCTGGTTGCTGTGCTACAGGAAGGATGTGGTAGCACTAGAATGAATGCAGAAGAGATTCAGCAGGATGTTGCCGGTACAGCAGGGCTTCAGTTCCAAGGACAGAATGGAGAAGCTGGGTTTTTTCTCACTGGAGCATCAGAGACTGAGGGTTGACCTTATAAGATTATGAGGGGCATTGATAGGAAAGGTCATCAGAGTCTTTTTCCCAGGGTAAGAGAGTCTAAAACTAGAGGGAATAGATTTAAGGTGAGAGGGGAGAAATTCCTTGTGCCACATGTTTGTTCAGAGTAGGAACAGCAGCACAGTTCGGATGAATATGTGGCTTGAGCAGTGGTGCAGAGTCGTGGTGCATTGGAGCCAGTTCTGGGGGAGGTGGGACCAGTACAAATTGGACAGTCTACACCTGGGCAGGACTGCGATCAATGTCCTAGGGGATTGTTTGCTTATGCTGTTGGGGTGGGTTTAAACTACTAAGGCAGGGGGATGGGAATCCATGCAGAAAGACAGGGAAACAAAGCAGAGACCAGAGCAAAAGTTAGAAAGGAGAAAAGTAAGAGTGGAGTACAGAAAAGTCAAATGCAAAGGACACAAAGGTTACTAGATTCTGAAAGGACAATGTGTGAGGGCACGTTATCTGAATGTCCGTAGTATTCGAAACAAGGTCAGAGAACTTGTGGCACAAATCAGAACAAAGTGCTATGATTTAGTGGCCATTACAGAAACCAGGGTGGAGATGAGTGGGAATTAAATATCCAAGGGTATCACATAATACAGAAGGATAGGCAGGAAGGTAAGGGAGGTGGGGTAGCGCTCTTAATTAAGAATGAGATCAGGCTGATAGTGAGAGACGATATAAGATCCAAGGAGCAGAATGTTGAGTCCGTATGGGTAGAGATTAGGAATAGTAAAGGGTAAAAAATCACTGGTGGGAGTTGTCTATAGGCCACCGACTAATAACACTACAGTGGCTCAGGCAATAAACCAAGAAATATTTGATGCATATAAGAATGGAATGGTAGTTGTCATAGGGGACTTCAACTTCCACATAAATTGGGTGAATCAAGTTGGTTGAGACAGTCTTGAGGAGGACTTCATAGAATGCAGTTCTGATAGCTTTCTTCAACAGCATATTAGTGAACCTACAAGGGAACATGCTGTCTTAGATCTGGTCCAGTGGAATGAGACAGGTAAAGTTAACGATCTTGTTGTTAGGGATCCTTTTGGAAAGAGTGACCATAGTATGATTGAATTTCTTACAAAAATGGAGGGTGCAATAGTTTAATCTAAAACCAGTGTATTAAGCCTAAACAAGGGAGACTGCAACGGGATGAGGGAGGAGTGGGCTAGTGTAGACTGGGAACATGGGCTGTATGGTGGGACAGTGGAAGACTTTCAAAGGGAGTTTTCACGGTGCTCAACAAAAGTATATTCCAGTTAAAAGCAAGGACAGTAAGGGTGGGGAGAGCCAGCCTTGGATAACTAAGGACATAAAAGAAGGCATCAAGCTAAAAGCTCATGCATACAAAGTCACGAAGAGTAGTGGGAAACTGGAAGATTGGGAAAACTTTAAAAAACAACAAAGAACCACAAAGCAAGCAATAAGGAAAGGGAAGATGGATTATGAAAGTAAACTAATGATGGGGAGTGAGGACCTCGATACAATCGCTGTCACTAAAGAGGCAGTGATGAGCAAACTAGTGGGCCTAAAGGTAGACAAGTCCCCTGGTCCTGATGGGATGCATCCCAGGGAACTGAAAGAAATGGCGGAGGTTATAGTAGTCGCACTTGTGATAATTTACCAAAATTCTCTGGACTCTGGGCAGGTCCCTGGCAGATTGGAAGACAGCGAATGTCACGTCACTATTTAAAAAAAGGATGTAGGCAAAAGGCAGGTAACTATAGGCCAGTTAGCTTAACGTCTGTAGTCAGAAAATGCTTGAAGCTATCATTAAGGAAGAAATAGCGAGACATCTGGATAGAAGTAATTCCATTAGGCAGACACAGCATGATTCAGGAAGCGCAGAACCTTTTGACAAACTTACTCGAGTTCTTTGAGGATATAATGAGTGCAGTGGATAGAGGGGAACAGGTGGATGTTGTACTTGAATTTTCAGAAGGCATTCGAAAAGGTGCCACATATAAGACTAATCCATAAGATAAGTATGCATGGAATTGGGGGTAGGGTATAAGCATGGACAGAGAATTGGTTAACCAATAGAAGGCAGAGAGTTGGGATAAATGTGTGTTTCTCTGGTTGGCGATCAGTGGTGCGTGGGGTCCCACAGGGCTTGGTGCTGGGCCCCCAACTGTTCATGATATACATTAACGATTTGGACAAGGGGACTGAGAGTAGTGTATCTGGCAGATGGAGTACAATGTTGGTAAATGTGAGGTCATCCACTTTGGAAGGGAAAATAGAAGATCAGATTATTATTTAAATGGTCAAAGCTTGCAGCATGCTGTTGTGCAGAGGGACTTGGGAGTGCTCGTGCTTGAATTGCAAAAGGTTGGTTTGCAGGTGCAACAGGTTATCAAGAAGGCAAATGGAATGTTGGCCTTCATTGCTAGAGGGATTGAATTCAAGAGCAAAGAGGTCATGCTGCAACTGTACAGGTTACTGGTGAGGCCACACTGGAGTACTGCGTGCAGTTCTGGTCTCCTCACTTGAGGAAGATATACTGGCTTTGGAGGCGGTGCAGAGGAGGTTCACCTGGTTGATTCCAGAGATGAGGGGGTTAGCCTATAAGGAGAGATTGAGTCGCCTTGGACTATACTCGCTGGAATTCAGAAGAATGAGAGGGGATCTTATAGAAACGTATAAAATTATGAAAGGGATAGATAAGATAGAGGCAGAAAGGTTGTTTCCACTAGTAGGAGAGACTAGAACTAGGGGACAATCGCCTCAAGATATGGGGGAATAGATTTAGGATGGAGATGAGGAGAAACTGCTTTCCCCCCCCAGAGAGTAGTGAATCTGTGGAATTCTCTGCCCAAGGAAGCAGTAGAGGCTACCTCATTGAATATCTTTAAGACACAGTTAGATAGATTTTTGCATAGTTGGGGAATTAAGGGTTATGGGGAAAAGGCAGGTAGGTGGATCTGAGTCCACGGCCAGATCAGCCATGATCTTATTGAATGTGGGAGCAGGCTTGATGGGCCAGATGGCCTCCTCCTGCTCCTGTTTCTTATGTCCTTAGGAGATTTGAGGGGCAAGCTTTTCATACAGACCATGGTGTTATATGGAATGAGCTACCAGAGGAGGTGGTAGAGACAGGTGCAATTAGAATTTGGTTTTGGACAGGTCCTTGGAAAGGTGGGGAGTGATATGGGCCTAATGCAGGCAGCTGGGATTAGCATAGGCATGTGTCATGGTGGGGATGGAAGAATTGGGCCAAAGCGCACATTTCTGTGTTGTATAGCTCTATGACCCTGTGTTGGAGAGAAAACAACTTTACAAATGCAAAGACAGGAGGATGGGTGGATGGGGCTATAGTGAGCTGGAATCCATCTCTGGTCCTTGCTCCCTCATAATTTCATTCAGTGCTCTGCACACAGTAATTATGTGTACCTTCAGCACTTTATCTCACTTTGGGTAGTTAGAAGCAACAATCATTTCACTGCTTTTTTTCACATAATTGTCAACAATCAATTCTTCCTTCTACCTCTACAGATGTCTATGGTTTAAGTCGATTTGCTCACCTTCCCACAGCTGAGGAACGAGACATGGCTTACTTTGAAAGCCGCTACCAGGAGCGGGTATGTTCATGCCAGTGTAGTAACAGAGAGGTATTTCAATGATAACAATACAATTTTAGGAATAAACACTATTCTGATACAAACTAGAAAGGCTGGCTAATCTGAAATTGTTTGAATTCAATGTTAAGGGCTCAAGTGCTTTACCTTGAGGGAAGAAAAGATGCTGTTCATCAAGTTTATGTTTGAACTGAGCATGAGTCCAAAGGCAGGTTGGAGTGGGAGGGGGATAGAGAATTAAAGTGACTACAGAGTCTAGAAATTGTATTGCAGAGTAACCTGCCAGTGTTCAACATCTAGAGCTATCTTTGTGGCCTTAGCTATGACGTATTGGGTTGCAATTTCCAGTTTCCTTCTGGTCCAGTGCTGTGATCAGTGGCCTGTTGCAAGATCTGACCTATTTCAGTATGTTTTCTGACTCTTGGTTGGTCAGGTTAAGAACCATTTTGAATGAGAATTTAGAAGGAAAGGGATTTATATGCCTTTTTGACCCAAATCTTACCTAAATGAACTGGTGCTAGGACTACAATCATTCCAAAATAAATAAGGTAGTAGAGTTGAGTGTTGTCAAACTGACCCCATTTTGCCAAAGGGCAGCCTGCAGATGAGAAGTGGCAAGGGACCAAAGGTGGGCCCCCAGTGAACACCAGGGTTGGAAGAGAAACCGTTAAAGTTGTGTTCTGCAAATGATTTGATGGGCAAGAGTTGTAACCAAGTGAGAGAAGTTCCAGAAAACTAGGAAAATGGTGGAGTTTGTATCACAGGACGATGGTGTCGTCATTCATGTCATACTTTAGAAGGAGCTAGCAGGGATAAAGCACCTTGGTCTCAATGCAGAGAATTCTATTAGATAATGCATCTTTTTACAGAAAAACTCATACATTTACCCTGGGAAAGAATCTCATTCCTGACTCTGGTTAGAACTACTTTGATGGGAGGGGAGAGGCAATTGAAAAGAATTCTAGTTTGGTTTTATAAGCGAGTTAGACATAAACACATTGAGGCAACAACAAGTTAAAGGACATTTAAAGAGGAAAGGGACCTTAGATCTGTGAAGCTAATAAAAATCAGCTTGTCTGAAGGCCAGGAAGGACATTTGAGTATTCAGGAATGTGGCAAGGTGTGTAGTGTGGGGTAGGGACTTTTGGAGAAACTGTGGCCTCATGCCAAATAACAATGAGAGAGCAAGGAGCAAAAAACCAGGGAAAGATTGGGGTAAAAGGAGTCAAATCTATATGGACCAGTTAACAATGGGATGCATCGGTGATGAAAGCTACTTACCTACGAGGACACTGTGTTCATAGGATAAATGAAATATGGTCATCTGACATAACAAGCGCCTCAACTTCAGAGTGGCAAAACTATTCTTACAAGATTTCCAACCAGATTTAAACTTGCTTGTTTTTCTTTTTATGTGCCCGTATTTTATGTTGTACCTTTAGTGTTCTCAGTGTATCAAAGCTCTTTATTGCCAATGAAGTTTCAGATCGATGCATAATCACTGCTATGTTGGAGGAAATGTGGCAACTAATTTGCACTCAGCAAGCCCCCACAAACAGGAATTTGAGAGAAAACAGATTATCTGTTTTAATGATAATTGAGGAATAAATATTGGCAAGAATTCAAGGATTAATTCTGAAACCTGGCACTAATGTACAATAAAGTGATGGTGTTCTCTGTGACAGAGACCATTGCAACACAAGTAGAAGAGTTATTGAAGGTGATTCAGCAAAAAAATTCAGGCCTGTGGATCTCAGAGATGTGCCTATTTAGCTTTGGGACAACAATCTATTTCCATATTTTTGCTTAATTTCAGGGTGACTGAAATTGGAAGGTCCCTCATTTTATCAACCAAAAGTTACAATAAACTCTGTTAATCTGCCAGGCCCAAGAAATATTTGAAACTTCACGCACTGTGCTCAGAGCCGTCCTCATTTAAGTTCTGGCCAGATAGTATGATTTCATTATCCATACAGTGGATCAAATATTAAATTCAAATCTCTGCTTTGTCCCCATGACACAATTTTATAGAACATATTTTGAGAGTATAATTTTTATATAATTGATTTACTTCACATTGCATAGAAACTAAGGGATGTAAATAATTTATACCTTTTATATAATTTAAAAATTGTCATTAAGTGAAACATATTTATTATACTATATCCAAAAGTACTGTGAAAAGTATATTCAAGTTCAAGTTTATTGTCGTAGGCACACATACCCATGGTATAAATGCCATAGAAATTAGCTTATTACAGCAGCAGCACATTACATTACAGTAACAGGGTTTGTATCTAACTTTACATGAAGAGGGCTTGTGCTAAAATGTTTGTCACAGTTACGTGGCAAAGGTACAAGTCATGTTACTGAATCTTCAAGGTAAGGCAAATCTCTGATACTGGCTTCTTAAAATGTAGATGGCATTAAGACAGCCATGGCTAGTTTTTGGTTGATTGTGGATTTTACCTGTGAACATTAAATTATTACATTTATTAATTACAACTCTTTCTATTCCAGCTCAAGTTGGAAAAGGCTGCAAAGGGACAGAAAAAGATTCCTGCACCTAAAGGTGAAACTTCACAACTGGCAAAGTCTTCAAAAGGACCCAAAAAGGAAAGTCCTAAGAACATGAATGCCATTAATTTGTTCTTTCCTTTTTCCCTTGTACATTGGAGACATAAGTACTGTCACTAGCCCATCCTTTTTGGAATAAACACTACAAACTTGTGTTGTGCCAGTGTCAGCCTTGAAACGGTCATATCAATTTCACCAACACATGTACCTTTGGTATTATCATCCTGATAAAAAATAAACATCTTGGATATGAAAATAAAAGTAATGCTTAGATCATGGAAAGATAAATCTGATCTATCTTAGAAACATTGCTGTAATTATCTGAGCTATGGGGATGAATATTGAGAACAAAACACCTGTCGACAGAAATGGTGTTGCTTTATAGTGTAGTCTGAAGTATGAATCTTGCCATTCAGTTCTAACTATAGAGGCGTGTCCCCATTGGCTAACAGCACATGATCTAAGCAAAAGCAGCCTTATGCATCACTCTAAACATTTCTTTCTTCATTCATTACTGCAGCATAAATCAAGTGCTACCATCTACAAGATTCACTACGGCAAGTTGCCAAGGAGTCTCTGGTAGTACGTCTACAACTGGAAGGATGGGTACAGCAGTGACTTGTATACTGCCACCAGCATATTCCCCTCCACGTGGCACACTGTGTGGAAACTTACCACCATTCTAGATTGAGAAGTTAGTGAGCCTGTAAACAGAAAGGAACATCCCAGAACCTTGAGTGAGGTGGCTATGGGGACAACGGATCCACTGTTTAACATCTTCCAAGTTCTAAAGATTCTGGAATGGTTGCTGTAGGTTCGACGGTTTCAAATATGATCCCACTTGTGAGAAAGGATGGAGGGAGAAAACAGGGAACTACTGACCTGTTAGCCTGACGTCAGTAGTTGGGAAAATGCTGGAATCTATAATAAAAGATGTAATATTAAGAAAAATAGTAATTTGATTTCTACTCTGGTTTGTAGGACGGGGTTAGTTGGGTACCACTGGGATCAGTGCAAGGCTCCAACAATTTCCAATCTTTATTGACAACTTGGGTGAGAGGATCAGTGTAACATTCTCAAGTCTGCTGATGATGTGAAGCTATGAGAAGTGATGAGGATGGAAAAGGACTTTGGGATCGGTGGGGGCAGAGGGAGATGGGTGATCTAGACAAGCTCAGTGACGGAGCAATAACAAGGCTGACGGAGGACAATGTGGAAAATATGAGGTTAGCCACTTTGGTAGAAAAACATGGGCTGATTCCTGGCACGGTGGACAGATTGAGGAGGGTAGGGTACGCTCCCATTATAGGAAGAATCAGATGTGGCCTCATTAAGACAAAATATTAAGAAGGCTTGACATGGTAGATGCAAGGAGGATGTTTCCCTTGGCTAAAGAATCATAGTGTTAGAATAAAGGGTTGACGTTCAGGACTGAAATGAGATGAAATCTGTTCACAATGGCTGGTGAATCTTTATCCAAGAGGATCTATCATTGATTGCATTCAAAACATAGACTGATAGCTGGAGACACAAGAGACTGCAGATGTTGGAATCTAGAGCCTGGATACTTGAGCAGTCAAAGCATATGGGAATAAGGGAGGGAAATGGTGTTTGAGATAGAAGATGAGCCATGAGTGGTGGAGCAGGTTGGAGGGGCCAAATCGGACAAAAGGGGACTCCTGTTCCTCTTCCTTGTTCTTATGTCATTTGGGCTGCCAGTCCTACAGCAAGTACATTTCAAACACGCTTCATTATCTGTAAGATGCATTGCTGGTGAGCATCTGGCAGCATCTTGGAGGGGAATATTTTACGAGTGGTCCAATATACTTGAAGCTCTTATTCCGCCAGATTCCAAAAAAATGTAACCTTGTCCTTGCCCATGTCTCTTGCAGCCGTTCCTATCCACTGAAATTCCAAATTGTGCTTCTGCAGTTCCTCAGCAGATATGCCAGGGAATCTGTTCGCTGAACCTATGGAGAAACTGAAAACCCAGCTCATTGCAGTGGATAGGAACGGCTGTAAGAGACATGGGTAAGGACAAGGTTACATTTTTTGGAATCTGGTGGGATTAGGGCTTTAAGTGTATTGGAACACTGCCAAAATATTCCCCTCTGAGATGCATACTATCTTGACTTGGAAATGCACCACAGAATCTGAAGGTCCCTACACAAGAGTGACTTCACTGGAAGACTGCAGCAGTTCAAGAAGGCTGCTCCTAACTTCCCACCTGGCGGCCAACAAATCGGGTACTACTGAGATGCCCAGATCTATATAAAAAAATAAACTAAAAATGAATTTGCTTTCATTGTTTGAAATGTTTTTTATCTTTTAAGTGATTTGTTTGTTGAATTATATTGCTTTGTGGAGCCTTGCCATTTCTGGGGGGGGAAGCAAATTGATTAATAGAAAGGTATTGAAGTAAATATACTGTGATGTACAGCCACAGCAAATGGTATTGGTTTACACCGGACAGTGAGTTCTCGGCCCAATGTAATGGATGTCCATGCCCATTGTTAACTGTGCAGATCCATAACACACATCTGTTGCATATGCTGAGTTGTAGATTTGCAAATCTTGAAAACATGCCAAAAGGCACAACAAAATTCAAGCAAGATGTAGCTGTAGTGGCAATCAAATTTGCTCTAAATTGGAACCATTCATGATTCATCACTTATGACAATATTACTTATGTGTCAATACACATGTTAAACAAGAGACATTCAAATTCAGTAGCGAAATCACTGAATATTGAAGGTGGGCGCTGACTTGCTGGGACGAAGGGTCAGTTTCCTGCTCTCCGATTGCAGAGGACGGAGAGGGGAGGGGGGAAGGAGGGAGGGAGGAGAGGGGACAGGGAGAGGGTGGGCGAGGAGGGAGAGGGAGGGCTAGGAGGGACGGCTAGGAGGCAGGGGGCGCGAGGAGGGAGAGGGGAGGGGGGCGCGAGGAGGGAAGGGGAAGGAGTTGGGGAGGGGGGGGGGAGGAGGAGGGAGGGGGGAGGAGGAGGGAGGGGGAGGAGGAGGGAGGAGGAGGGAGGGGGAGGAGGAGGGAGAGGGGTGGGGAGGGGGGAGGAGGAGAGGGGTGAGGAGGGGGGGTGAGGAGGGGAGTGAGGAGGGGGAGTGAGGAGGGGGAGGGGGAGTGAGGGTGAGGAGGGAGGGGGAGAGGGGGAAGAGAGGTGAGGAGGGGGAGGGGGAGGGGAGGGGAGGAGGAGGGGGGAGGAGGGAGGAGGGGGAGGAGGGAGGAGGGGAGGAGGGAGGGGGGGAGGAGGGGAGAGTGGGGGGAGAGTGGGGGCAGAGGGAGGGGAGAGGGGGGCAGGGAGGAGGGGGGAGGAGGGGCAGAGGGGAGAGTGGGGGCAGAGGGGAGGGGAGAGTGGGGGCAGAGGGGAGGGGAGAGTGGGGCAGGGAGGAGGGGGGAGGAGGGGGCAGAGGGGAGAGGGGGGAGAGTGGGGGCAGAGGGGAGGGGAGAGTGGGGGCAGAGGGGAGGGGAGAGTGGGGCAGAGGGGAGAGTGGGGGAGAGGGGAGGGAGAGGGGGGCAGAGGGTAGGGGAGAGTGGGGGCAGAGGGGAGAGTGGGGGCAGAGGGAGGGGAGAGTGGGGGCAGAGGGGAGGGGGGAGAGTGGGGGCAGAGGGGAGGGGAGAGTGGGGGCAGGGGGAGGAGGGAGAGTGGGGGCAGAGGGGAGGGGGGGAGGAGGGAGAGTGGGGGCAGAGGGGAGGAGGGAGAGTGGGGGCAGAGGGGAGGAGGGAGAGTGGGGGCAGAGGGGAGGGGGAGGAGGGAGAGTGGGGGCAGCGGGGAGGAGGGAGAGTGGGGGCAGAGGGGAGGGGGGAGGAGGGAGAGTGGGGGGAGAGGGAGGGAGGGAGGAGGGAGAGTGGGGGGGAGAGGGGAGGGGGGAGGAGGAGAGTGGGGGGGAGAGGGGAGGGGGAGGAGGGAGAAGTGGGGGGAGAGGGGAGGGGGGGGAGAGTGGGGGGAGAGGGGAGGGGGGAGAGTGGGGGGAGAGGGCGAGGGGGGGAAGGAGAGTGGGGGGAGAGGGGAGGAGGGAGAGGGGGGGAGATGGGAGGAGGGAGAGTGGGGGGAGAGGGGAGGGGAGGAGGAGGGAGAGTGGGGGGGAGGGGGGGGGGGAGGAGGGAGAGTGGGGGAGAGGGGAGGGGGAGGAGGAGGGGGGAGGAGGGAGGGGGGAGAGGGGAGGGGGGAGGAGGAGGGGGAGAGGGGAGGGGGAGGGGAGGGGGGAGAGGGGAGGGGGGAGGAGGGGGAGGGGGGGGAGGGGGGGGGGGAGGAGGGAGAGGGGAGGGGGGAGAGGGGAGGGGGGAGGAGGGGGGGGGGGAGGGGGAGGGGGGAGGAGGGGGAGGGGGGGGAGGGGGGAGGGGGGGAGGGGGAGGGGGGAGGAGGGGGAGGGGGAGAGGGGTGAGGGGGGAGAGGGGTGAGGGGAGGAGGGGGGGGGGGAGTGAGGTGGGAGGGGGAGGGGAGGGGAGGGTGAGGAGGGGTGGGGAGGGAGGGGTGGGGAGGGGGGGGAGGAGGAGGGGGAGAGGGTGGGGAGGGGAGGGGTGGGGAGGAGGAGGAGGAGGAGTGGGGGAGAGGGGAGGGGGAGGAGGAGAGAGTGGGGGGAGGGGGAGGGGGGAGGAGGAGGGGGGAGGAGGGAGAGGGGAGGAGGGAGGGGAGGGGGGGAGGAGGGGTGAGGGGAGGAGGGGGAAGAGAGGTGAGGAGGGGAGGGGAGGGGTGGGGAGGGGTGGGGAGGGAAGGGGTGGGGAGGAGGAGGAGGGAGGGGAGGGGTGGGGGGGAGGAGGAGGAGGGAGGGGAGGGGTGGGGAGGAGGAGGGAGGGAGGGGGAAGGAGGGTGGGGGAGGGGAGTGGAGGGAGGGGGAAGGAGGGTTGGGGGAGGGGAGTGGGGAGAGGGGTGAGGGGAGGAGGGGAAGAGAGGTGAGGAGGGGGAGGGGAGGGGAAGAGGTGAGGAGGGGGGGGGGGGCGAGGGGGGGGGAGGGGTGGGGAGGGGAGGGGGAGGGGGAGGGGGAGGGGAGGGGTGGGGAGGGGAGGGGGAGGGGAGGAGGGGGAGGGGGGAGGGGGGGGGAGGGGGGAGGGGGGGGAGGGAGGGGAGGGGGGGAGGGGGGGGAGGGGGAGAGGGGAGGGGGAGAGGGGAGGGGGGGAGGGGGAGAGGGGAGGGGGGAGGGGGAGAGGGGCAGGGGGGGGGAGGGGGAGAGGGGAGGGGGGAGGGGTGAGGAGGGAGAGGGGGGGGGGGTGAGGAGGGAGAGGGGGGGGGGGGTGAGGAGGGAGAGGGGGGGGAGGGGGTAAGGAGGGGGATGAGGAGGGGAGGGGTGAGGAGGGAGAGGGGGAGGGGGGTGAGGAGGGGGAGGAGGAGGGGAGGGGTGAGGAGGGAGAGGGGTGAGGAGGGAGAGGGGGAGGGGGTGAGGAGGGGGGATGAGGAGGGGGATGAGGAGGGGAGGGGTGAGGAGGGAGAGGGGAGGGGTGAGGAGGGAGAGGGGGAGGGTGAGGAGGGAGAGGGGTGAGGAGGGGGATGAGGAGGGGGATGAGGAGGGGAGGAGGGGAGGTGAGGAGGGGGATGAGGAGGGGAGGTGAGGAGGGGGATGAGGAGGGGGATGAGGAGGGGGGAGGTGAGGGGGGGGGGGGAGAGGGGTTAGGAGGGGGAGGGAGGAGGGGGAGGGAGGAGGGGAGGGGGAGAGGGGTGAGGAGGGGGAGGGGAGGAGGGGGAGGGGGGAGGAGGGGGAGGGGGGGAGGGGGGAGGAGGGGGAGGGGGGGAGGAGGGGGAGGAGGGGGAGAGGGGTGAGGAGGGGGAGAGGGGTGAGGGGGGGAGGGGGAGAGGGTGAGGAGGGGGAGGGGGGAGAGGGGTGATGAGGGGGAGGGGGGGGGGAGAGGTGATGAGGGGGAGGGGGAGAGGAGTGATGAGGGGGAGGGGGAGGAGGGGGAGGGGGAGGAGGGGGAGGGGGGAGGGGGGAGGGGGAGGAGGGGGGGGAGGGGGAGAGGGGAGGGGGAGAGGGGATGGGGAGAGGGGTGAGGAGGGGGGAGAGGGGTGAGGAGGGGGAGAGGGGTGAGGAGGGGGAGGGGGGAGAGGGTGAGGAGGGGGAGGGGGGAGGTGGGAGGGGGTGAGGAGGGGGAGGGGGGGGGAGAGTGGAGGGGGGAGAGGGGTGAGGAGGGGAGGGGGGAGAGTGGAGGGGGGAGAGGGGGTGAGGAGGGGAGGGGGGAGAGGGGTGTGAGGGGGATGGGGAGGGGCATGAGAGGGGGAGGGGGGAGTGGAGTGGGGAGAGGGGGGGGAGAGGGGTGAGGAGGGGGAGGAGGGGGAGGGGGGAGAGGGGAGGGGGGAGGAGGGGGGGAGAGGGGAGGGGGGGAGGAGAGGGAGGAGGGGAGGGGAGGAGGGGAGGAGGGGGGAGGGGAGGAGGGGGAAGAGAGGGAGGAGGGGGAGGGGAGGGGTGGGGAGGAGGAGGAGGGAGGGGGAAGGAGGGTTGGGGGAGGGGAGTGGAGGGAGGGGAAGGAGGGTTGGGTGAGGGAGTGGGGAGAGGGGGAGGGGTGAGGAGGGAGAGGGGGAGAGGGGAGGGGGCAGAGGGGAGGGGCAGAGGGGAGGGGGGAGGGGCGAGAGGGGAGGGGGGAGAGGGGAGGGGGTGAGGGGGGAGGGGGGGAGGGAGAGGGGGGAGGGGGGGGAGGGAGAGGGGGGAGGGGGAGAGGGGAGTGGGATGGGGGTGCGGAGGGAGAGGGGGGAGGGGCTAAGGAGGGGGATGAGGAGGGGAGGGGTGAGGATGGGAGAGGGGGAGGGGGTGAGGAGGGGGATGAGGAGGGGAGGGGTGAGGAGGGAGAGGGGGTGAGGAGGGGGATGAGGAGGGGAGGGGTGAGGGAGAGGGGGTGAGGAGGGGGATGAGGAGGGGAGGGGTGAGGAGGGAGAGGGGGAGGGGTGAGGAGGGAGAGGGGGAGGGGGTGAGGAGGGGGGTGAGGAGGGGGAGATGAGGAGGGGGTGATGAGGAGGGGGTTGAGGAGGGGGATGAGGAGGGAGACATGAGGAGGGGAGGTGAGGAGGGGGATGAGGAGGGGGAGGGGGGAGGGGGGATAGGGGTGAGGAGGGGGAGGGAGGAGGGGGAGGGAGGAGGCGGAGGGGGAGAGGGGTGAGGAGGGGGGAGGGGTGAGGAGGGGGAGGGGGGAGGAGGGGAGGGGGGGGGAGGGGGGGGGAGGGGGAGGGGGGGGAGGGGGAGGGGGGAGGCAGGGGAGGGGGAGGGGTGAGGAGTGGGGAGGGGGGAGAGGGGTGAGGAGGGGGAGGGGTGAGGGGGTGAGGAGGGGGGAGGGGGGAGGAGGGGGGGGGGGGGGGGGGAGGGGTGGGAGGGGGGAGGGGGGGAGGGGGGAGGGGGAGGGGGGGGAGGGGGGGAGGGTGGAGGAGGGGAGGGGGAGTGAGGAGAGGGAGGGGGGAGAGGGGTGAGGAGGGGGAGGGGGGAGAGGGGTGAGGAGGGGAGGGAGGAGAGGTGGAGGGGAAGGGGAGGAGGGGTGAGGAGGGGAGGGGGAGAGGTGGAGGGGAAGGGGAGGAGGGGAGGGGGAGGGGGAGGAGGGGAGAGGGGAGGGTGCGAGGGGAGGAGGAGGGGAGAGGGGAGGGGGGAGGGAGGGGGGAGTAGGGGTGAGGAGGGGAGAGGGGGTGAGGGAGGGGGAGGTGGGAGAGGGGGTGAGGAGGGGGAGGGTGGAAGGAGGGGTGAGGAGGGGGGAGGCAGCGGAGGGTAGGAGAGGGCATGGGGGAGGGGAAGGGGTGGTGAGGGTAGGAGGTGGGAGGGGAGGAGAGGTGGAGGGGGAGGAGAGGGGAGGGGGGGAGGGGGAGGAGAGGGGAGGGGGAGGGGCCAGGGGGTGAGAAGGCAGACGGTGAGGAGGGGGAGGGAGAGGGGTGAGGAGGGGGAGGGCGAGGGGTGAGGAGGGGGCAGGGAGAGGGCGTGAGGAGGGGGAGGAGGGGGAGGGAGAGGGGTTGAGGAGGGTGAGGAGGGTGAGGGGTGAGGAGGCGTGAGGGGGGGAGGGAGAGGGGTGAGGGGGGCAGGGAGAGGGGTGAGGAGGGAGAGGGGTGAGGGGGGAGGGAGAGGGGTGAGGGGGGAGGGAGAGGGGTGAGGAGGGGGAGGAGGGGGAGGGAGAGGGATGAGGAGGGGGAGGAGGGGGAGGGAGAGGGATGAGGAGGGGAGGGAGAGGGTGAGGAGGGGGAGGGAGTGAGGAGGGTGAGGAGGGGAGGGGTGAGGAGGGGTGAGGGGGGAGGGAGAGGGGTGAGGAGGGAGAGGGGTGAGGAGGGAGAGGGTAGAGGGGTGAGGAGGGAGAGGGGTGAGGAGGGGAGGGAGAGGGGTGAGGAGGGGAGGGAGGGGTGAGGAGGGAGAGGGGTGAGGAGGGGGAGTGAGGAGGAGGGGGAGTGAGGAGGAGGGGGAGTGAGGGGGAGGGGGAGGGGGGAAGGGGAGGGGGAAGGGGAGGGAGACGGGGAGGGAGAGGGGTGAGGGGGGAGAGGGGTGAGGAGGTGGAGGGGGGAGGGAGAGGGGTGAGGGGCGGGGAGAGGTGTGAGGCAGGGGGAGGGAGAGGGTGAGGGGGGGAGGGAGAGGGGTGAGGAGGGAGAGGGTGAGGGGGGGAGGGAGAGGGGTGAGGGGGGCAGAGGGTGTGAGGGGAGGGTGTGAGGGAGAGGGGGTGAGGAGGGAGAGGGGGAGGAGGGAGCGGGGGAGGGGGGGAGAGGGGTGAGGGGGAAGAGAGGTGAGGAGGGGGTGGGAGGGGTGGAGGGGGGAGAAGGGAGGAGGGAGGGGGAAGGAGGGAGTTGGGGGAGGGAGTGGGGAGATGGGGAGGGAGGGGAGTGGGGAGGATGGGGAGGGGAGGGGGTGAGGAGGCGGGAGGGGAGGGGTGAGGAGGGGGAGGGGGTGAGGAGGGGGAGGGGGGAGGGGGGTGAGGAGGGCGGTGAGGGGGTGAGGAGGGGGAGGGGGGAGAGGGAGGGGGGAGAGGGCAGAGGGGAGGGGGCAGAGGGTGAGAGTGGAGGGAGAGGGGGAGGGGGGTGTAGGGGGGGTTGTGGGGGGTGTAGGGGTGTGTAGGGGGGGTGTGGGGGGTGTAGGGGGGTGTGGGTGGGTGTAGGGGGGTGTAGGGGTGTGTAGGGGGGGTGTGGGTGGGTGTAGGGGGGGTGTGGGGGGTGTAGGGGTGTGTGGGGGGGTGTAGGGGTGTGTGGGGGTGTGTAGGGGTGTGTGGGGGGTGTAGGTGGGTGTAGGGGGGGTGTAGGTGGGTGTGGGGGGTGTAGGGGGGGTGTGGGGGGGTGTAGGTGGGTGTAGGGGGGTGTGGGGGGGTTGTAGGGGGGTGTAGGGGGGTGTAGGTGGGTGTAGGGGGGTGTAGGTGGGTGTGGGGGGTGTGTAGGGGGTGGGGGGGGTGTGTAGGGGGTGGGGGGTGGATTTGCTGCACAGTGTAAGGCAGCTGCAGAGCTGCAGCCGGAGCGGGGTCCGGGGGGGGGGGGGGGGGGTTTAGTGCGGCCCCGGGTGGGGACCGGGGTCCGGGGGGGGTGGGGAGCGGCTCCCTCCACGTGTGGGCGCCCCGCCCCGCCGGCTCTGCGCCTGAACCGATGGGAATTGAGCGGCCTCGGGCCGGTTGTTTCTGCCGGGGGCGGGGCGGGAACACCCGCGGCGGACGGAGGCGGGAGATCCCGGTGGGGAGGGCGGCTGGTTGGTCTCAGTGACCGGCCGTGGGGCTGGGCCCGGGGGTGTAGGTGGGGGTAGTGGGCCCGGGGGTGGGGGTGGGGGTAGTGGGCACGGGGGTGGGGGTGGGGTAGTGGGCCGGGGGTAGGGGGTGGGCTGGGCACGGGGGTGGGAGTGGGAGAGGGAGAGGGAGTGGGGTGGTGGGGCCCGGGGGTGGGAGTGGGAGGGAGTGGGGTATGTGGGGCTGGGCCCGGGGGTGGGGGTAGTGGGCCCGGGGGTGTGGGTGGGGGTGGGAGAGGGGGTGGGGGTGGTGGGGCCCGGGGGTGGGAGTGGGGTATGTGGGGCTGGGCCCGGGGGTGGGGTATGTGGGGCTGGGCCCGGGGGTGGGGGTAGTGGGCCCGGGGGTGTGGGTGGGGGTGGGAGAGGGGGTGGGGGTGGTGGGGCCCGGGGGTGGGGGTGGGAGAGGGAGTGGGGTATGTGGGGCTGGGCCCGGGGGTGGGGTATGTGGGGCTGGGCCCGGGACTGGGCCCGGACTTGGGCCACCGGTTAAAAGTCCGGGTTTGTCAGGATGAAACCTTGAAGTGGGCGGAGGACTGGAAAACACTTTGTTCATTGAAGGAAATCTGCAGCAGGTCCGGCAGCGTCTGTGAGGAGAAAATGGTTGACGTCTCAGGTTACAGCGGAGAAGGCCGTTTGGCCTGTCGAGTCCATTAATAGTCCTATGTAAATAGGTTTATTATTGTCACATGTACTGAGGTACAGTGAAAGACTTGTCTTGCATACCGTCCATACAGATCATTTCATTACACAGGGCACGGAGGTAGTTCAGGGTAAAACAATAACAGAATGCAGAATAAAGTGTCACAGTTACAGTGAAAGTGCAGTGCAGGCAGACAATAAGGTGCAAGGCCATAATGAGGTAGATTGTGAGATCAAGAGTCCACTTTATCGTACTAGGGGACCGTTCAATAGTCTTATCACAGTGGGGTAGAAGCTGTCCTTCAGCCTGGTGGTACGTGCTTTCAGGCTTTTGTATCTTCTGCCCGATGGGAGGGGGGAGAAGAGAGAATGTTCGGGGTGGGTGGGGTCTTTGATTATGTTGGCTGCTTTACCGCAGCAATCCAGCAATGCCAACTCTCCTGCAAATTCTTTCTTTTCAGATGCATATCCAGTTTCCTTCTGAATGTACAGTTCAGTCTCCCCGCCACCTCAAGCAGTGCATTCCAAACTACTCTCTGCATTTATAGAGAAAATTAATCCCTTGTGTCATGTTTGGTTGTTTAGCTCATCAACTTCATCGGTATCTGCAAGTTCTTGATCTTCGTCAATAGGAACAGTTTTTCACTACTGTCTATACCTTTCTTAAATTTTAAATATCTCCTGTGGATAATAAGTCTAGCCTCTTCAATTTATCTACACAGCTAAAATCTCTCACACCTGCTGTCATTTTGGTAAATCACTTCAACACCCTTTCTAAAGCCTTCACATCATTCTTGAAGGATGGCTGCAAAAACACTAGTTTTTGCAGGTTTCCAATTGTGGACACCATCTGAATCTATGGATGTTTGAAAGAATGTGACCAGGGCAATAATCTGCTAACTTCCTCATTATCCCATCTGGAGTGGGTGATTTATTTGAACTAAGTGCATCTGTTAAAGAAGTGATAATAGAACACTTGCAAACTAGTTTAGGATTGGGCAGAATCAAAATTGATTTCTGAAAGGGAAATCCCATTTGGCAAATGTGTTGGAATTTTTTGAGGTTGTAACGAGTAGAATAGGTAAGGGGGATCAATTGTTGTAATGCAGTTGGATTTTCAGAAGATCTTCAATAAGCTGGCTGTTAAACGAGAGATTTCTAAGCAGAATTTGAATGCATGATGTTGGGGATCATGTACAACTGCAAGTTTGGGACCTTCTTTATTTGTGTGCTGGAACTTCCAAACTGGTTCTGGCCACATGAATCCAGCAGAGAATTCTGGAGCAACTTATTTATCTATAGAGTAGATAGAATCTTGTTATGACAGAAAAGTTGAGGAAACAGTAATGATGCCCTTGCGAATAAAAGAATAGGTAAAGGAAAATCAGTGGCTTTATGTATTGGGCTTTGATTAAACAGACAAGCTATTAAACAAAACTAGAATGTGGTACTTGGGGCAGAACACTGCTGTAGAGTGAGGATTTGTTAACAGTAGAATAGCAGACCATTTTCAATCTGGGAAGTTGTGACAAAGAGCCACAAGGGTTGACCCCAGTTGTTTATAATCTTAATAATTTTGATGGGTAATTTATTCAAGTTTGCTGATGTTCAAAGGCAGAGTGGGTTGTGAGGAGGACAGACAGAGGCTTCAGCAGGAAAATATTTTTAAGGTAGAGATAGACGAGCAATGGGAGGCACACAGGAAAGGAGGAGCTGTGTTGACAATCAGATTAGATCTTATTAAATGCCACATCAGCCTCAAACAGCTGAGTGGTTTATTGCTGCTAATGTGCATGAAAGCAATGGAGGTTCAGCAAATAATTTCGAAAGCAAATGATGTTGATTGTATTGCAGGGGATTTACATAGGTCAAGCTGAAAAATGCAAAGTCAGGGTTAATGAAAAAGAATGGCTCTTTGTCTAATAGCCTTTGGGTTGATTTATACTGTTCTCATTTACTCCATTGGTCATCTGTCTTAAAAAATATTCTTTTAAATAAAAGAGGAAACATGTCAGTAGTTTACAGGTTTTATTTTCGCTAGTATTGACGAACTGACCTATGTAAAAGTGGAAAATTATTTTGGCCTCAAAATGGATTTGAGCTAGCCATATATTACACTGCAATGATCCTTTGCAATTTGTTGACGTGTATTCAAATTGTCTTAACCGGAGTAGTGCTGTTTACTGCTGTTTATACATTTGCATAACCCTCAATGGTTGGAATTTACATTCTCCAAATATATTTAAAACATCTGGATTAAATTTAACAAGCATGTAAGATCTGACTTTTTTTAAAATTAGGTTTAATATTACATTGTCACTGCATACAGGTGCTCCCCAGGTCACCACGGGGTTCCCTTCCCAAGAACTGTTGGAAACGTGGCTGCCTGGCAGTGTATTTAAATAAAACACAGGCCAACCAGGGCAGCGTGTAGTTAAACCAGTCCGTTTAATTCAACTATTCAGATATTGTTGTGAACCAAGTTCCCACATGGCTGAGAATGGCTGCAGGAGCTGGCAAATCCATCCTGCCGGTCTCCCGGAGGCTCATCTGTAGGTACTGACACAGTGATACATCTAACAGAGGAAACAGGGATGGTTAGCGGGGGAATGGATAGGCCACGTGGGCCAAATAGCCTCCTCCTCAGTCATAAAGAAATACGGAGAGCCTTTGGGTAGTTGTGCACCTTCTAATGTTGTGCCTACTGCAATGTATTGGTATAGCTTTTCAATTATTGGGGGTAATTTGTGCAGAAAGATTGGGGAATAAATATCTTCATGCTTCTGCATAATACTTTCCTGCATTTTTGTCTCGTAGCAAATTATCAAGATGGACGATGGAAAGCAAGCGAATGCTTCTGAAAGAAAAGGTGCGTAACTTGTGGTTAATGCTGCATGGATTATGTGATTCCCAGTGTTTCCAAAGTAGTAATAATAAGTTCTGCATAAGCATTGTGATGTTTAACAGAAGCAGAAATACCGTCATGCTGATGGGAAGAGCGGAGCCATTGGCAGTCTCAGCTTTGTTGACCTCTGACTGCGTATTTTGGAGAAATGAAGGAGAACAGAGAAGTGGGGAAAACATATTTCACACGATGGGGACTAAATTATACTCTGTTATATGAGGAACAAGGTGATTAATGTTTTAAAGGAGGCATTTATGTGAGTTGTGAATTCTGGAATAGCACTTGCATTTTGTAAGCTGATTTCAGAACTAGCCATTTGATGTCGACCTTGGAAAATACAGACATTTAATGTGTGTTATCTCAGTTTTAGTTTCACTGGAATATTCATTTGTTTGTCATCATCATATGGTAAATTTTATGAAACCAAGAAAATCCAAAATAGTTGGTTTTGGCTTTTGGTTCAAAATTGTTGAATTCTTGTCTATCAGGATAACTAGATGCAGAAAATTGGGTACGGTGGTGCTACTGTAAGAGATTGGTAGCATGATGGTTATGTGTAAAATAAAGGCACATTGTCTTTGGCAGAGTGTGTAGAATAGCATGCCTGGGCTCACTCTGTAGATATTTATTTTATCTAAGTTATTAAAAGATAAACAGATTTCTGATCTTATTTCCCGTGCTGAACTGACATTTGTATCGTCGGCTCCTTATGTTAGTTAATGAAAGTGCCACTCAAGCTCACAGGACTTTGATGCCTGGCAATGAGCACTGTGTTTTAGTGACCTGTCTCATTTCCTCTGTGTGGAACGGTGTTCCAGTTCATTTCCAACATTTTCTGCTTTGGTTTGGTATGTTGTTTTGTACCTGGTGTGGTCAGACTTCATTTTTTTTGTGTCAGAGTTTTAAGAATGAAAAAGCAAAAGTTTATTGATTTGGTAGTTTTCAGGTTGGGGCATGTTGGAAATTCTGACACTTGAGATACCCGCTGATCTCCTGTGTACATGTTACACTCAGAAGGAGTTTAAAGAGTGGAACTTTGAAATTTCCTCTTCAATGAAACTAGTACTGCAGCTGTAGGTGCCATCTTTCTAAACTTAAATTGTCGGGATTAAACCCAAAACTGTAAAATTGGGTGATCAGATAGACAAGAATTCAACAGTTTGATGAGAAAGGAAATATTTTATCACCTATGCCAATATTGAGAAATACGAACAAAAGTAAAATGGGCTTTTTGTTCGAAGTGTAGTCCTCGCATCATCATTGACAGAACACTTGCTGAAGTTGTTCTGGATCTTTTTTTCTAAATGGAATTATCAATCCAGTGATTATTTATCCTGATTCTAAAATCATAAGAGGGGAGGTACTGCTGCTATAAGGCACTGGTGGCTTGATGGTGACATGTTAAATGAAGGTGCATTGTCATGACATTATTCAGTTCCCTTTGAACGCTATTATTGACTCTGCCTCTGCTCATCCCCACCAGACCTTAACCGCTCGCTGCATAAAAGGAGCTTCCTGAAAGTAGTTTTGGTTCTTTTACAAGTCACTTTATTCTGAGCCTTCTAATTCTTGACTACCAATGAAAACAGATTCTCTGTGTCTACTTTGTCCATGCCCTTGGTGATTCTGAATATCTCTGTCAGATCCCTCCATGATCTCCTCTGTTCCAAGGAGGACTCGTTCCTCTGGAAAATCTCTTCAACATCCTCTCCAAAATCTCCATCTTCCTTAAAATGTGGCCCCCAGAATTGGACAAAGTATTCCAATTGTGGTTGAACTTGTGTTTTATAAACATTCATCATGACTTCCATGCCCCTGATTACAAAACCCAGGATCCAGTGTGACTTATTTTTAACTACTTTCTCATCACGCCCTTCGGTGCATGAACCCCCAGATCTCTATTTTCTTGTCCCTGTCTTAGAATTGTACCCTTGTATTCCTCTTTTCCTAAAATATAACACTTCACATTTCTCAGCATTCAATCTCATCTGCCCCTTCCATCAGCTTGTCTATTGCCATCCTGACCATTCACTTTGCCTCTAAGTTTTGTGTCATCAGCACCCCTATAAATCATATGTTGAGTTGAAAATTCCTTATAAATGGAAATATTTGCTGTTATAATGGATCTGAACAGAGTGACTAACGCTGAAAGGAGTAGAATTCATTGGATCATCTACGATAACGAGTAGCCTGTGAATCTTAATTTAAAATTATCTGTTTAGAGGGTATCTGAAACAGCATAAACAGTAAAGTTTATTAAATTAATGTATTTTAGACTCTATGTTGCACTATTTTTACTTATTTTGTACTTATAAATTCTGAAAAATTCGAAACATCCTTCATGATAATCATGTAAAATGTTTTTAATTTATAGTAGTAAAAGTGGAAGATGTAATGGGAAGTCATATTGAAGACCCAGTTACTTTCTGGGGTCAGGTAATACATATTTAATTGCATTTATGCAGAGTTTTGGATTCATGTAAAGCATTTGCACATTTGCAATAGTGTGGCACTGCCGGTAGTCTGTTGAGCTGAAAATCCCACTGTACACAATAAATTATACCAGATATCACCGAAATAGGCTGCTTTTTCTGTGAGGTATATTGTAAACCATGGCTTTTGTCTGCATCTGCATAGTCCAATACTGTTTGTGCTTCCTCCTATCATTTTGTCCTAATTCAAAAGAAATTGTTTTTGTTTCCAAGGCAATTTGTGATAAATTCCACATTAATGTTATTCTGTGTTTCATAAAATAGTTATTCTAACCCCCTTAATCATTTTGTCTTAAATATGTTCTCTTGTTACATTTGGCTGATAAATAGAAGCAATATTGCTATTGCTCTTTGCCATATTTCTTTTAATATTTTCAGAAAAAAGTAACTTGTTAGGGCTCGCTTCATAACCGTAATCCTTCATTCTCGATACCATCCTTAGTAAACCTATTTTGCACTCTTTCCATTGTTTAAACGTGATATGCTCCTCAGAATTGTGAATGATACAACTGCAGCTTAACTAAGGCCTTGCCCAAGTTCAGCATTCCCTCCTTGCTTTTGTATTGTACAGAATCAATGATTCTACTTCATGTGGTCAAATCTACTCTTGATGCCCACGTACAGTAAAGTTCTGATAATCCGCTGTCCAACTACTCAGAGCTCCCAATGGTTTGGCATCTGGCTCACCAGATGATATTTGCTGTGCTCTGTTTCAGTTCATTGGGGTCCCCATTCCCAGGCTCCCGTTACCCCACTTTCAACTCACCATGGCCTTGATTCCTAAGTTCCCTTTTAATTTACTTGATTCACTCAAATTTGTTATATTGCTTTGTAACATCTAAAAAAAAGTGAATTAAATCTGTGTTAGGGTATTAAAAGGACTAACGTTCAATAGTCCATAAAATCTGTTGGTCCAGCACCACCAAAGACCCAAATGTACCTGGACACCAACATTCCTTGTCTTCATTTTGAAGTCTTGTCAGTTATTGGTAACTTTTCCATGGCAATGGTCACATTTGGTTGTTAGTTGTGCAATTGTTTGATTAAAGCATGCAAAGTTTTAAACAAAAGTTTCAATACACATTTACTGACAACTTTATTCTTCTGCATCAAGTTTAACAGATTTATAATTAATGTCAGGCAATCAATATAGCTGGTTCATCATGATGATCGGATTTGACCGTTGTGTGCTACCAATAAGGCAAATGGACTTCTGATTGCCCGGAGCTCTTTGAAGAGGCTCTATATTTATATTATTCCACACATTTTTGCCCTGATCTCTTGTGTCACTAATCCTAATCCATTCATTAATCCTGTACTATGATGATTCAGTGATGCTGGACAATATGGCTGCTTTATCTTTTTTGTGTAATTGTTCCTTGAGGAATGTGTAAGCTTCACTTTTCAGAGCACCATTTTGCTGTTGGCTGAGCTTTCTGCCTCCATGTCCAAGTTTTCCATGTTATAAATTTATGGGTTGCTTATCAACTAGTCCCTTGTCTAGTTATGAACAACTTCCTGACTTCGATTCTGGTCATCCTGCAGTTTCAATATTCTCTTAGTTTCTGGGCTGTCTTTTGTTCATTTGCAAAGGTGCTTCTTGGTTTCTCACCTTTCTAAAGCTACAGCAAAGTGAAATGGAATATTTAACTTATTAAACCACTTTAAATATTCTGATGCCTTTTAAAGGCATTTTGTTTCATATTCTTACTTTGGTACTGCAATCTTTCAGATTTGCCATCGAAGCTTCTCATCCCTCCTCAAGACTTGGTATCACTAAGATTCACGCATGCACAGCAGGCACGGTAGTTTAGCGGTTAGTGTAATGCTTTACAGTTCCGGCCACTGTCTGTAAGGAGTTTGTACGTTCTCCCCGTGTCTGAGTGGGTTTCCTCCGGGTGCTCCGGTTTCCTCCCACATTCCAAAGAATTACAGGTTAGGAAGTTGTGGCCATACTATGTTGGCGCCAGAAGCGTGGTGACACTTGTGGGCTGCCCCCAGAACACTCTATGCAAAAGATGTATTTCACGGTGTGTTTTGATGTACGTGTGACTAATAAGGATATCTTATGTGATTTGTCTACCTTAAGTTTAATTAGTTTAAGTTAAATAGTAACTTGTTTCACTGTTCCACACTTGGATTCAGTAGTCTCAATAGTACTAACAGTCATAAGGGAGATGGGCTTACTTCAGAATTCTGGCACCTCAAACTTCCACTCCTGTACCATTTCCACCCTCCCCCCCTCCCCCCCTCCCCCCTCCCCCCTCCCCCCCTCCCCCCCTCACTCCTTACCCCTTCCCCCCCTCCCCTCTCCCCCCCCCCACCACTGTTCCATCATCTTATAAAGGACGTGTTGGAGTATACTTCATTTTGACCCTTCCTTCCTTGTTAGTATAATCTTCACTATTGAGCTAAATTTGTTTTAGCTCTTTTATTTTTGCTTCTGTTTGGAGAAGGTTATTTTTAAATTTCATTTTTATCCTTTAGCCATTTAAATTCCCTGTTCTGGCGTTCTGTCTTTCACATTATTGCGGTAAGCCTGCTTACTTTGTGCTGGCTTTCCTAAATGTTCACGTTTTATTTTGACTAATGCATTACTGGAACAAGGTCAAAGAATGCTTCTATCTTTATCAGAGCAGTAGTATTTTGACTGAAAATTTTCCACGTTACAAAGTTATCTCTCAAATATTTCCCCTATCTTGAATATTTTATTTCAGTTTTAATTTCCTTTCCATTGTTCTGCAGTGTAAAATATGGGATTAGCAAGGAAATAATTGCAATAACAGATTGAGTCCTTAGTAATCTTCAGGTCAATCCAAATTGATTTTGTTTGGACTGGTTTTATGTTTAAATCTTTTTTTATTACTGCTATGTTGGAGTGGATTTGAGATTCCTGATAATGTGGAAGGCAATGTACATTCAAACTACACTATAGTTAGAAATGTTTGTATTATTAGGTAAAGGGGGAGGATATAGTTTGGTCCTGGAAGAATCCACCTTCATTGTGATGTCTCGTTGGGCCTACCTGAGATGCTCATTTGGAGGTAGATTGTTGCTTGGTGCATTTTTTAATAGTTATAGTATTTTAGTCGCTGTGTACATTTGCACCAGAATAGCTTCAATTCCAAGATGAAATCTGTCAGGTTTTCTTGTCCATTAGACAGAATTAGTGGATGGTAGCTTAACAGAGAAACATCAGAAGCAGTTATTTCAATTCATTTATTAAAAAGATAAGTTAAAACATTTAAAGTAACTGAGCACAGAATGTCCAATAAGTGAACTTTTGCTAATGTTGTACTTGCAGCTTTGTTACTGGTGGAAGAGCAGGGAAGGAGGATAAGGTTGGGAAACCAAGAAACCTTAAGGCTAACATTCTGTTCCTGCCCAGCAGCTGGTGATCTTCACAGACTTGCCAACTGGCAGACAGCAAAACCAATGATAGGGAGCTGCATCCAGGGTCTGTTGGGAATGGTTCCTGGCAGTCAGGGAAGGTCAGTGTTTGATGTGAGGGAAGGGTGCGGATGGGAAGATGTGTGTTACTATGGGGCAAGACTAATGGATGTGACTGATGACTGGGCAAGAGGCTTGGCATTGTATGTTGGAGAGGAGCTTCTGCTGCCCTCGGCCAGAGAAGAGGCAACTGTTGGCAGCGTAGCAGGGGGAGCATTTCCCCTCATCCTCCAGGCTCGTCAGTGCTGGTTAAAAGAAAAGACTTGCCTGTAACAGCCAATTGCTCCCTTCTGCTGTTTCCAAGGGATATGACACTAACCTGTTAACTTACATTTACATTTTATAACTGCACTATGAAAGCTTAATTTTAATATTAAAGTTAAGGTATTCTGCCCCTTACAAGCAAGAACCCATGATCCTAAAAATGTTAATGTGAATATAGACCATGTGGGTGAATGTCATCTCTATTGTCCTTCAGCTACAGGTCCCATCGATGATGGATTTAAGCATGGTCAAATGAGTTACCTTTGGTCTGATGTGGACGATCATGAACAGTGTACAGTAGCTGTTTGGTGTGATGTATCAGTAGTTTTAATCTTCCTCTCCTAATACTGATTAAGTTGGAAGGACATAAGATAAGATTTCTTTATTAGTCTTGTGTACATCGAAACACACAGTGAAATGCATCTTTTGCGTACAGTGTTCTGGGAGCAGCCTGCAAGTGTCGCCACGCTTCCGGCACCAACATAGCATGCCCACAACTTCCTAACCTGTACAGACAATGGCAGGAATTGAACCCGGGTCGCTGGCGCTGTAATAGCGTTATGCTAACTGCTACACTACTGTGCCTGCCCAGACAGACATGTCATCTGTCTGAATTAAATCCATAAAATGATAATGCAGCCTGAGTTATAAGTTGTTGTTAAATTTGAATCTTATTTAAACACAAAAGATAGTAAAAACTATTTGCTTTATTCTTTCTTGTTTCTGCTTCATTCCCAGAGTATTGAATTAATTCAAGACCTTCTTAAGGTGTCCACTGCTTTGACAGAAATTTGCCCGTTTGCTGCCAAAGTATTTGGAGATCCGGTTCCTGAAAAGGTATTTCACTAATTAAACTAAGTGGGATGCGGAACTGTTTTCTGTGTATTGGTCTTCTCCCCCTAAGCTTTATGGATTTCTCACAAGTACTTTATTGTTCTGGATGGAGAGCCAACATACTACTGAATTTACTTCCATTTAGTACAAACATTTTTGTGTGCAGTGGGACCTTGAAAGAGAATAGATTACCAATAGATCTAAACCAAATATGGACGTGTCATTTCATTTAAAACAATAAATGTAATGCATGTGTGTAGAACTAATGGTAGCCAATGTCCACTGTGTAGTTACAAATAAGGATGTTGAATGGGATAAGATGTCATAGTTCATGAATTTTCAAAAATTCATGATCAGTGCCATGAAACTATTGTAAAAACATAGAGTATGAAGCTGTGTTACACGCGAACACTCGTTCTGGGGGGGGGGGGTGGGGGGTGTGGGGGAGTGTTGTGTTTTTAGAAAGTGATCCATACTGCGATATTCCACAATGTACACAACGTAGTCATCTGCACGTCAAGGAATGCACGTTGAAAAAAATGTTTATTTTTATTAACATTTTTTCCCCATGTAAATTCTGTGAGAACAAATGTTATGCCATATCTCAAATTTTTGGCTAGTGATTTGTGAGTTCTGTAAGGGTGACTTTGTGTTACCTTGCCCTGATTTTGCTGCACCCTGCAGGTCCCCTCACACCCCTGCGATCTGCTGCACCAGTTGGGGTAAACAGGAAATTCTCAGCATTAGAGTTTAATCCCTTCAACCATTTGGTTCTTGAACCAACCGGCAAAACCCTAAACACTACAGTTTAGCAACATTATGACCACTTTGCACTAAAATGGACTTTGGATTTTTTGTTCTAATTGTGTTCTTTCTTGTGAAAATTGTGTATAATTTATGTTTTTCTTGTGAATGATGCTATGTGATGCTGCTGCAAGTAAGTTTTGCATTGCACCTGTCACACGTGTACTTGTGCAGATGACAATGAACTCGTCCATGACTTTGCCAAGCAGTGAATATTGGAAAAACCCAGGTCAGATAGTTGTGGTGGGAGAAACAGAATCAACAGTTCAGGTCGATGGCCTTTGATCAGAACCAAGAGAAGTGGGAAATCATTCCTGTGTCAGGCAGCAGATAATGGGGAGGGTGGGCAGGATGCAGGAAACATCTGTATGAGGGCTGAGGCAGAGAGAGACTGAATGGCAAAGATGGAGGGAGAGCTTGTTTGTCACAAGTGACTAGTTGGAGAGAGAAGAGTGAAAGAGAAGGAGAACATTGCCAAAATGGAGGTCCACTGCAGATGCTGAAAATCTGAAATAAGAACCGAATGCTGCTGATATTCAGCAGATGGGGCAGCGTGGGTGGAGTTCACATTTGGGACTCGAAGCTGAAGCAAGTTCAGCATCTGCAGATTTCTTTTATTAGAAATTAATACTTAAGTGAAAAAATTGAAAATATAAATGTTTTTATTCCTACAGATTTATGGTGGATTATATTCTGAGGATCAATGTTGGTATAGATGTAAACTGAAAAAAATGATGACAAATGAAAAGGTAGTGCACATTTTAAACATTTATTGCTATTTTCAAAGTCAGTTTTAGTGTGGTTATGTAACATGGTTGAATTTATTTGGACATCTCTGCTCTCTGTCATGTTCCCAGAATAATGGGGTGATTTTGGTAAAAGAAAGAGGAGTCTAATAATGTTTAATGTTTCCCAGCTGAATGTGATAATACCTGGCTAAACAGGTGGTGTGACAGATACTGCTGAATACACAATGAATAAAGGTGCACAACAGGGGCAATAGTATCCCTGTGCACCTGTATTCATCAATTATTTAGATCTAACAAAGTTTTTGAAATGCCTGGAAGTAGTATTGCAAGCCAGGATGGGGAAAAATCAGCTCCCACTCTTGGTAGTATTGTAACCATCTGTTGTCTACCTTCTCTTCAACATAAAAGATTCAATGCCATCCAAAATAAGACAGAGGTTTGCACTTCCCACCGATGGCCAGTTCATAAAACTACATGGGTCAGCCCGATTCCTGAACCTTGTAAGCCTAAATCTACATTGATGATTCCAACAACAGCTTAAACCACTTCTTTAATGAAGCATCTTGCTGTAACATTCAAAAAGCAGTGATAATCAGTGTTAATATTTCTTCATATATTTGCATAGGTCGTCCCTTTGTTGTATTCCACATCCCTGCCTTTTGTAATCTTCGGCTTCAACCTAACCATAACCTCTCATACCTGGCCAGTTCTCCTAATATGTGCGTGTGTTCAGTGTGTTGGGCACATTTCATTGTTACCTAATGCAGAATTGTTCTATTTATCTACTATGTTTAACTGGGCAACATCAAGCATAATCCGGCCTCTGGGAGGGCTACATCTGCACCCGGTGTGTCGAGCTGCAGCTCCTGAGGGACCGTGTTAGGGAACTGGAGACGCAGCTCGATGACCTACGTCTGGTCAGAGAGAGTGAGGAGGTGATAGAGAGGAGATCATGCTGGGAACATCGGAATCAGGCAATTGGGTCACAGACAGGAGGGGGAAGGGGAAGAGTTAGGTACTAGAGAGTACCCCAGTGGCTGTACCCCTTGACAATAAGTACTCCTGCTTGAGTACTGTTGGGGGAGACAGCCTACCTGGGGGAAGCAACAGTGACAGTGTCTCTGGCACAGAGTCTGGCCCTGTGGCTCAGAAGGGTAGGGAAGGAGAGAGGAGGGCACTAGTGATAGGGGACTCTATAGTTAGGTGGGCAGACAGGCGATTCTGTGGACGCAGGAAAGAAACTCGGAAGGTAGTTTGCCTCCTAGGTGCCAGGGTCCGGGATGTTTCAGATCGCGTCCAAGATATCCTGAAGGGGGAGGGAGAACAGCCAGAGGTCGTGGTACATATTGGTACCAACGACATAGGTAGGGAAAGGAATGAGGTCCTGAAAAGAGGCTATAGAGAATTAAGAAGGAAGTTGCAAAGCAGGACCTCAAAGGTAGTAATTTCCGGATTACTGCCTGTACTAAGCGACAGTGGGTATAGGAACAGAATGAGGAAGAAGTTAAATGCGTGGTTGAGGGATTGGAGTAAGGAGGAGGGATTCAGATTTCTGGATCATTGGGGCCTCTTTTGGGGCAGGTATGACCTGTTCAAACAGGACGGGTTGCACTTGAATCCCAGGGGGACTAGCATACTGGCGGGGAGGTTTGCTAAAGGCTACTGGGGAGAGTTTAAACTAGTATTGTTGGGGGGTGGGATCTGTACTGGAGAGACTGGGGAAAAGGTGTTTGGCTCTCAAATAGAGGAGGCTAGGAGTAAGTACCATAGGCAGGTGATAGAGAAGGGACGTGTTCAGACAGCTTGAGATGTGTCTATTTTAACGCAAGGAGTGTTGTGAACAAGGCGGATGAGCTTAGAGCTTGGATCGATATTTGGAGCTATGATGTGGTGGTCATTACGGAGACTTGGATGGCTCCGGAGCTGGAATGGTTGCTTCAAGTGCAGGGTTTTAGATGTTTCGGGAAGGACAGGGAGGGAGGCAAGAGAGGTGGGGGGGGGGGGTGGCACTGTTGATCTGAGTGTCACAGCTGCAGAAAAGGTGGACGTTGTGCGGGGATTATCTACGGAGTCTCTGTGGGTGGAGGTTAGGAACAGGAAGGGGTCGATAACTGGGCTGGGTGTTTTTTATAGGCCGCCCAATAGTGACAGGGTTATTGAGGAGCAGATGGGGAAGCAGATCCTAGAAAGGTGTGAGAATAACAGAGTTATTGTGATGGATTTTAATTTCCCAAACATCGACTGGCATCTCCAGACAATGAGGGGTTTAGATGGGGTGGAGTTTGTTAGGTGTGTTCAGGAAGGGTTTTTGACACAATATGTAGACAGACCTACAAGAAGAGAGGTTGTGCTTGATTTGATATTGGGTAATGAACCTGGTCAGGTGTCAGATCTCTCAGTGGGTGAACATTTTGGTGATAGTGATCATAATTCTATCTCCTTTACATTTGCACTGGAGAGGGATAGGAACAGACAGGCTAGAAAGGTGTTTACTTGGAGTAAAGGGAATTATGAGGTTCTCAGGCAGGAAATTGGAAGATTAAATTGGGAACAGATGTTCTCAGGGAAAAGTATGGAAGATATGTGGCAAATATTCAGGGGATACTTGTGTGGAGTTCTGCATAGACATGTTCCGATGAGACAGGGGAGTCATGATAGGATACAGGAACCGTGGTGTACGAAGGCTATAATAAATCTAGTCAAAAGGAAAAGAAAAGCATACAAAAGGTATAGAGAGCCAGGTAATGTTAGAGATCTGGAGGAGTACAAGGCTAAAAGGAAGGAACTTAAGAAAGAGATTAGGAGAGCCAGAAGGGGACATGAGAAAGCCTTGGCAGGCAGGATCAAGGAAAACCCCCAGGCGTTCTATAAGTATGTGAAGAGCAAGAGGATGAGATGCGAAAGAATAGGGCCTATCAAGTGCAGCAGTGGGAAAGTGTGTATGGATTCGGAAGAAATAGAGGTACTTAATGAATACTTTACGTCAGTATTCACCACGGGAAAAGATCTGGGGGATTGTAGTGGGAACTTGCAGTGGCCTGAAAAGCTTGAGCATGTAGATATTAGAAAAGAGGTGGTGCTGAAACTTTTGGAAAGCATCAAGTTAGATAAGTCGCCGGGACCAGATGAGATGTACCCCAGGTTGCTGTGGGAGGCGAGGGAAGAGATTGCGGAGCCTCTGACGATGATCTTTGCGTCATCGATGGAGACAGGAGAGGTTCCGGAAGATTGGAGGGTTGCAGATGTTGTTCCCTTATTCAGGAAGGGGAGTAGGGATAGCCCAGGAAATTATAGACCGGTGAGTCTTACCTCAGTGTGATGGAGAAGATCCTGAGAGGCAGGACTTAAGAACATTTGGAGAGGTATAATATGATTAGGAATAGTCAGCATGGCTTTGTCAAGGGCAGGTCCTGCCTCACGAGCCTGATTGAATTTTTTGAGGATATGACTAAGCACATCGATGAAGGGAGAGCAGTAGATGTAGTGTATATGGATTTCAGCAAGGCGTTTGATAAGGTACCCCATGCGAGGCTTATGGAGAAGGTGAGGAGACATGGGATCCAAGGGGACATTGCAGTGTGGATCCAGAACTGGCTGGCCCACAGAAGGCAAAGAGTGGTTGTTGAAGGGTCGTATTCTGCGTGGAGGTCGGTGACCAGTGGTGTACCTCAGGGATCTGTACTGGGACCCTTACTCTTTGTGATTTTTATAAACGACCTGGATGAGGAAGTGGAGGGGTGGTTTAGTAGGTTTGCGGATGACACGAAGGTTGGGGGTGTTGTGGATAGTTTGGAGAGCTGTCAGAGGTTACAGGGAGACATAGATAGGATGCAAAGTTGGGCTGAGAAGTGGCAGATGCAGTTCAACACAGATAAGTGTGAAGTGGTTCACTTTGGTAGGTCAAATATGATGGCAGAATATAGTATTAATGGTAGGACTCTTGGCAGTGTGGAGGATCAGAGGGATCTTGGGGTCCGAGTCCATAGGACACTCAAAGTGGCTGCGCAGGTTGACTCTGTGGTTAAGAAGGCATATGGTGTATTGTCCTTCATCAATCGGGGAATTGAATTTAGGAGCCGTGAGGTATTGTTGCAGCTATATAGGTCCCTGGTCAGACTCCACTTGGAGTATTGTGCTCAGTTCTGGTCGCCTCACTACAGGAAGGATGTGGAAGCTATAGAGGGGGTGCAGAGGAGATTTACAAGGATGCTGCCTGGAATGCGGAGCATGCCTTATGAAAGCAGGTTGAGGGAACTCGGCTTTTTCTCCTTGGAGCACTGGAGGATGAGGGGGACCTGATTGAGGTGTATAAGATGATGAGAAGTATTGATCAGGTAGATAGTCAGAGGCTTTTCCCCAGGACTGAAATGGTGGCCACAAGAGGACATAGGTTTAAGGTGCTGGGGAGTAGATATAAAGGAGATGTCAGGGGTAAGTTTTTTACTTAGAGAGTGGTGAGTGCGTGGAATGGGCTGCCAGAAACGGTGGTGGAGGCTGATATGATAGGGTCTTTCAAGAGACTGTTAGATAGGTATATGGAGCTGAGAAAAATAGAGGGCTATGGGTAAGCCTAGTAATTTCTAAGGTAGGGACATGTTCGGCACAGCTTTGTGGGCTGAAGGGCCTGAATTGTGCTGTAGTTTTTTCTATGTTTCTTTCTTTCTATAATCAAGCTCCCCTCTCTCCTCCCACCTCAGGACTATCAAAGCTCTCTCCCCTCCCTCCACCCCTCCACCTATACTCTCCTTTTTTGCTCAGCACCAGCAACATGAGATGAGTTGAAGCATTTTCATTTTTAGGCCATTTATTCAGCCACTTTGAGTATGCACCCTGCACATCCTACACCTGCTTCGCTTTTGCTTGGTTACAAAGAGGTGAGTCTCTGGGAGTTTCACCTTGCAGGAATCTAAAAGGGTCACATTTGCAAGTTATTAATAGTTGGGTCATTGGCTGGTTAATAGCAGCCAATAAAAAGAAGTAAGGGTCAAGCGGAGTGGCCATTTTGGAGCAGCCATTGTGATGGTGTTAGAGTGGGGAGCTGAGGCTTTGGCGAGAAGAGGCAGAGGCTACGGAGATGGTGACTTGGAGCGAGAGCGGGACGGTTGGAAAGAAGTGAGTTGCTTGCTTGTGAGTTTTACTTGCAGGAGTTTGAGGTAAGTCAGCTAATTGTTAGTTAATAGGTGATTGGCTAATTATCAGCAGTGAATAAAAAGTTAGTGTCAAGCGGAGTGGCCATTTTGGAGCAGCTATTTTGAGAGTGAATACCAACCTGTGAATACCAGGCTTCAGTGAGTAGGGCAAGCAACACTGAGGTAAGGTGAGGGTGGGTTCTTATTCATTTTTTCTGTCTCTTTATTTTCCCTCAAAGCTTGTTAGTCATGGCAGGTGAGCTCAGACCCATGTCATGTTTCTCTTGCACAATGTGGGAACTCAGGGAGGCTGCCAGTGTCCCTGATGACTATGTGTGCAGGAAATGTGTCCAGCTGCAGCTCCTGATGGACCGCATGACAACACTGGAGCTGCGCGTGGATTCACTTTTGAGTGTCTGCGATGCTGAGAATGTTGTGAATAGCACGTTTCGTGAGTTGGTCACACCGCAGTTTAAAAGCCCAGGGAAAGGCAGGGAATGGGTGACCAAGAGGCAGAGCAGTAGTAGGAAGGTAGTGCAGGAGTCCCCTGCGGTCATCTCCCTCCAAAACAGATATACTGCTTTGGATACTGTTGGGGGAGATGGCTTCAGGGGAAGGCAGCAGTAGCCAGGATCATGGCACTGTGAGTGGCTCTGCTGCATAGGAGGGCAGGAAAAAGTGTGGCAGAGCTCTAGTGGTCGGGGATTCCATGGTAAGTGGAATAGACAAGAGCTTCTGTGGCCACAAACGGGACTCCCGGTTGGTGTTGCCTCCCAGGTGCAAGGGTCAGGGATGTCTCGGAGTGGCTGCAGAGCATTCTGGAAGGGGAGGGTGAACAGCCAGTTGTCGTGGTGCATGTAGGAACCAATGATATAGGAAAAAGTGGGATGAGGTCCTACAAGCCAAATTTAGGGAGCTAGGAGATGGATTAAAAAGCAGGATCTCAAAGGTAATAATCTGAGGATTCCTATCTGTGCCACGTGCTGGTCAGAATAGGAACAGCAGCACAGTTAGGGTGAATATGGGGCTTGAACAGTGGTGCAGGAGGGAGGGTTTCAGATTCCTGGGGCATTGGAACCGGTTCTGGGGGAGGTGGGACCAGTACAAACCGGATGGTCTACACCTGGGCAGGACTGGGATTAATGTCTGAGCAGGATTGTTTGCTAGTGTTGTTGGGGAGGGTTTAAACTAGTATGGCAGGGGGATGGGAATCCATGCAGAAAGACAGAGGGAAGCAAAGCAGAGACCAGAGCAAAAGTTAGAAAGGAGAAAAGTAAGAGTGGAGTACAGAAAAGTCAAATGTAAAGGACACAAAGGTTACTGGATTCTTAAAGGACAATGTGTAAGGGCACTTAATCTGAATGTCCGTAGTATTCGAAACAAGGTGAGAGAACTTGTGGCACAAATCAGAACAAAGTGGTATGATTTAGTGGCCATTACAGAAACGTGGTTGCAGGGTGGGGATGAGTGGGAATTAAATATCCAAGGGTATCAGGTGATACAGAAGGATAGGCAGGAAGGTAAGGGAGGTGGGGTAGCACTCTTAATTAAGAATGAGTTCAGGGCAATAGTGAGAGACAATATAAGATCCAAGGAGCAGAATGTTCAGTCCATCTGTGTAGAGATTAGGAATAGTAAAGGGTAAAAAATCACTGGTGGGAGTTGTCTATTGGCCACCGACTAATAACACTACAGTGGCACAGGCAATAAACCAAGAAATATTTGATGCATATAAGAATGCAACTGTAGTTGTCATAGGGGACTTCAACTTCCACATAAGTTGGATGAATCAAGTTGGTCGAGGCCGTCTTGAGGAGGACTTCATAGAAGGCATCTGTGATAGCTTTCTTGAACAGCATATCAGTGAACCTACAAGGGAAAATGCTATCTTTGATCTGGTTCTGTGCAATGAGACCGGTAAAATTAACGATCTTGTAGTTAGGGATCCTCTTAGAAAGAGTGACCATAGTATGATTGAATTTCTCATACAAGTGGAGGGTGCAATAGTTCAATCTAAAACCAGTGTGTTATGCCTAAACAAGAGAGACTACAACGGGATGAGGGAGGAGTTGGCTGGCATGGACTGGAAACACGGGCTTTGTGGTGGGACAGTTGAGGAACAGTAGAAGACTTTCAAAGAGATTTTTCACAGTGTTCAACAAAGGTATATTCCAGTTAAAAGCAAGGACAGTAAGGGTGGGGAGAGCCAGCCTTGGATAAGTAAGGACATAAAAGAAGGCATCAAGCTAAAAGCTCATGCATACAAAGTCACGAAGAGTAGTGGGAAACTGGAAGATTGGGAAAACTTTAAAAAGCTACAAAGAACCACTAAGCAAGCAATAAGGAAAGGGAAGATGGATTATGGAAGTAAACTAGCACAAAATATAATATCAGGTAGTAAAATGTTTTTCTAATTAAATAAAGTGGAAAAGGGTGGCTAAAGTGAACGTAGGTCCCTTGGAAGATGAGAAGGGGGAATTAATATTGGGTAATGTGGAAATGGCCGAGGCCTTGAACAACGATTTTGTGTTGGTCTTCACAGAGGAGGACATGTTTAATATGCCAAAGAGAGATGTTATGGATGTGATTGGAGGTGAGGACCTTGATACAATCGCTGTCACTAAAGAGGTAGTGATGAGCAAACTAGTGGGCCTAAAGGTAGACAAGTCCCCGGTCCTGATGGGATGCATCCCAAGGAACTGAAAGAAATGGAGGAGCTTATAGTAGATGCACTTGTGATAATTTACCAAAATTCTCTGGACTCTGGGTAGGTCTCAGCAGATTGGAAGACAGCGAGTGTCACGCCACTGTATTTTAAAAAAAAGGATGTAGGCAAAAGGCAGGTAACTATAGGCCAGTTAGCTTAACGTCTGTAGTCAGGAAAATGCTTGAAGCTATCATTAAGGAAGAAATAGCGAGACATCCAGATAGAAGAGGTTCCATCAGGCAGACACAGCATGGATTCAGGAAGGGCAGGTCCTGTTTAATAAACTTAGTGGAGTTCTTTGAGGATATAATGAGCGCAGTGAATAGAGGGGAACAGGTGGATGTTGTATACTTAGATTTCCAGGAGGTGTTCGATAAGGTGTTGCATAAAAGATTTATCCATAAGATAAGGATGCATGGAATTGGGGGTAAGGTATAAGCATGGATAGAGAATTGGTTAACCAATAGAAGGCAGAGAGTTGGGATAAATGTGTGTTTCTCTGGTTGGCGATCAGTGGTGAGTGAGGTGCCGCAGGGGTCGGTGCTGGGCCCACAACTGTTCACGATCTACATTAACGATTTGGAAGAGGGGACCAAGTGTAGTGTATCTAAGTTTGCTGATGACACTAAATTGAAGGAAAAGCAAATTATGCAGAGGATGCGGAGAGTCTGCAGAGGGATATAGATAGGTTAAGTGAGTGGGCAAGGGTCTGGCAGATAGAGTACAATGTTGGTAATTGCAAGGTCATCCACTTTGGAAGGAAAAATAGAAGGTCAGGTTATTATTTAAATAGTGAAAGATTGCAGCGTGCTGATGTACAGAGGGACTCGGGAGTGCTTGTGCATGAAACACAAAAGGTTGGTTTGTAGGTGCAACAGGTTATCAAGAAGACAAATGGAATGCTGGCCTTCATTGCTAGAGGGATTGAATTTAAGAGCAGGGAGGTTGTGCTGCAACTGTACAGGGTACTGGAGAGGCCACACCTGGAGTACTGCATGCAGTTCTAGTCTCCTTACTTGAGGAAAGATATACTGGCTTTGGAGACGGTGCAGAGGAGGTTCAACAGGTTGATTCTGGAGATGAGGGGGTTAGCCTATGAGCGGAGATTGAGTCGCCTGGGACTATACTCGCTGGAATTCAGAAGAATGAGAGGGGATCTTAAAGAAACATAAAATTATGAAAGGGATAGATAAGATAGAGGCAGGAAGGTTGTTTCCACTGGTAGGTGAGACTAGAAATAGGGGACATAACCTCAAGATTCGGGGGAATAAATTTAGGATGGAGATGATCTGCTTTTCCCAGAGAGTAGTGAATCTGTGGAGTTCTCTGCCCAGGGGAGCAGTAGAGGCTACCTCATTAAATATATTTAAGACACAGTTAGATAGATTTTTGCATAGTAGGAGAATTGAGGGTTATGGGGAAAAGGCAGGTGGGTGGATCTGAGTCCACGGCCAGATCAGCTATGATATTATTGAATGGCGGAGCAGGCTCGATAGGTCAGATGGCCTCCTTCTGCTCCTATTTCTTATGTTTTCACTTGACCTTTTGCTCACTAATGACCAACTTCCCATTCTCGGCTCAGGCCCACAAAAGAAGTGTATGTGTTGTCAAGTTCCTCGGAGCCTTTCTCACTGCCAATTTGTTGGATTTACCCATACCATAGTGCCTGCTATAATTTTGGTGGATTGACATGGGTAGAAGACCATCCTTGTCCCAGATGGGTGGCATTGTCTTTGGACTATCAAATTGTCATGATATCTCTCTTGGAGAACCTGTCTGAAACTCTTGAAAACTACCTTTGGTATTTTCAAACTCTTTTACTCTCAAATTCTTAAATTAAATGTCCCTTTCCGTGCCTTCTCTGTAGCTTTCTCTTGGCATCTCCAGTTGGGTTGTTGACTAACTATGGAACTCAATGGGCTAAATGAAAGGCACAAATGGTGTTCCCATTGATTGTAACCATTTCAGCCTTTGACATAGTCATCCGTCAAAACCTCTTCTCCATTGTCTGGTCCAGTGGAATTATCACTTTCACCTATCTGATTGCAGCAAGAGCAACTCCAAAAATGGATTCACTTCCTCTACTCTGTGGCCCTACAACACCAAGCACCCACTTCACCCTTCCTGGGCCCTTCTTCCCAACACCCCTGCCCCCCTGTGCTTCTCTTGACCATGATCCATGATGAAGGTCACAAGCACATTCACAAAGAATTTCTTTAAGAAATGCACACTTTTACTTCTCTGCCGCCTCTAGTAATGGTGCTCTCAATGATATCACTGCTGAGGCCCTCATGGAATGAGTATCTCAGCAGCTGAATGTGGGAGAAGCTATGCCCTGTGAGTTTACACACAGGCTGTTGACTTCGGAAGGTGCCTGAGCAGCTCCTGCCATGAGTTCTAAACTGATGTCAGCAGAGGACTATAGTGAGGAAAGCACCATGCCAGTGTAAATAATTCAACTGAGGCTCTTCCACAATAGTGTTAAATTGAAGCTTAGGATTCCATGCTATTGGAATGGATATAGATATGCAGGGTGTGAAAATCAAAAGAGACTGCAGATGCTGGAAATTTATAACAAAACCAGAAAATGCTGGAAATACTTAGTAGGTCAGGCTGCATCTATGGGAGGAGAAACAGTCTTGGCCCGAAATGTCGACTGTTTATTTCCCTCCACAGATGCTGCCTGACCTGCTGAGTTCCTCCAGCATTTTGTGTGCGTTGCTCCAGGTTCCAGCATCTGCAGAATCTCTTGGGTGTCTGTTTTAGGCTGGAGACCCTTCGTCAGAACTGAAAGGAGACAAAAGAAGCTTGTGAAGCTGCAGGAAGGGGTGGGGGGTGATGTCTCTGATGGGCTAAAACTGGGGTGGCCATGGGGATGAGCTGTAAACAAGTTAATGAGTGAATTTCTGCTTGTGTGTTCAGCAGTGAGCTGTAAACAAGTTAATGGTCAATGAGTAAATGGGAGCAGTGAGAGGGTGGGACTGAAACAAATGTGGGAGTTGTGAAATGCAGAGCAGGAGGACCAGGAGGCTGGTGTGTCCTCTGCTCCCAGACACAGAAATGGAAGGGATCAAAAACAAGCAGAGCTAACAGACTCTGTTTACAGGCGGAGGACTGGTGTGCCGGGAAATTGAGTTGCATGCAGGGTGTGACGTGGTTTAATTAGGTGTGTGCCCGAGAAATGAATCACCCACTGAAGTGCCCATTCTTGTTTTGTAATCAACTGTATTTCACCTGGAAATGATATTTAGTCTACACCAGGTTAAATTGTATTTTGTGCAAAGGTCCAAGAAATGGGTGTTACAGTGTCCGATTTCCAGGCTCATATATTCAATGATAGATGGAACAGTAACTGAAAGACTTAAATCTAAGATCAACATCAAAAGTTGTTTGCAGATATTTCCTTGTCGCAGAGGGTTATGATGAAAATTGAAGTTCTGTGGGTGTGGAGATCCAGGTATTTTCCATGGATTCTGGAGGTATCCCCCTGCTTGTGTAAAATCAGGAAAACATTAAACATTCCATTAGCTGTGCTGTCAGTTAAAGCTTGCACTGTGCAGACTCCTTTAGTTTCGACTGGAAATGACACTAGATCTAAATTAGTTTTCTGCATCAGATACTCAGTTGTTGGCAGCTGCATCACTGGTGCTAACTATGCAGTGAAGCTGCCACCCCCACTTTAGTCCACGATCAATAGGAGAATTTACTCAAGTATCTGAAATCCGCTTTGGGTGAGCAGTTTTTGGTAAGGTACCCAGTAATTAACCTTCACACTTGAACATGAAGTTCTGGAAGCGGTGCAGCCTTCTGAGTGTGCTGGTAAGTTGTGTGTACTTCCGAATGACTGACTGGTTATAGCTCGGAAGAGGCCACTTGGCCCTTCAACTCTGTACTGGCCCTATGTATGATCAATCTAGCTAGACCCACCTCCACGCCCTCTTCACAGAGCCATGCAAATTATGCTTTTTTAAACACTTATCCAGGTCTCATTTGTCTGTTGCTATTGAACCTGCCTCCACTGCTACCTTTGGCAGCCACTCACACTGTAAAATGTTCTTCTTGGAAGTTGTGGTTCTTTTGCCATTCACCATCGTTCTGTGTCCACTTATTTATTAAACTGTCCAGCAACAGTAACATGGAGACACAAGAGACTGCAGATGCTGGAATCATGGGTCCTGCTGCAGGGTTTCCACCTGAAACATCGACAGTTCCTTTCCTCCCACAGATGATGTTCAACCCACTGAGTTCCTCCAGCAGATTGTTTGTTGCTCCAGCAATAGCTGTCTCTGTCTCCTCTGTGCCCTTCGTGATTTTTAAACACATCTATCAGATCCCCTCACATCCTTTTCTCTTCGATGGAGTACACCCTTATTTTCTCCAGTCTATCCACACAACCGAAGTTGCTCCTCCCTGAAATCATTTAAATAAACCTCCTCTTCACCCTCTCTAAAAGCTCCACGTCTTTCCTGAAGTGTGGTCCCCAAGAACGGGACCCAGTTTTCCAATCATGTTTCATTGCGACTTCCTTGCTCTTGTGTTCGCTTCCTTTATCGGTAAAGCCCAGGATCCACTTTACGCACTCACTGTATGTGTCCTGCCATCTCCAGTCAACTTTGGTAATCGTTTATTATTGTCACACGTACCGAGGTATGGTGAAAAGCTTAGTTTTGCTGCCATCCATTCAGATCATTTCAAAACATAAGTACATTGAAATAGTATAAAGGGAAAAGCAATAATAGAATGCAGAATAAAGTGTCATAGTTACAGAGAAAGTGCAGTACAGGTAGACAATAAGGTGCAAGGCCATAACGAGGTAGATTGTGATGTCAAGAGTTCGTCTTTATCGAACAAGAGTTCCTTCCAATAGTCTTATAACAGCAGGATAGAAGCTGTCCCTGAGCCTGATGGCACGTGTTTTCAAGCTTTGTATCTTCTACCTGATGGGGGGGAAGAAGAGAGAATATCCGGGATGGGTGGGATCTCTGATTATGTTGGCTGCTTTCCCGAGGCCGTGCGAAGTGTAGACCATGGAGGGGAGGCTGGTTTTCATGATGGACTGGGCTGTGTCCACAACTCTGTAATGTTTTGCAGTTACCATACCAAGCTGTGATGCATCCAGATAGAATGCATTCTGTGGTGCAACTATAAAAATTGGTGAGGGTCAATGGGGACATGCTGAATTTCCTTAGCCGCCTGGGGGAGTAGAGGCGCTGATGTGCTTTCTTGGCCATATCGTCTACGTGGTTGGATCAAGTTATTAGTGACATTTACACCTAGGAACTTAAAGCTCTCAACTATTTCCACCCCGACACCATGCACATACTGTATACCCCTTGATATCTCTATTCTTGTATGCCTTCTATAATTGTGCCCATTATTGCATACAGATTCATGTCCCACCAAAATGGTGTGAAAATTTCATTCACCAGTTCCACCTTGTATAAACAAAATTTGGAGGAACACAATTGATTTAAGTCTTTGTGCGTCATTTCACAAAAATAAACGCAAAATTTGATCTTATTTTCAGTGCCTGATGACGTATGTTGATTATGGAAATTCTGAAACTCTAAAAAAGTCATGTATCGTTGAACTTCCAGAAGACTTACAGCATCCAGGTTTGGCCAGCAAGTTTAGACTTTGGGGTCTTCAGGTTCCACCTAAGCAAGATGTCACTCCATTTGACCAGGTAAAGTGAAATATTCTTGGAATTCATGCAACAACATACTGACAGGCAGAATTTATAAATGGGATTCATCTTGATACATGGAAAAGTTCTAGTACAAGAAGTCTGCAGGACTTGAGTCCTTTCAACTGAAGAAAACGGGCAAAGAACTTCCTTTCTGTTTGATTGGTGTTCTGTTGGTTTCATTTGGTACAGAAGGAGAAGGGCCACATCCTTCTGGGCTGGTTCCCCCACCCAGAATCAGTCGCAGCTCTTACCCACAAAAGTCTTAAATTTGCTTCATTTTCATTGGAACTGCTGACTTTGTCCTTAAATTCAATCCATAATCTTTCAGCATTTCTTTGGAATGCAGTTGAAACATGCCGTTATGATAGTACTATAACATGGGAAAGCATCACATCAGAATTGGTCATGTTTTTGTCTGAAGGCCCAACTCCCTGAAATAGATAATAAATGTGATGCTTGCCTGACAATTTCAGCACCTGTTTCCTCTTCTGACAAGAACTATTTGTGGAAGTTCTGTGACATTAAATATCCTAAATTGTGCTTCTTTGAAGTACTCTGTAACTCTGGTTTTTGTGCAGCTGTAGCCATGCATTCTTTAGTTGTGTTTTGTACATATCTGTTATGTCATTTCGGTGTAGCTGTACCTTCTGAAGGCAAGTGTCAAACAGAAACCTCTGGTGGCTTTGCATCTTGATCTGGATTATTCTGAGATCTCATTGCAATTGCTCGATGCTGATCAGATCAGATAATTCTGTTTACGGCAACAATTTGTTGCAGATAATTTGTCAACAGAGGTGACAAAGGTTTTAACCAAAAAAATCCTAAGTTTATTCTTGATCATTTGAGTGGATATAGCACAGATTTCCATGCTCTCCTCGCACACCCCAGGGTCTTTCTAACTAAAGGCGACGATTTCACACAACATTGTCTGATGGTCATTGGTCTTGGTGTTTCTGGTCTGTTACTGGTTTCTCTAGATCAATGACAATGATTTCAACTAAACTCAGACTTTGATAAACCATCTGTTTATGAACAAATGATATTCTTTCTAACCATCCTCAAAGTCCTTATCACTAGCTTGAACATTTAGGTTAAAATTTAAAACTTAATAATTAGTCTTCAATTCCATGACTTGGTTGGGAGATTAATTAAGACAGAGCAGGGGTAAAGAGCAAGTGCTTAAATTAGAAGGAAGGGATTGTTGTGAATCATTGTACACTTCAGAGTGAACAAATGTGTTTCAAGTAGGCAACAAAACAAATGAAAGGTTACATCTCCTTAATTATTATTGCTAATTAGTCAAACCCTGCCTTTTTTGTAGAATGTAATGGGAAGTGTGTATTTGTCCTGTCATTCTTTCTCAGTTTATCTGTGCTGGAGTTCTCACTGCATTTGATTGTATTTGTAAATGACCTTAATACCACAGTAGGATCAATTTATCCAAATTTGCTGATCACACAAAGATCAGTGCATAGTTTAAATGTTGACAGGAGTATGAAGTTACAGTGATGTTAATGCATGAAATGAGTTTGCAGAATTGTGACAGGAAAGTGTGTCATCCATTTTAGGTCAAAACATTTTGAAATGGTGAATAGCTAGATGCACTGGAGGTCCAAAAAGATTTTATTTTGTCCATGTTGACAGCACACTAAAATTATAAAGACTAACATTACAGAAACCTGCTTGAATGTCATGTTTAGAGGCACAGAATGAAAAGTGTGGCTGTAGCTGTGCAATAACTCCTGGGGGTATGTAGGATATCTTGGGCAAGAAGGATGTTGGGGGTTGGATCTGTTGGCAAAATGTTACAATGACACAGGGGTAGGAGGGGGTTGTACAGGAGGGTTCAGAAAGAGGATCATGGCAGATGGATAAGCAGGTGATCAAGGGGAGTGGGCAAGAGATTGCAATGGATTGTTGAGCAGATGATCATGGTGAAGTAGTGTGGTCATCATTGGAACTAAATGTCTGCTGGTGGGGCTGCGTAACAACTGGTAAACCTGGAAGGAGGTGTGCACTTAAGGTTGGGGGAGCTGTAAGCCACACAGTCTAGTTAAAACCAATCTGGAGTGAAGATTTCAGCTCCGGGCACTCCACTGTAGAAATAGTTACTGGCTTTGGAATGAGTGGAGCATAGATTCACTGTTATATTACAGGGGGTCTGGGTATTAAGTTACCGGGGAAATTTGTATTCATTGGAATATGGAAGATTAAGAGCTGAGATTTTGAAAGGAATTGGTAATGCAGGTAGGGAGAAATCTTTCCCCTTGAGGGCAGAGTTTAGAACAATACGGATCTTTGCCAGTCAGTTATGATACAACACACGAAGGTGCTGGAGGAACTCGGTGGGTCAGGCAGCATCTATGGAGAGAAATGGACAGTCGACGATTTGGATCGAGACCCTTCATCTGCCCGACCTGCTGAGTTCCTGCAGTGCCTTTGTGTGTTGCTCCAGATTTCCAGCACCTGCAGTCTCTTGTGTCTCTGGTTATGATGCAAGGCATTACATACAGTGGTGAAGGTGTAGATCATGCTATCACACCTCTTAACAAAGCTTCCTCTTTTTTTTAAATGTCTTACTGAATATTCTGATAACCAGGACTTTATCTGACGTTTCAAAGGGCATCACTGAACTAATTTAGGACTAGGAAAAAGTAATTCTGTAACAAATGACAAAGCACAGACCACTAACACTTGGTCATTCATTGCATTTGTTTTGACATTTTGTGGTAACCATAGGTGCAGATGGTAAGCTGCATCATACAATATCCATCGCAGTGTAACAGAACTGACTGTCCTTACACAGGATATCGACCATTCCTTGCCCCTCACAGATACTGCTCGACCCACTGAGTTCCTCCAGCAGTTTGTTGTTTGCTCCAGATTCCAGTATCTGCTGTCTCTCATGTCTCTGACTGTCTGTCTTTCCCATTGTTTAAAGGAAGCACATGTTTCCTTTGCAATTAAATTTTCATTTGGCATGCATGTTTGATTTTAAAAACAACTTTGGTTGCTACAGATCAATGAATAATAAGCATGCATCATTTATGGCGATGATTGCAGCCAAAGCCTTAATGAACTTAAATGAAATACCAGTTGTTGGGAAGAGGACTAACTGCACCTAGTGTCGACCTGCTGCATAATGCAGATGGAAGAGGAGGTTGTCTGGCTCCATCTGCTGGAACAGCTGGACCCTGGGGCACAGCAGAAACAGTTTCTCACTGCTCAGTGCTAATGTGGCAACTCCTATTGAAGTGACTGTGGCAGACTTGACAGGGAATCCAGACAGTGACTGTTGAGTACGTTTTCTTTTTTTCCCGAAGTTGGAACTATAATGGTTCTCAGCTGGCATCTTTGGTCTTGCTGCCTGGAGCAGACCTCTGCAACTGTTGCCACAGGTCTGACTCGAATTTACACGAACTAGATATCAAGGAGGTGGCAAATAAGCTAAATAAAACCATTGAATATCCTGAATTATTGTTCCTATTTAGTTATAGTCTGCCTACATGAAGGGAAGCCTGCGTTTGTCATCTTAAACATAAGAGCATAAGAAATAGGAGCAGGAGTTGGCCATCTGGCCCATCGAGCCTGCTCCACCATTCAATAAGATCATGGCTGATCTGGCCGTGGGCTCACATCCACCTACCTGCCTTTTCCCCAGAACCCTTAATTCCCCAACTATGCAAGAATCCATCTAACTGTGTCTTCAATATATTTAATGAGGTAGCCTCTACTGCTTCCCTGGGCAGAGAATTCCACAGATTCACAACTCTGAGAAAAGCAGTTTCTCCTCATCTCCATCTTGAATCTATTCCCCTGAACCTTGAGGCTAGGCCCCTTAGTTCTAGCCTCGCCTACCAGTGGAAACAACCTCCCTGCCTCTATCTTACCTATCCCTTTTCATAATTTTATATGTTTCTATAAGATCCCCTCTCATTCTTCTGAATTCCAGTGTGTATAGTCCAAGGTGACTCAATCTTTCCTCATACGCTAACCTCCTCATCTCCAGAATCAACCTAGTGAACCTCCTCTGCACTGCCTCCAAAGCCAGTATATCTTTCCTCAAGTAAGGAGACCAGAACCGCACGCAGTACTCCAGGTGTGGCCTCTCCAGTGCCCTGTACAGTTGCAGCACAACCTCCCTGCTCTTAAATTCAATCCTTCTAGCAATGAAGGCCAACATTCCATTTGCCTTCTTGGTAACCTGTTGCACCTGCAAACCAACCTTTTGTGATTCATGCACAAGCTCTCCCAAGTGTCTCTGCACAACAGCATGCTGCAATCTTTCATCATTTAAATAATAATCTGAACTTCTATTTTTCCTTCCAAAGTGGATGACCTCGCATTTACCAACATTGTACTCCATCTGCCAGACTCTTGCCCACTCACTTAACCTATCTATATCCCTCTGCAGACTCTCCGCATCATCTGCACAATTTGCTTTTCCTTCAGTTTTGTGTCATCAGCAAACTTAGATACACTACACTCAGTCCCCTCTTCCAAATCGTTAATGTATATCGTGAACAGCTACAGGCCCAGCACCAACCCCTGTGGCACCCCACTCACCACTGATTGCCACTAGAGAAACACCCATTTATCCCAACTCTCTGCCTTCTATTGGTTAACCAATTCTCTATCCATGCTTATACCTTAACCCAATTCCATACATCCATATCTTATGGATAAATCTTTTATGCAGCACCTTATCAAACACCTCCTGGAAATCTAAGTATACAACATCCACCTGTTCCCCTCTATCCACTGCGCTCATTATATCCTCAAAGAATGCTAGTAAGTTTGTTAAACAGGATCTTCCCTTCCTGAATCCATGCTGTGTCTGCCTGATGGAACCACTTCTATCCAAATATCTCGCTATTTCTCCCTTGATGCTAGCTGTTATCCTTTCTCAGTTGGGATTCAACACCAGCAATGAGCACATTGTGCAGGTCCTGCTTTCAGGTTTCAGTTTTGTCACCAGTGTTCGCAAAGGACTGTTGGTGTTGAGGACAAGATGATGCTCATCAAATTTTTGTATGTTAAGTTACAAAATGAAAAAATAATGAGGGTAATAGGTATGCAACTTAAAAACTTACTAAAGTCTATAAATTTGTCCTATGTTTGTAATTTTTGTTGTGTGTGTGTGATGTATTTATGCCAACTTGTACAGTTTGCAGTTAACCCTTGAGAGATAGTAAACAAAGCAAATCAGACTTAACATTAAGAAAATAGGCCTATAAACTGGTTCGTGCCTGCAAAGGTGATTTCTTCCAATCATGAGTATTTGTAGGTGTAACACTGAGAAAGGAGCCTGAGGGCACGTACCACCAGGCTTAAGTTCAGCTTATACCCCACTATGATAAGACTATTGAACAGTTCCCTTATACAATGAGATGGACTATGACTTCATGATCTACCTTGTTGTGACCTTGCACCTTATTGCACTGCACTTTCTCTGTAGCTGTGACACTTTACTCTGTACTGTTATTGGTTTTACATGTACTACCTCAATGCACTCTGTACTAACTCAATGTAACTGCACTGTGTAATGAATTGACCTGTACGATTGATATGCAAGACAAGTTTTTCACTGTACCTCAGTACGTGACAATAATAAACCAATACCAATACCAAATGGAATAGTGCACAAATCCTGCAGAATTTTCCTTACGTGAGGAAACGCCCTTTTCTAAAGGAGAGCAATCGTCTGAGGCAGATGCCAGGCCTTGGTGTGTGGGGGGTATCAAAAGAAAGAGATGCCTGGGAGTGGATTGCATTGTTGCCCATCAGTATTGAGCAATCGGGGCAAGGGATATAACAAATTTGAAGCAAGGATTAGTGTTGGGGATTGGTGGGGACATGGCAGGGCTCAGGGCAATAGTCTTCTGGTGAATGGAGTTGGTTGGGTGAGGTTGGCAATCAGTAGTTGTGGGAGGTGAATCAAAGGTGCCATCAGCAGCTGAGGGGAGGGATCGGTAGTGGCATCTGAGAGTCGGTGGTTTGTCAGGTCAGGGAACAGATTGACAGGTGGGGAGTAGTTGGGTGAGGATCGTGAACACGATGGCAGAGAAGGGTTACTGTAACAGTTAGAGCTGGAGGTCGGGTAAGTAAGTTACTTAAAGTGGACCTGTCTCAGTTGGGTTTCCAGTGCCAGCTGAGTCTTACTGAAATAATGTTGTGCAAGCCTCCATCTGATTGTGGATGGTGGATGGTGCTGGCTGTGCCTCCTGGAGGTGGTGTTCAGAGGCTCATTTCTCATCTGTGCTCACCGTTGCCTACGTCCCAGGTCGTGGCTACATTAGCTCGTAAGTTGCACAGAGGACTTGGAATGAAAATTACACACTTTTGCAATCTCTGCAAAAATTGCAATCTCTGCTCTGGTATTAAATTACATTTTACTTTTCAAAGAGAAATGCTTTTAGCTGTAAAAAGGGAATAGTAAGCAGTGCTTAAGTTCTCCCACTGGGTGTCACGTCATCACCAGAAATGTTGACGTCTCAAGTCTTGGTTTTTGAAAAGGTATGGTAGAATTTGGTTTTCATCTTGATAAAAATTTTTAACAGGAAATAAAATCACTTTAATTTTTGGAGTTTATTTTGATATTTATTAATTTGAGCTATCAGGTTTGTACACAGGAGCTATCAGCGTGCAGGGGCTGATAGTTAACCAGTGCCGCCGGATACTCGTTACAGTTTTTTGTGATTGCTCTGAGAATGCAGGAAGTAAATGTATATAAAACAGTAAATCATTACTCGCATAATTTTCTGTTTAAATGGCAGTAACGTTACATTTGTCGGGGGGAAATGTGAAAAACACAAAAAGTTCAGGTGCTTTGTTACAGTTACTGAGATGCATGATTAGTGAGTTCTGGTTATTAATGATGGAATTTTATTGTGAGTGCTGAGAGATAAAATTGGCAAATGTTAACTTCTGCTATTTAAAAATTTTAATCCAGAAAGGAGTGATGAAGTTGTTCTTGCCATCGTGGGGGAGAAGCAGATTAGTTCGGACATAATGCCTAAAGAAGCACTTTGGGTTCATCCGAGGACATTGGAACAAATTCCATCGTAGAAGACATAAATGTAGGATCCGATGGACTGTAAATGAATTGGGCCAATGCCAATTCAGAAGGTGTAACTAAGGCACTGAGAGAGAGAGAGAGAGTTTAAACAATACAGAAGATCTAAGAATGAAGGGATAGTTGGTTGTTTACTTCAAACTTGAGATCAGTAGATTTTTTACCAAGTGAGAGGTTTTACAGAACAAAGCCAGTGCTATAGAAATGGGCCATAGGTTATTGTGCGGGAGGTAAGCTCGACACTGAATCAGTTCTCTATAGTCACTTCATCACCAATCCCAAGACACCTTATTTCACTTAACAGTCCTTTGTTTGACTCCTGATCAAATGCCGTCTGAAAATACATATTTATTACATGTTTTCCCTTTGTTCTAATCAGCTATATCCTTCAAAACGTTGACTGGATTTGTCAAACACAGTTTCCAAGTGTTTTGTGATTTTTGGCACAAGGTTAACTGGCTTTTGTTGATCTTCCTCCTTTTCTTGACGAGTGGGGTTGCATTAAAGTTGTAGAGTCATACAGCACAGAAAGAGTGCGTCAATGCTGATTGACGACTATCCATCTATACTAATCCATTTACCAGCAAGTGATCCATAGCCTTCGATGCCTTGGTGAGTCAGGTGGTTGTCCAGATACAATGTTGTGAGACTACCTGCCTCCACCACCCCCTCAGGCAGTGCATTCCACATCGCAACCACCCTCTGGGTGGGAAAAAATCCTCGGATCCCCTCTGCTGCTCTTACCCCTCACTTTAAATCAATGCTCTCTGGTTTTGGACATCTCTCTGGAGAAATTTTTCTCACTGTCTACCCCATCTCTACCTCTTGTAATTTTGTACCCCTCTATCAGGTCCCCCTCTGCCTCCTCTGCTCCAAGGAAAACAAATCCAGTCTGTCCTTGTAACTGAAACGTTCCACACCAAGCAACCTCCTGGTAAATCGCTTCAGTGCTATCGAAGAGGTATCTCTCTTCAGTGCTATCGTAAAGGAGATAGAATTATGATCACTATCAGCAAAATGTTCACCCACTGAGAGATCTGACACCTGACCAGGTTCATTTCCCGATACCAAATCGAGCACAGCCTCTCCTCTTGTAGGCCTATCTACATATTGTGTCAAGAATCCTTCCTGAACACACTTAACAAACTCCTCCCCATCTAAACCCCTCACTGTCTGAAGATGCCAATCGATGTTTGGGAAATTAAAATCCCCCATCACAACAACTCTGTTATTCTCACACCTTTCTAGGATCTGCTCCCCTATCTGCTCCTCAATATCCCTGTTACTATTGGGCGGTCTATAAAAAACACCCAGTAAAGTTATTGACCCCTTCCTGTTCCTAACCTCCACCCACAGAGACTCCGTAGACAGTCCCTCCACGACGTCCACCTTTTCCACAGCCGTGACACTATCTCTGATCAACAGTGCCCCTCCCCCACCTCTTTTGTCTCCCTCCCTGTCCTTTCTGAAACATCTAAAACCCAGCACTTGAAGCAACCATTCCAGTCCCTGAGCCATCCAAGTCTCCGTAATGGCCACCACATCATAGTTCCAAGTATTGATCCAAGCTCTAAGCTCATCCGCCTTGTTCACAATACTCCTTGCGTTAAAATAGACACATCTCAAACCGGTCTGAGCACGTCCCTTCTCTATCACCTGCCTGTCCTCCCTCTCGTACATACTACTAGCTTTCTCTATTTGAGAGCCAAACACCTCTTCCCCAGTCTCTCCAGTTCAGATCCCACCCCCCCAACAATTCTAGTTTAAGCTCTCCCCAGTAGCCTTAGCAAACCTCCCTGCCAGGATATTGGTCCCCCTGGGATTCAAGTGCAACCCGTCCTCTTTGAACAGGTCATACCTGCCCCAAAAGAGGCCCCAACGATCCAGAAATCTGAATCCCTGCTCCTTACTCCAATCCCTCAGCCACGCATTTAACCTCCTCCTCATTCTGTTCCTATACCCACTGTCACTTAGCACAGGCAATAATCCAGAAATTACTACCTTTGAGGTCCTGCTTCTCAACTTCCTTCTTAATTCTCTACAGTCTTTTTTTCAGGACCTCATTCCTTTCCCTACCTATGTCGTTGGTACCAATATGTACCACGACCTCTGGCTGTTCTCCCTCCCCCTTTAGGGTTTCTTGGACGTGATCCGAAACATCCTGGACCCTGGCACCTGGGAGGCAAACTACCTTCCGAGTTTCTTTCCTGCGTCCACAGAATCGCTTGTCTGCCCACCTAACTATAGAGTCCCCCATCACTAGTGCCCTCCTCACTCCTTCCCTACCCTTCTGAGCCACAGGGCCGGACTCTGTGCCAGAGACACTGCCACTGTTGCTTCCCCCAGGTAGGCTGTCTCCCCCAACAGCACTCAAGCAAGAGTACTTATCGTCAAGGGGTACAGCCAGAGGGGTACTCCCTGGTACCTGACTCTTCCCCTTCGCCCTCCTGACTGTGACCCACTTGTCTGACTCCTGTGGTCCCGGTGTGACCACCTGCCTATAACTCCTTTGTATCACCTCCTCACTCTCCCTGATCAGATGAAGGTCATCGAGCTGATTTTTGCTTCCTGCCTGATTTTTGCTTCCTAAACCTTCAGTTTCCTTTTTCCACTTGACTAAATGTTTCATCTCTGTCAACCACGGTTCCTTTACCCTACCGATCTTTCCCTGTCTTGGTGGGACAAACCCAGCCAGAACCCCATGCAAGTGGTCCCTAAATGGTCTCCATATTTCTGCTGTGCATTTCCCTCAAACCATCTGTTCCCAGTTTACGCTTCCAAGTTCCTGCCTAATACCATCGTAATTAGCCCTCCCCCAATTAAAAACTTTCCCATATCGTCTGCTCCTATCCTTGTCCATGGCGCTGCGAAAGGTCAGGGACTTGTGGTCACTATCACCGAAATGCTTGCCCACCGAGAGATCTGTCACCTGACCAGGTTGATCGCCTAGTTCTAGATCTTTTTCGAGCTGTTAATTTAACACTTTGGCAATGCCGTAGATATGTGCAGATGGATGTTACCCATGGCAGTGGAAAGACAAACTGTGGATGCAGGAACCCCATAAATCTGATTGTGGACAATGTGAAAGTGACAATTAGTTGCCATTAACATATACGATGAACAAAATTGCAAATTGGGCAGTAAATTTTTCTTCTACTAAGCAAGTTGGGCACTATATTACAGTGCCTATCCATAGCCACATTCTGTGATCTTTCTATTCCAATGCACCTGGCCCCACCCTGCCCCCTGTTCTTTGTCCAGTTCTCCCTAGTTCTTCTTTCAGCTCTCCCTCTCACTGTCCCCACAGCCTTGCCCCACCTCACTCTCAACCTAACCTTCTCCAGATACCCCCTTCTGCTCTTTTTGCAGAATATCATCCATGAAGTATTGTTCTTCATTTCTAAACCTGGCAGTGAGTGTAGCCAAGCTATTGATAATGGTTGTCTGGGGGAGAGGGGATGTGCAAGAATCTGTGTTTCAGGTATGGCAGAGATCTGTGTGTTATTGAATTAGAGGAGATTGTGAAGATAATTATTTTTAATTATATCCTGAGAGGTTATTATGGCGAGTGTTTTTTTTCTGCTGGATCTTCGAGCTAAAGCCTTTTAATTTGAAGCATTCAAAAATATTCATCATTTGGTTGTGTTCAATACTGTTGCTTAAATTATGACCAATTTAGTTAATTTTTTTAAATCACTCACAGTCATACCCTTTGGCTGGGATTGAGAGACCTGACCGAAGTAACTCTGGATGTCTTCTGGAGAAAACAAGGTCAAAGATGGATTGAACTCTTGTTTAAAAACTGGAGAATTGTGTTCAGGAGCTGATGTGGGTATCTTGGTAAATCAACTTACTGTATAGATAGAGGAAGCTACAGTGGATGTTATGGATATCAAATCATGTTATTGGATATATCATTAATTTGCTCCATAGAGAACTCCAGTGAGCAGTCTTGTGAAAAGACTGTTTATTAACCAAAATCAACTTAGCATTTTTTTTTCAGCATTGACTATATTTGATGATGGAGAAGATACGAAGAAGTGCTATGAAGGAAACAATGTAGGAAATTAGGCAGAAAAGAGATTGTACTGATGTAGGCATGTAACATAGTGGTCTGAGACAAATATAAAAACAAAATAAAGGTGGTTAAGAAATTGATTTAGTGTTAAAATCACACTGAAATAGCAGAGATATTACCAGAAGCCATGCACTTCAACAAATATATTTGTAACAAGCAGGTCAGTAAAGAAATATTGGGATGAGTGAGAGCTCCCAAAGGTAATGCAAAATCAAATAACCGAAAGATGGTAAGTATTAAATATAAATCCTGTGCTTGTCAAGGCTAACAGGGAAAACTCAGTATAAAGGTTAGATTCTAGAGGTTGAGGAACAGGCTGGGAGAACCAGGTGAGTGCCTAAAGTGGCAATTTGATATAAGGCAGTACTGTTAGGGTGAGGAAGTTAAAAAGCTCAGTGGTAAGAAGCAATTGAGTAACTGAGTCATATCCTAGCAGTTCTCGATGAAAGAACTTTACTATGTTCAACACAGTCTGGCAGATGCATTTGTGCTCTGTTGGCATAACGTAATGTACAATTTTTATCTAGACTTTTTCACCACTTTTCCAGCCTCTTTATAACAAAGTGTTGCTCATTATTTGCTTGATACTGGACATGTAGTAAGTGAGCAATTTATTCATCGTAATTGATTTAATACTGGTGTTTTCTTTTAACTTCTTCAGGGAAGAAGATTTCTGGCCAGTTTGATTAATGACAAAATAATTAGAATCAGTCACAGAGATACAGCTCAGGATGGAACCTTTCTCGTTGATGCTGAGAGTGATGCTCTCAACATTGGTCAAGAAGTTGTGGAGAAGGGGTTTGCTGAAAAGTGCAATGTAGTTTCTGCCTACAACTTTGAAGGATTAAAGAATAATGCAACCGTGCTGATTGCTGGCAGGAATACAGGGGGAGTTCAAGGACTCAGCAGTGGTTCACAGAAAGTGAAGAATATGCTGGAGTTAAGAAATGACCATCTAGGAATCAAACCAAAAGGTCGAATGCATGCCATTGAACATAAAAGCAGAGGGCAAAAGATGGATGGGAAAGATGCCCTTGCGTATGCACTGTGAGTACATTGTAACTTGGTAGAAATGGCAGTTTGATCAGCTTTGTGCAACTTTTATAATTGAATAAAGTTTTTAAATGTGAAATCCAATAATGCTGTATTATTCACTGCTGTAGAATTTCTAAATAGCTGACTTGTTAGTTCTGGGCCAGCATTTATAACTGGAAAAATTTTGTTCTTTTTTAGTTGTCTTTTGAAATTAAATAACTATTTAGGGAGACGTAAATAGGTGTTTCATGGTACTGGGCAAAACCAAGTTTCAGAGATCAAGAAATTCTACCATGTGGCATGACATTTATATCACTATATGATGGAATTTCATCATGAAGTGTAGTCAGGGATTTAACCTGTGATCCATGAAGACCACAGTTTTTCTAAGTTTCTCAAATGCCTGATAATCTGAGTTTTGGGCTGTGCGGGTGTACACAGTGGTGTTGAATGGTGTGTATTGCATGTGTGGCTGTTACTTCAGTGCAAGCACTTGGTTGATCCTTGTCAAAAAGTGCTTTTCATCTTGCTGTGTTTAAAAACATGACTTTGAATTTGGGTGCTTTAATGCAGAAGGAATTACTGGATGGAGCATAGAAATCTTAACCTTTTTGGTGACTTCTAAATTGCTCTTTTCAGGGCGAGAAAATCACTGAGCCACTGTTGTTCAGGACAGAAGCAGGACATGATCAAGATGCAACACAGTCAGAAATTACTGGAAGATCAAAATGAGAAGTTGAGAGTAAAAAACATCACTTATCTCCAGAGCTGCCGTTTCCTGGAAGGGCAGCTTAAGCAGCGGCAGCGTGAATTGAAAGTAAGACAGTGTGAAGTGGAAGCAATTGCTTTGTAGGGGGGATCAGAAGAAGAGCAGTTGTGTTTGGGAGGGGATTGGTGGGTGGAGGTGGGGGACGCTGGGTGGTAATGGAAGACTGACGTGTTTAAAGGAAGGATTGGTTTTGGGAGTGGGGTGGGTGGATGGGGGAGTTTGGGGCTGGTAGAGGATTGGGGAATCACAGGGTCAGTGGTGGGGGAGGGGATATGGGGAGATGGGCAGTGTGTGCTGTAGAATGGAAAGTTGGTATTGGTTCACTTTTGAAGAGATGTTGGAGCAAGGGTGGGGGGCTGGGGGTAGAACAAAGTTGAATGCATTATTTACTTAATGGGAGGCAGTCCACTTCTGCACTTTGCCAGTGAGACCATGTCCCGAGAGACCCCAAAAATGGGCAGCACCCACCCCCAACTGGATGGCACATGCCTTTCCACTTTATATTTAATCAGTCATGTTCCACCCCTCCGTTCACTTAGCCTGTTGTGAAAATCCTCTGTATTCTCTTTCCACTGGGTTCTCTGTAGAGTGCCAGTATACTGCATCAGACCTATCCAAGTGCTTAATGCTAAATGTTTAAGTTGGCCATCATTTGCCAGTCGTGGGCTCATTGCCCTCAACACATTCCAATCTACTTGGAGGAGCTGGGCATCCTGTACAATGCCACCGCCTGGCATCTGGTATAATCCACAGACCCTTCAACACCTACATCTGCATCATTATTGAATATGGCAAATAGCAAGTATCCTGACATTAATCCCACTGGAGGCCATTGGCTACCAGTCTAATTCAGACCCCTCGACAACGAGAATCACGCTGTGATCAGTCAGCCAGTTCTCAGCCCACTTCTGCAGATTGCCACTGATTTCACTAAATTTGTTGTCGTTGAGGCACCGTGATGTTACATGGGAGGACGAGCTTCCATTGGAGGCAACGCGCGATGATCCGCAAGGTTGATTCTTGGGATGAAGAGTTTGAAGTTTGGAGTGAAATTGAGCAGGTCAAGCCTAGGCTCATTGAAGTATAGAAGAATGACGTGATCTTTTTGAAATGTATAAATTACTGAGGGGAATTGACAGAATGGATGCTGAGAGGACGTTTCACTTGGTGGAGGTATCAAACACTAGGGGGCTTATTTTCAGATAAAGGGATCACAAATTTCAGATTGAGATGAGGAATACTTTTCTTCAGAGGGTAATGAATCTTTAGATTTTTCTACGCCAGAAGCCTGTGGATGCAGAGTCATTGAATGTGTTCAAAGAGTAGATTCAGGAATACTTAAATTACAGGGGAAGTCAGAGAATGTGAGAGTGGTGTTGGGGCCATCATCTTATTGAATGCTGGAGCAGGCTTGAGGGCCTGACCAGGTTTCTTGTGAAACTCAAGAATGGCCATTGACAGGTGGTTGTCCCATGTGTAGACTGTGTGGGGGGGGGGGGGGGGAAGAGATGGTACAAAAGGATGAAGCTTACTTAAAGTATTCTTTTTCAATTTTAAAATAAAAGTTAGATAATTATGTTTTTTGGAACAATGATAGAGATTTAAAGTTCTCATTATCTTTGTTTTATTTAGAAAATGGAAGAAGAATTAAAACAGCATCAAGAAGCAGAATTGAAATTAGCAGATGAACTAAACCATGCTGTTGAAACAAAGCTCAAACGTTTGGCAGGGAAGGTTGAGAAACTAAAACAGGTTAGGTAAGACATTACCTTGGCAGGTTTTAAATTAATTTTTAGTAATATCGTCATTTCATGCAAGTTTTGTTTATTAGTGCTGACAGTTGATGAGTAATATACAGTCACTGATGGCATTCATACCCGAACATCTAATCAGTATTTTGGTGTAAATCATTCTACTGAACATGACTATAATTTATGGTACATCCATAAATTCCTTGTAGTTCTTGAATTATGGAAACAAGATACTTTTCCTCAAACTACAGATAAAATGCCATGTTGTGAATTGGGAACCTGTTGGACCTGTGTTTTCTGCAAAGGGATTATTTGGCTCAACGAATGTCCAGGGAGGACAGAGCAGGACTTCTGTCCTTTTGCTTGTTTTCTTTTATCCTCATTCTGAACAATGTTTCTCGAGGGAATACACACAAGTTACATGTGCTGCATCAGGTTTTGAAATGAAAACACATGATGAGAATTTCCAGTCCTCTGCTTCCAAGCAGACTGCCTCATAATTTTCAAAGACTTCCTATCATCAGAATCAAAATCAAGTTTATTATCACTGACATATGTCGTGAAATTTGTTGTTTTGTAGCAGTAGTACAGTGCAAGACATAAAGACGTAAAAAGTACTATAAGTTACAAAAATAAATAAATAGTGCGAAAGAAGAATAATGGGGTAGTGTTCATGGACTGTTCAGAAATCTGATGGCGGAGGGGAAGAAGCTGTTCCTGAAACATTAAGTGTGGGTCTTCAGGCTCCTGTACCTCCTCCCTGATGGTAGTAACGTGAAGAGGGCGTGTCCTGGGTGGTGAAGGTCCTTAATGATAGATGCCACCTTCTTGAGGCACCACCTCTTGAAGATGTCGTCTGTGGGGAGGGTTGTGCCCGTGATGGAGCTGGCTGAGTCTACAACCCTCTGCAGCCTCTTGTGATCCTGCACATTGGAGCCTCCATACCAGGCGGTGATGCAACAAGTCAGAATGCTCTCCACTGTATATCTGTAGAAATTTGCCAGAGTCTTTGGTGATGTACCAAATATTCTCAACTCCTAATGAAGTAGAGCTGCTGGCGTGCCTTCTTTGTGATTGCATGAATGTGTTGGGCCCAAGATAGATCCTTTGAGATAGTGACACCCAGGAACTTGAAGCTGCTCACCCTTTCCACCGCTGACTCTTCAATGAGGACTGGTGTGTGTTCTCCCGACTTCCCCTTCCTGAAGTCCACAATCAATTTCTTGGTCTTGCTGATGTTGAGTGCGAGGTTGTTGTTGTGACACCACTCAACCAACTAGTCTATCTCATTCCTGTACGCTTCCTCATCACCATCTGAGATTCTGCCAACAACAGCGGTGTCATCGGTGAATTTATAGATGGCGTTTGAGCTGTGCCTAGCCACACAGTCATGAGTGTAGAGAAAGTAGAGCAGTGAGCTAAGCACACATCCTTGAGGTGCACCTGTGTTGATTGTCAGCAAGGAGGAGCTGTTACTACCGATCCGCACTGACTGTGGTCTCCCGATAAGGAAGTTGAGGATCCAGTTGCAGAGGGAGGGACAGAGGCCTGGGTTTTGAAGCTTATTGATTAGTACTGAGGGGAGGATGGTGTTGAACGTTGAACTGTAATCAATAAACATCAGCCTGACGTACGTTTTGCTGTTGTCTAGGTGCTCCAAAGCCAAGTAGAAAGCCAGTGAGATTGCGTCCACTGTAGACCTGTTGTGGTAGGCAAATTGCAGCGGGTCCAAGACCTTGCTCAGGCAGGAGCTAATTCTAGCCATGACCAACCTCTCAAAGCACTTCATCACAGTAGATATGAGTGCTACTGGGTGATAGTCATTGAGGCAGCTCACCCTGCTCTTCTTGGGCACTGGTATGAGTGATGCCCTTTTGAAGCAGGTGGGAACCTATGACTGCAGCAGTGAGAGGTTGAAGTCCTTGAACACTCCAGCTAGTTGGTCGGCACAGATTTTCAGTACCCGGCCAGTTACACTGTCAGGGCCTGACATTTACTGATGCACCATAGAAAGCATCCTATCTGGATGTATCATGGCTTGGTACGGCAACTGCTCTGGCCAGGACCGCAAGTAACTGCAGAGAGTTGTGGACACAGCCCAGCGCATCACGGACACCAGTCTCCCCTTCTTGGACTCTGTCTTTACCTCTTGTTGTCTTGGCGAAGCAGCCAGCATAATCAAAGACCCCACCCACCCAGGACTTTCTCTCTCCTCTTCCATCGGGTAAAAGTTACAGGAGCCTGAGGGCACGTACCACCAGACTTAAGGACAGTTTCTACCCCACTGTGATAAGACTATTGAATGGTTCCCTTATACAATGAGATGGACTATGACTTCACGATCTACCTTGTTGTGACCTTGCACCTTATTGCACTGCACTTTCTCTGTAGCTGTGACACTTTACTCTGTACTGTTATTGTTTTTACCTGTACTACATCAATGCATTCTGTACTAACTTAATGTAACTGCTCTGTGTAATGAACTGACCTGTACGATCGGTATGCAAGACAAGCTTTTCACTGCACCTCAGTACAAGTGACAATAATAAACCAATACCAATATCTTGTGAGGGTTCATCCTCTTGAAGGAGGTTTGGATGTTGGTCTCCGAGACAGAGATGACAGGGTTGCCAGATGCTGTGGGGATTCATGCAGGCGTAGAGTCACAGAGCACTACAGCACAGAAACAGGCCCTTCAGCCCATCTAGTCCATGCTGACCTGATCTTCTGCCTAGTCCCATCTACCTGCACCCGGACCATATCCCTCCAAACCCCTCCCATCCATGTACCTATCCAAACTTCTCTTAAATGTTACAATTGAACCTGCATCCACCACTAACGCTGGCAGCTCATTCCACACTCACACCACCCTCTGATTGAAGAAGTTTCTCCTCAGATTCCCCTTAAGTACTTCACCTTTCACCCTAAACATATGTCCTCTAGTTCTAATCTCACCCAACCTTAAGAGAAAAAGCCTGCATGCATTCACCCTATCTATACCCCTCATAATTTTGTATACCGCTATAAGATCTCCGCTCATTCTCCTCCAGGGAATAAAGTCCTAACCTATTCAACCTTTCCCTGTAACTCAGGTCCTCAGGTCCCACCAACATCCTTGTAAATTTTCTCTGCACTCTTTCACACTTATTGATATCTTTCCTGTAGGTAGGTGACCAGAACTGCACACAACGCTCCAAATTCAGCCTCTTGTACAACTTCAACATAACATCCCAACCCCTGTACTCATTTTCCTGATTTATGAAGGCCAAAGTGCCAAAAGCTCTCCTTACGACCCTATCTACCTATGATGCCACTTTCAAGGAACTATGGACCTGTATTCCCAGGTCCCTTTGTTCTGCCGCACACCTCAGAGCCCTACCATTCACTGTGCAAGTCCTACCCTGGTTTGTCCTCCCAAAGTGCAACACCTCACACTTGTCTGCATTAAATTCCATCTGCCATTTTTCAGGCCATTTTCCTAGCTGTTCAAGATTACTTTGCAAGCTTTGTTAGCCTTCCTCACTGTCCGCTACACCCCCAATCTTGGTGTCATCCACAAATTTGCTGATCCAGTTTACCAGATTATTATCTAAATCATTAATAAAGATGATAAGTAACAAGGGACCCAGCACTGATCCCTGTGGCACACCACTAGTCACGGGCCTGAGGAAAAAGAGTAATGAGATAACCATCTACTACCACTCTCTGGCTTCTCCCGCTAAGCCAATGTTGAATCCAATTGACTACTTCACCCTGAATGCCAACTGACCTAACCTTCTGGAGCAGCCTCCCGTGCGGGACTTTGTCAAAGGCCTTGCTAAAGTCCATGTAGACAATGTCCACCACCTTCCTCATCGACCTTCTTGGTAACCTCCTCGAATATAAGATTGGTTATACATGTCCTACCATGCACAAAGCCATGTTGACTATCCCTAATCAGGCCCTGCCTATCCAAATACTTGTATATCCTGTCCCTTAAATTACCTTCCAATAATTTACCCATGACTAACGTCAGGCTCACTGGCCTATAATTTCCCAGCTTATTCCTAGAGACTTTCTTGACCAACGGAACAACATTAGCTGTCCTCCAGATCTCTGGCACCTCACCCGTGGCTAAGGACGTTTTAAATATCTCTGCCAGGGCCCCTGCAATTTCTGTGCTAGCCTCCCACAAGGTCCAAGGTGGCATGTTGTCAGGCCTTGGAGATTTATCCACCTTAATTCACCACAACACTGCCAGCACCTCCTTTTCCGTAATCCAGATGTGGTCCATGAACTCATTACTCTTTTTCCTCAGTTCTGTAGTCTCTGTGTCTGTCTCCAGAGTAAATGCGATACAGAAAATTTACTTAACATCTCCCCCACCTCTCTCAGCTCCATGCATAAATGACCACGCTGATCTTCAAGAGGACCAATTTTGTCCCTTGCTACCCTTTTGCTCTTAATATAATTATTAGAAACCCTTGGGATTCTCTTTCACCGTTTGCCAGAGCAACCTCATTTCCTCTTTTTGCCTTCCTGTTTTCTCTCTTAAGTGTTCTTTTATCATTTCTTATACTCCTCAAGCACCTCATTTGATCCTCACTGTCTATACCTGACATGCACCTCCTTTCTCTTTACCAGGGCCTCAATGTCCCCTGATAACCAAGGTTCCCTCTTAGCCTTGCCTTTTAGCCTAACAGGAATATACAATTTGTGTACTCTCAATATTTCACTCTTGAAGGCCTCCCACTTACCGAGCATCTCTTTGCCAGAAAACAACCTATCCCATTCCACAGTTGCCAGATCCTTTCTGATGCCATCAAAATTGGCTTTTCTCCAATTTAAAATCTCAACCCGATGACCAGTCCTATCCTTCTTCATAATTATCTTGAAACTAATGGAATTATGATTACTAGATCCAAAGTGTTCCCCTACACACACTTCTGTCACCTGTCCTGTCTCATTCCCCAAGAGGAGATCCAGTATTGTGCTCTCTCCAGTTGGGACCTCTACATATTGATTGAGGAAACTTTACTGAACACATTTGACAAACTCGATCCCATCCAATCCCTTTACAGTATGGGAGTCCCAGTCAATCTGTGGAAAGTTAAAATCACCTACTATCACAACCTTATTTTTCTTGCAGCTGTCTATCTCTCTACAAATTTGCTCCTCTAAATCCCATTGACTATTGGGAGGTCTATAATATAGTCCCATTAACATGATCATCCTTTTCTTATTCCTCAGTTCCACATTAGTCAAGCCCTCCAGTATGTCCACTCTGAGCACTGCCGTGACATTTTCCCTGATGAGTAATGCCACCCCTCCCCCTTTAATACCTCCCTCTCTATCATGTCTAAAACATCGGAACCCCGGAACATTGAGCTCCCAGTCCTGCCCCTCCTGCAACCAAGTCTCACTAATGGCTACAACATCATAATTCCATGTGCCAATCCATGCTCTTAAGTTCATCTGCCTTACCTACAATGCTCCTTGCATTGAAATGGATTCAGCTCAGAACATTAGTCCCACCATGCTCATCAACCTGTCGATTTCTGTCTTTACTTGTAGCCTTAACATCTACTTTCCCCACAGCCCCTCCACTTGCTGCCCTGCCACTGGTTCCCACCCCCCTGCAACTCTAGTTTAAACCCCCCCCAGCACCACTAGCAAAGCTTCCCACAAGGATATTGGTGCAGTGTTATCATACATCTCACGATCTCTGCTATTCTAATGAGAAATGCTCTGTCTAACCAGCAAGCTTATCGTATCTTCTCTGAAGCCTCTCTAGTCTCCCTGAAGCCCAATACCACACACAATTCTTGAATCTTGTGTTTTATATACAATAGGCTCTTCAGGACCTCCTTGACTTTCACGTTCTATGCCTTTTCTGATGAAACCTCCTCAGATTTTCATTGTGTTAATCTCTTTCCATTTTAGGTTGAACTACTGGTTAGGAGTTCATTGTAAAAGATGTTAATTCCTTCTAACCACAGCTACTTAATGAGATAGTTTTGCAAAACATTCTTCAGTTGACCTGGAACTTGCACCTACACCAGTCCCAATGAATTAAAGTTTTGTATAAAATCTTGTTGATACTGACTGATAATTAGTGCTTTGGCATTTGTTGTCTGGGAATAATTAGCACCAACAGAAGGAAGCAGCTGATACCTTCTAAGAACTGTTTGAAATCAAGTGTTAGCAATCCGGTAATTTCCAGAATAACTGGTGCTGTCACGAATCAGCAACAAAAGAAACACACTGAGCATGATTTAGTGTTAAAAACTATTTTATTAATCACTACTTATGATACTACGTAAAATAAAAGTCACGAATCAGCAACAAAAGAAACACACTGAGCATGATTTAGTGTTAAAAACTATTTTATTAATCACTACTTATGATACTACGTAAAATAAAAGTAAAAATGTTAGTATGTTAGAATTCAAAAATGTTAAACCTCGAACGTTAACCCCAAAACTAAACTCTTCGTGTGTGTGTGTGACAAAGTCCAAAACTCCCAGTTCCGGAATGGTTCTTAAAGTTCAGTTCCGCCAGCCATAAGGTGAAACATGAGCAAGGGCTTCTTCAACAACCACCGTTGTCTGAAGATAAGATGTAGATGTAGAAAAACATAGAGAGAGTACATACGAAATCCAAATGTTCCACGATGGAACCCAAACGACACTTCAGTGTTTACTCGGTAGTGACTTCCTCACCCCGAAAAGCATCCGAACCGTGGTCGTCCACATACAAATACCTGTTTTTCAACAAATAGTTGTTGAATTTTTCAACAAATAGTCTATGAGCGTAGGGGTAGTAATGTTAATAATTATCATGCTACACAACTACAGACTATCAGATTAGTATAGATACATGTTTCCCATTTAACATCGAGAAAGACAATCAGCAATCACATTATCTTTGCCTTTAATGTGAGTTATCATGAGATCAAACTCTTGCAAAATTAAACTCCAGTTTAACAGCCTTCTGTTCTTGTTTTTGACTCGGCTCAGAAACACCAATGGGTTATGATCTGTATACACAGTCAATGGTTTCTGAGCGGTGCAAACATATACACTGAAATGTTGCAAGGCTAAAACAAGCGACAGTAATTCTTTCTCTATGGTGGAATAATTCTTTTGATGCTCATTAAATTTCTTTGAAAAGTAAGCTACAGGATGGTCAATATCATCAAGGTCACCCTTCTGCAACAACACAGCTCCTGCAGCTTCATCACTGGCATCTACTGCTAATGAAAATGGCTTTTCAAAGTCAGGTGTTCTGAGCACAGGATGGTAGCATAAAATGGCTTTCAGCTTCTTAAATGCTTCTTGACAAGAATCTGTCCAAACAAACTTTACTCCCTTCTTCAGAAGATTAGTTAGGGGAAGAGCAATATCAGCAAAATTTTTACAAAATTTTCGATAATATCCAACCATTCCCAAAAATCTTCTAACAGTCCTCGTACCTGTGGGAATAGGGAACTCAGATATTGCTTGAACTTTTGCCTGAACAGGAGCTTGCTTGCCTTGACCTACAACATAACCAAGATACGTCACAGTGGCATGGCCAAATTCACTTTTAGCCCAGTTAACTGTAAGGTTAGCCTTGGAAAGTCTTTCAAACAACCTTTCTAACGCAGAGATGTGATCTTCCCAAGTATCATTCCCAGTCACTAAGTCGTCAATGTAGGCATCTGTATGTTTTAACCCATGAATCACTGAATTAATCATTCTTTGAAATGTTGCCGGAGCATTTTTCATTCCAAATGGCAAAACATTGTATTCATACAATCCAGAAGGGGTTACAAAGGCTGAAATTTCCCTTCCTCTATCTGTTAATGGAACACACCAGTACCCTTTTAATAGGTCAATCTTTGTAAGAAATTTTGCCTTTCCCACTCTGTCTATGCAATCATCCACCCTAGGAATAGGGTAAGCATCTGACTTTGTTACAGCATTCACTTTCCTGTAATCTGTGCAAAATCTAACAGTTCCATCAGGTTTAGGTACAATAACACAGGGCAAACTCCAATTTGAACTAGAATGTCTAATAATATCATTTTCCAACATGTATTTTATTTCCTGATCAACAAGTTTACTTTTTTCCACATTCATTCGATATGGGTGTTGTTTGATTGGTTTTGCATCCCCAACATCAACATCAACATCATGGGTAATTATCGATGTTCTGTTTGGAACATCTGGGAACAGATTTTTAAATTTTAAAATTAATTCTCTCATCTGTTGTCTTTGTGAAACTTGTAAATGGTCCAACTTCGTTTCAAGGTTCTCCAGGATATTTTGGTTTTTTAGTTTCGATGGAACAATATTTGGTCTAAATTGGCCTTCCTCAACATCAACATCAGGCATTCTAGAAACAACCTTTACACCATCCACCAAGGCCACCACTGAATCCCTCTCATAATAAGGTTTTAGCATGTTTACATGACAGAGTTGTGTTCTCTTGCGTCTATCTGGTGTTTTGATTATATATGTTAGATCAGTCACTTGAGATTCAATAACATAGGGTCCAGAAAAACGAGCTTGCAAGGGATTATTTTGGCTAGGGAAAAATATTAACACCTTTTGCCCCACTGCGAATGTCCTAGGCTGAGCACGTCTATCAAAATATGTCTTCATTCTTATCTGGCTTGTTTTCAAATTCTCTCTCGCTAGCTGGCAGACTCTCTCCAACCGAGTTTTAAATTTTTTGGACATGAGGAGGTCTCCATTTCCTCATTAACACTCCATTTTTGACATAGTATCCAGTTGGCACCTTTTCAATCTCCTCACATGAGAGAGCTTTTTCTTTCAATTCTGTCAACTCAGGGTCCTTTGTCTGTTCCACCATAAAATCCTTCCTCGACAAAGACAAATCTTTAAATTCAGGCTCACTATAAGGATGTTGATCCTCCAGTGAAGACAGAAAAGTCTCAGATAAGGCATCATAATTTTCTTCCTGTTTAGGACTGTCACAAGGAACCACATCAGACTGCACCGGACTGTCTGTCTTGGCTAATTCTTTAGCTTTAGCTCGAGTCACCGCACATGATGGGTAAACATCTGGATCATTCTCAGACTCATCAATCCTTGGTTTGGTTGTTAACCATACCACAGGATCACTTTCTCCATCTGCAAGGTCATTTCCCAATAACAAAGAAACTCCTTCCACTGGCAAACTAGGTCTTATCCCTATCTCGACTGGTCCTTCTACGAACTTTGACTTTAAAATCACCCTGTGAAAAGGGACAGACATGGTCTCACCTGTAACGCCTCGTACTAGATTTACTTCACCAGTGTCACTTTCTTCACCAAAATTTAAAACACTGTCCAGCAAGAGAGATTGACTAGCCCCAGTATCTCTAAGAATTTTCACTGGCACCTGGGGTGACTCATCATTCAGTGAAACAAAACCCTCTGATACATACGAACGGAATTCTTTTCTCACCTCCTCCAACTTTTCCGCTTTTCCCTCTTGCAAGGACTGATCTTTAACAGCATCTCCTAAACCTTTTTGATTTTTAATTGCCTGAAAGCAAGCATTGGGCCCAGCTTCCTTCTTTTTCTTCAAAAGGGCACAATTAGATATCACGTGGCCAGGTTTCCTACAGTAATAACAAGTACGCTCAACAGGTTTCTCCAGCCCTGGCTTCTTTTCATCTTTTCCTTTTTGATTACCTCCCAATTTAATCTCTGGTTTACCTGGATTGTCTTTGTAACTCTTTTGAAAGGTTTTAGGTTGTCCCCATTTGGATTTATGGGTTAAAGCATAATCATCTGCCAACCTAGCAGTTTCTTGTAAAGTTTCCACTGCCTTTTCATTTAAATATGTTGTTAATTCAGCTGGAACACATCTTTTAAAGTCTTCCACCAGTATCAATTCTGTCAATTTATCATAATCCCCATCTACATTTTTAGCCAGGCACCATCGTTCAAAACATATTCTCTTTCCATTGGCAAATTCCATATAAGTCTGATCTGCAGATTTCCTCAAGTCTCTGAATTTTTGTCTATAAGCCTCAGGGACCAATTCATAGGCCTTCAAAATAGCTTGTTTTACCTTGGTATAATCAGCTGCATCCTCAACAGACAAAGCAGAATAAGCTTTTTGAGCTTTACCTTTAATCACACTCTGTACCATAAGAGCCCATCCTTTCCTTGGCCAGTTTGAACTCACAGCAACCTTTTCAAAATGTTGGAAATACTGATCAGCCTGATCTTCTTCAAACGGAGGGACTAATCGAACCTCCCTGCTGGCTGAAAAACCATCATCAGAATCAGATTCCGAACTCCTACGCTTCATTTGTAACTCATGCTGCCTCTTTTTCTCCTCGTTATCCAGCTCCATCTGCTTCATTGCTAGATCAGCCTCTATCTTCATCTGAGTTATCTTTTGTTCGGCCTCTAATTTCTTTTGTTCTCGTTCAGCTTCTAATTTATTTTGTTCTCGTTCGGCCTCTAATCTCTTTTGCTCTCGTTCAGCCTCTATCTTTGCCAGCTGCACCTGTGCCTCAGAAATTGCTATTTCACTGCCAGGAAACTGTTTTAACACTTCCTTCTCAAACACCTTCTTTTCCACATAATGGCCAGCTATCAATCTCTGAATATCTGCCTTTCTCATAGACTGCTTTACTTCTGTAAGGTTTAGCCTTGTAGCAATCTTTATCAAATCATCCTTTTTCGCCACCTCCAATCCCTTTTGGGTTGGTGACTCCAAAAATGCCTTAATATCCATTGCTGCTGGTTTCCACACACACAAGCCAATTAAAAAGAATTTATCAGACCTCCCTCAAAAAATCTTTGGATTGAATCCCGAACAAATCTCGTCAATCTGGGGTACAATCCCAGACGACACTCGTTAACCTTGGGAACTATCCCGGACGAGCCCCCAATTTTGTCACAAACCAGCAACAAAAGAAACACACTGAGCATGATTTAGTGTTAAAAACTATTTTATTAATCACTACTTATGATACTACGTAAAATAAAAGTAAAAATGTTAGTATGTTAGAATTCAAAAATGTTAAACCTCGAACGTTAACCCCAAAACTAAACTCTTCGTGTGTGTGTGTGACAAAGTCCAAAACTCCCAGTTCCGGAATGGTTCTTAAAGTTCAGTTCCGCAAGCCATAAGGTGAAACATGAGCAAGGGCTTCTTCAACAACCACCGTTGTCTGAAGATAAGATGTAGATGTAGAAAAACATAGAGAGAGTACATACGAAATCCAAATGTTCCACGATGGAACCCAAACGACACTTCAGTGTTTACTCGGTAGTGACTTCCTCACCCCGAAAAGCATCCGAACCGTGGTCGTCCACATACAAATACCTGTTTCCTTCTACAGGTCAGCAACAAAGTGAACTCCACCGGATTACTTCCAACTTCCATACATGGATTTCAGTGGCAAACACAGTTATTGTTTCTCATCCATCGATAGAGAAAACAAGCAGGCTGGTGTCTCTCTCCCTTCTCTCTCTCTCTCCTTCTTCTTCTGACTTCTTCAACAACGTCATTACGTCCTTTATCTTCTATTGACGTAAGCACGCCCCACACACACATACACACACACTCTCTATCTTAAAGGGACTTTCACTGAGTCCGTAACAGTGCCATCTGCAAAATCTGCCTTGTCTACATTTCTGGACCCAGTTCTTTACTCAACTTTCTGAGGGCAGGCAGCTTCACCTCTCTTTGCTTTTATTGTTTGACATTAGCTTGCAGTGTCTTCTGGTGCCTTATGGTTTGGCGCTCTGAAATGACAATAGGCGTAGCAGGCATATTGGATATTCAGCTGCATCAGAGGCATGACACACGTGCCAGGTGTTACATTTCAGCAGTGAAAACAAGAATTATCTTATGGTTGAACCCAACTGTTTGATTCTTGATCATCATGCGAAGGTTCATGGTATTATGTAGGGTAGGGGAGAAGATTAATGATGCGTCAAGTATAGAACATTTTTTCATTGAGAAAGTTGTGCGATTTCAGTAACAGTGCTTGTTGTACCCAGGTTAAACATTAATATTTTTGTTGAACTTTCATCATACAAAAAGTCTGTGAAATGTACTTTGCTGCTTAGAAAACCTCATACAGCGCTTAAGTTAAGAACATGTTTTTTTTGTTGCTTGATCTTGCAGGAGTGAGTTAAATGAGAATCGTCTTGGAGATGACCTTTCTGATGCAATGAGGGTAGTAATTGAAGGACGTGTTTGTACACCTCACTCAATGAAGGATCTCGAAAGTATTTGGAATGAATACAACTTGGCTCAAGAAACACTTCAAAAATGCAATTCATTGGTGAGTTGGACATTTATTTTAGGAATTTGTTTTTGCAAGTTAGGTGTAGGTGTACTACTTTGGTAGAATATGATGAATTATTATAACATTTTGAATTACTCCACTGTTAATTGATGCATTCCTTGTTTGACCTATCTCTGGTGGTATCAAAAACCTGAAGTTCAGAAAAATTAGTATTTTATTTGTGTAATCATCAGTAGTATGCTGATCTATGTCTGGTAAACATTCTATTCGAATCATAAGATGCAGGTGGAAAGGTGATTGAACCACTCAGTCCCCGTCCCAGCATATCTTGTATGCCCAAACCACAGTCGTTTCGGGCAGAGGAAGGAAGCAACTTTTCCACACAATCTAAATCAGGTACCCGTTAGGTTTCACAGCTTGGCTGTCGTTCTTCCCTCTTCACTTCACTTCGTGACAAATTTAATGATGCTGAAGTCCATTATCTGTGCGTTATGTAAATTATGTATATTTATATAAATGAAAAGGAAGGGATAGCTATGGGAGATGTGGCTACAGATCATCTCCCAGCCCACTGACAGTGTCTGTGAACTGCTGAGCACATCATGGAAATGTCAAAACAATGGTTCCGTGGATTTTTCCTTGCATAGATGTTTTGACTACAGAATGACTCAAAGTTCAGGCTGTTACAATCTGTTGCATCCTGCAAAATTTTAAATTCATGCAATACATTGATGAGAATGCCCATGAGACCGTAGGCAGACAGAAGGTGGATGCAAGAAGGGACTTGCCATTGAGGAGGATGATGCACATTAGTTACCCATCCAGTGTGACACCGTCATTGAGAACTAGCTCCAGGATGTGACACATTTGAAAAGTGACCTCCTTTATTTCACCTACAGAAAAAATTAATTTCCTTTTGCATCTCCATCATTGAATGTGCCACGTGTTTTTTCTTCATGGAATTTGAAGCAGTATACTAGCACCATTCTCTTGATATAGCCAACAAACTTTGACTTCACTTAGAAATAAAAAGGACAATGATTTGTGCTTGCAACCTAATCACATTTTTCCATTTGTCTCTTGTCACCTTCAATTTAGCTCTTCTGGACTTGTGCATTGTAAATCGCCCAACTCCCTCATTAAGAACTGTGTAATGACTTTATCTGCTGGATGGGAACAGCAGTTGTGTTTGACACGACCTGCCAGCCAACATCTTTCCACTTGCATAATCTCAAACTGATTCAATTCTCTGCCGCCTATGTCGCAATTTACACCATGTCACACTCATCCATCCCTGTGTTTGAAGTACTACATCAGCTTTCGGGCCACTAACAGCTCAGCTTTCCAAATCGATACTCGTTTTCAAATCCTTTAGTGACCTGGACACAATAAACCTCCACGAGCTCTGTTCCTGCAGTTTGGGCTTCCTGTGTGTTGTCCATCCATTAGTGCATAACTTCAGATTTATAAGCCCTGAGCACTCTCATTGCCCTCTTTGCTTCTCCACCTGTCCGTCTTCATTTAAACCCTTCCCCTCTGACCAAGTGTTTTGCCACATGTCCTGAATAAACATTTGACTTTGTTAAAGTGAATGTACGATTGCACCTTGTCGCATATAATGACTCCATAAGTAAAACAGCCTTCAAACAGACAAATGTAAAACATTTTACATATCGTGGAAGAGCTTAGCAAATTCAGCCCTGCTCTGTACATTAAAAGTTTGTGAATGGACAGTGAATTGGAAGGACATCATGCATCCAAAATTCTTTCAGGGATTGTCGTTGTCTTACAGAATATTTAAAGCATAGAAGCTGCTCATCTGGCCCAAAGTTAAAGTGCACATAAGGGTTCTCTCACCTTTTGCATCTAACGCCACCAGGTTATTCGGTTTATCCATCCTCTGTTTATCTAGCTCTCTCTTAAATGTACACATGCCTGTCATCTCACCTAAAAATGGAAGTGGCTTGTTTATATTGCTGCTATCGAATCCTCCTTAATCCTGGGTTCTTTATTAGTTTGCTCCTCTGTCTTCTCTTTTCTGGAGAAAAGAACCCTGTGGCCTTTTGGGATCTGGGCATTGCTGGCAAGGTCAAAATGTATTGCCAATCCCCAATTGCCCTGGAGAAGTTGATGGTTAGCACCATCATGAACCGCGACAATCTTTCTAGTGAAGGTATAACAACGGTACTGTTGGGTAGTAAGTTAGGGAACTTGCTGGCAATGAGGGACCAGTCATGTGTCCCTAAGTCAGGATGGTGTGTGGCTTTGAGGGAAACCTGCAGGTGGTGGTGTTTGCCAGTGACTACAGGTTTGGGAGGTACTGTTGGAGTGACCCAGGCATGTAACTGCAGGTTTTGTAGACAGAACTGCACCATTGTTGTAGTGCCCTGGTGGTGAAGTGCTTGTCCAGAGTAGTGTTGAGCTTGAGATTTGTTGGAGTGGCATTCTTCTACACAAATGGAGAGTATTCCATCAAACTCTGGATGTGCTTTGTAAATGTTGGGAAGCCAGGAGGAGAGTCAAAGTTAGGTGACTAGTCTCTCTGGGTGGAGGTGGCCATTACATCGCACTTTGGTAGCGAGGCTGTTACTTGACACTTATCAGCCATGCCTGGGTGATGTCTACATCTTGCTACACAACAGGCATGAGCTGCTGCATTTGTTGAGGAGTTGCCAGTGGAATTGAACATTGTGCAGTCATGAGCAAACATTCCTGCTTCTGACCTTATGGATAAAATGTCATTGAAGCAGCTGAAAGTGGTTTGGTCTAGAACACTGCCTGAGGAACTCCTGCAATGTTGTCTGGGACAGGAATGATTGGCAACTACAGGCATCTTTCTTTCTTTTTCAATCTTTTTATTAGTTTTCAAATTAGTACAGATTAATATATCAATGTTTATACATGTAATACAAAGAGATCAGGAGAACAATCATGACATGGATAATCATAAAGAACAACAAAGTATAAAAAAAATCTGTAGATCCAACGATCTGTTAGTGAATGAATATAACGTAAAAGAAAAAGATTTATTATAAAATATAAAAGAAAGAAAAAAAATCCCCAGAACAATAAGAAAAATTATAAACAATATATCAAACCAAACTAAGCTAAAGAAAAAAAAATTTTAAAAAAACGGAAAAAAAAACTGGACTAAAATTTCTCAGTAGAAACAGAGCAATATTATGTCGTCAACTCCATTCCTCTAAATTAAAAGGTTATTATAAGGGGATCTATATCATGTGAAAATATTGAATAAATGGACTCCAAACTTCCTCAAATTTAAGCGAAGGATCAACAGTACCACTCCTAATTTTTTCCAAGTTTAAACATGATATAGTTTGAGAGAACCATTGAAAAGTAGTCGGGGGTATTGGATCCTTCCATTTAAGCAAAATGGATCGTTTGGCCATTAATGTAACAAAAGCAATCATATGGTTAGCGGAAGGAGATAAATGGCCAGCTCTATCCTTGGTAGTCCAAAAATTGCAGTGATAGGGTGAGGTTGTAAATCAATCTTCAATACATTTGAAATAATGTTAAAAATGTCTTTCCAATATTTTTCCAGAGGAGGACAGGACCAAAACATATGTGTCAAAGAAGCCACATTCGATTTACATCTGTCACATATAGGATTTATATGGTGATAAAAACGAGCTAACTTATCTTTGGACATATGGGTCCTGTGGACTACCTTAAACTGTATCAACGAGTGTCTGGCACACATTGAAGATGTATTGACTAAATGAAGAATTTTCTTCCAAGTCTCTGTAGGTAAAGATGTCTGGAGTTCACTCCCATTCATTCTTAATTTTGTCCAGTGGTTCTGGACGTATTTTCATAATTAAATCATAGATTATTGCTATCAAGCCCTTCTGACAAGGATTAAAACCAAAAATCTTTTCTGTAATTTCAGTTTTGTAAGATATGGGAAAAGAGGGTATAGTAGCTTTTAAAAAATTTCTAATTTGCAAATATTGAAAAAAGTGTGATCTAGGCAAATTGTATTTGTTAGACAATTGTTCTAAAGATGAAAAACAGTTATCAATGAAAAGATCCCGAAAACATACTATTCCCTTTTCCATATGGAAAAAGCTGAGTCAGCTCTAGATGGATGGAAGAAAAAAATAGATTGAATGGGACTTGATAGATTAAATTTATTCAATCCAAAAAATTTACAAAATTGAAACCATGTTGGTATTGTATTGTTTAACAATTGGGTTAATCATATGTTTACTTAATTTGGTAAGTGCAAAAGGGAGTGGAGCTCCTAAAATAGAAACTAATGAAAATTCAAGTACTGATTGGGACTCAAGGTATACCCATTTGGGGCGTTGAATTACATCTGAATCTTGTATCCAAAAAATTAAATATCTAATATTGATTGCCCAATAATATAATCTAAAGTTAGGCAAGGCCATACCACCATCCTTTTTTAGTTTTTGTAAATATTTCTTACTTAGCCGTGGGTTTTTATTCTGCCAAATATAGGAAAGAATTTTAGAATCAATGGTGTCAAAAAAAGATTTCAGAGCAAACTTAACCGCATTAATTCGGCCTACCAATGATAGAGACAGTGGGGACCACTTAGTAAATAATTGTTTAACATGGTCAATTAAAGGCAGTAGATTAGCTTTAAATAAGTCCTTATGTCTCTTAGTAATTTTAACACCTAAATACATAAAATAGTCAGTTACCAATCTAAAAGGTAATTGGCTATAAACTGGGATTTGCATATTCAATGGAAAAAGTTCACTCTTATTAAAATTTAATCTATAGCCAGAAAAAACACTCAGCTGATCTAATAGTGATAGTACTGCAGGGATAGATTCCTCCGGATTAGAAATATAAAGTAACAGGTCATCTGCGTAAAGAGATATCTTATAAAATTTCTGTCCACGAGTAATACCACATATATTTGAAGAATCCCGAAGTGCAATAGCCAAAGGTTCTAAAGCAATCAAATAATAAAGGGCTTAACAGGCAGCCTTGTCCAGTACCTCGAAAAAGCCTAAACAAAGGGGATTTTTGATTATTAGTCAGTATTGAAGCCACAGGTGCATAATAAATCATTCTAATCGCAGATATAAATATAGGACTAAAATTGAATTTTTGAAGTGTACTGAATAGATATTCCCATTCAAATCTGTCAATTCGACTCAGCATCTAGTGAAACAACACATTCTGGAATTTGGGATGAAGGGGTATATATAATATTCATTATTCTCCTAATGTTAAAATGTAGATAACGATTCTGAATAAATCCTGTCTGGTCTTCAGAGATAATTTGTGGAAGAACCTTTTCCAATCTGAAGGCCAATATTTTGGAAAGTATTTTGGAATCTAGATTTAATAAAGAAATAGGTCTATAAGATGCACAATCAGTGGGATCTTTATCCTTTTTAAGAATTAAAGAAATAGTTGCTTCATAGAAAGATTGTGGTAGTTTACCCACTGATAAGGCATCTTTAAAAATTTTGGCTAACCAGGGAACAAGAATATCAGAAAGGGATTTAAAAAATTCAGCTGTATATCCATCAGAGCCGGGTGCTTTACCTGAATTCACTGAAAATATTACTTTCTTTATTTTGTCCTCCAAAATGGGAGCATCTAATGTAGAACATTCATTTAAAGGTAATTGGGGAATCTTCAAATCTCTTAAAAATTCATGTATTAAAGTAGGATCCTCAGGGGATTCTGATTGGTATAAAGAAGAATAAAATTCTTGAAAGGATTTGTTAATTTGAATTTGATCTATCGTGTAGGTACCATCTGGTTTATGAATTTTATTAATCTGATGTTTAGATAAAGTAGCTTTCAATTGGTTGTCCAATAATTTACCAGATTTGTCACCATGTATATAAAATTGACTTTTGTTTTTAAGTAGTAGATTTTCAATTGAAGATGTTAATAATAAACTATGTTGTAGTTGCAGTTCTGTTCTCTTTTTAAAAAGCTCTAGATTAGGAGTAACAGAATATATTTTATCGATTTCTTTAATCTTGTTAGCTAATGTACGTATTTCATTATTAGTTCATTTTTTCAATCCAGCAGAATATGAAATAATTTGACCACGGATGTATGCTTTAAACGTATCCCATATTATCGCACTGGAGATTTCTATAGTAAAATCAGTTAAAAAGAAAAATGAAATCTGTTCTTTAATAAATTGGACGAAATCTAAGTCTTGTAATAGCGAAGGGTTAAATCGCTGTTGTCTGACATCAAAGGATACATCTGGTAATTTATTTGATAATCTCAGTGGTGCATGATCAGAAATGGCAATTGCATTGTATTTGCAGTCCGTAGTAAGTGGAGCTAATCTAGCATCAATAAAAAAATAATCAATCCTCGAGTAATTATGGTAGACATGAGAAAAGAATGAAAATTCTTTATCAAATGGGTGTAGAAATCTCCAAACATCTAAAATTCCAGATTCAACTAAAAAGGAGCTAATAAAGACAGCGGATTTGTTTGGAAGTGTAGGATTTGGCACAGATCTATCCATTGAAGGGGTTAGACAACAGTTAAAATCTCCACCCATAATCAGAGTGTATTCATTTAAATTAGGAAATAATGCAAACAAATGTTTAAAAAATTCAGGGTTATCTACATTGGGTGCATATAAACATTAACCATAGCAACTTTTTTATTATGGAGTAGACCAGTAATTAATAAAAATCTACCATTTGGGTCTGATATTGTCTCATGATGGACAAATGAAATTGAGGAGTCTATAAAAATAGAAACTCCTTTCACCTTTGCTTATGAATTTGAATGGAACTGTTGACCCCTCTAAAATCTAAAAAAAATGTTGATTGTCTTTCTTCCTGGTGTGAGTCTCCTGAACAAAAATGATCTGAGCATTTAATCCATGAAAAACTTTAAAGATCTTCTTGCGCTTAAGCAAATTGTTTAAGCCGTTAACATTCCATGAAATGAAATTAATAATCTTATCCATTTTAACAGATTAAAAAACATATGGTATGTAAAGGGTTAATCTTGGTATATATGGATCTTACCAACAGGAAGAAGTAAAAAAGTTCAAAGAGGAAACGGATATGATGACAATTTAGGAAAATTTGTAGTTTAGCCCAGAAGAAAAAAAACCTAGAAACAGCCCCACCCCCTCCCCCAACAGCCCGAAAACTGGCCAACGGACAGCCAGAAAGCTACCCTCTAATTGAATTAACCCCAATTCTATTGGTGGCGGTAGTCCAAATTAACAAATATATAAACCACTCATGTTTAGACGAAGAGTGAACAAGATAACCCAAACAGAGATATCGAAATAACAACAAAGTTATGGAATTAAAACAGCCAAAGGCCATTAACAGTCAACATTTAAAGAATACAGTTGAATAATTATTTCAAAAAGAAAGCAAATGATCAGTCATTTGGTTTAATTCTTAATTATAATAAAAACAAAACATGAAAAATATTAAAAGAAGAAAAAAGAGAGGTTTAAATCTAAAAATTAATTAGCTAATAAAGTGACTAAGTCGTAAATCAAAGGAAAAACGTATCTCTTCCGCATTTCTTAACTTTTAAAATTAAAAGCTAGTTCAAAAGAAACTGCTCGGCCTCTTGAACAGATTTAAACCATCTACGAGATTTATCAGGTAGTGTAATTCTGAGCCTTGCTGGGAATAATAATGCAGGATGATAATTGCTTTGATAGAGACGAGGCATAATTGGTTCATAGGTCAGCCTTTCTTTCATAACTTCTGGGGCGTAATCTTCAACTATTCGAAACTTCCATTGTTTGAATTGAATCATTCCACGACGACGAGTGGTACAAATCAAGAGTTCCTTGACGCTGACAAAATGAAATCTCAAAATTACTGGCCGAGGTTTTTGATCTGGAGCAGGTTTGAATCTTAATGCTCTATGAGCTCTGTCCAGAATGGGGTCAGCAGGGAACATATCGGAGCCGAACACATCGACCAAAAGTTTAGAAAAGAATTCCGTGGGGTTACCAGTCTCCGTGTCTTCTGGAAAGTTGATGATTCTTAACTTTTTCCTCCTGCTGCGTCCTTCCAGGTCGATGATCCTCTGCTGTTGCTTTTCCGGGTTTTGCTTGGTCGTAATTAAAGCTTTTTCAAGTGAATGGAGTTTGGCATCTCTCTCTTTACCAGCTTGGTCGAGTTCAGCAATTAGTTGCCTTTGTTTGGCATTCTCCTGGATAAGAGTATTTTGTTTTTCTTCAAAGTCCTGTAAAATGGACTTCAATTCGGCAAAGCTCCGGTCAAACTTTCTATCCAGATTAGAAATATCTTCCAAAGTAGGTTGGTCTCCATTACCTTTACCATTAGCTGACGCTTTAGATCTGGTATTTATTTTAGCAGTTAAAAATCAAGATTAAACTTGTGCCAGTATTGTAAAAGACTTATTAAGGAGTGGTAAATAATAGATTGAAAAGTACTTGGACCAAAGCCAAGTTATGACTTAGTCCATCGAGCACAACCAACAGACCTACAACCATCTTTCTTTATGTGAGGTCTGACTCCAGACGCTGGAGTGTTTTTCCCGAGATGTCCTGAGATAACTTTAATTGTATCTGAGCTCCCTGATGCCACACTCAGTCAAGTGCTGCCTTGATGTCATGAACTGTCGCTCTCACCTCATCCCTGAGATTCGACTTTTTGGTCCAAGGCTGTGATGAAATCTGGAGCCACATTGTATTGGTAGAACCCAAACTGGGTACAGGTGGGCAAGTCCTGGTGGGCACTGCCTTCACCGGCTTCCATTACTTTGCTGAAGGTTGAGAGTTGGTTGTGCGGTAATTAGCTGGATTGGATTTGTCAGTGTTCAACATTGTTGGGTAGATGTCAGTGTTGTACTGAAACATCTTGGGTAGAGGTGCACTTAATTCTGTAACGTGGATCTCCAGTACTATAGCTGGGATGTTGTCTGATCCTGTGGCCTTCGTTTAGTGCTCTTGGTCATTTCTTGATATCATGTGGGGCGATTCACCTTGGTTGAAGAGTGGCTTCTGTGATGGTGGGGGTCTAAGGAGGAAGCCGAGAGGGTCATCTGTGTAGCAGTTCTGGATGAACGTGAATGCTTCAGCCTGTTCTTTAGCACCTTCTGCCTCACCGTCTTTGAGGAGTGGAATGTTACTGGAGCAGTGTCTTCTCATTAGATTTTAAATATCTGCCATTGTTCATGAGTCGATGTGGGACTGCAGAGACTTGATCTGACCCTTTGGTTGCGAGATTGCCTCACTGCCTACTGCAAGCTGTTAAGCATGCGTTTAGTCCATTGTTGCAGCTTCAATGGACTGGCACTTCATCACTTTGAGCTATGCCTGATGCTGTTCCCAGCATGCTCCTCATTGAATCAGGGTGATTCCTTGGATTAACACTAATGATAGTGTGAGAAGTGTATTGTGCCATGAATTGTGTACCACACCACCATGTGTATACCTAGCTCTGAGTTGGCAAATCTGTTCTGATTCTCAGTTGTTTAGTACGATTGTAGGTGGTAATCAGGAAGAAAATTCCTGGCCCGTGTGTAACCTGGAGCCGTGAGACTTTGTGACATTGGAGTGGCAGCTTTACAGAACTCTAGTTAGGCCACACTTAGGGCACTGTGTCCAGTTCTGGTCACCTCATTATAGGAAGGATGTGGAGGCGTTGGAGAGGGTGCAGAGGAGATTTACCAGGATGCTGCCTGGATTAGAGAGTATTGAATATGAGGAGAGGCTTAAGGTGCTAGGGCTTTATTCACTGGAAAGGAGGAGGATGAGAGGAGACATGATGGAGGTATATAAAATATTGAGAGGAATAGATAGAGCAGACAGTCAACGCCTCCTTCCCAGGGCACCAATGCTCAAGACAAGAGGGCATGGCTTTAAAGTTATGGGTGGGAGGTTCAGGGGAGATGTCAGGGGGAGGTTTTTCACCCAGAGAGTGGTTGGTGCATGGAATGCACTGCCTAGGGTGCTGGTGGAGGCAGATACATTGGACAGGTTCAAGAGCTTGTTGGATAGGCATATGGAGGAGTGTGGGATGGGGGGATATGCGGGAGGAAGGGGTTAGGTAGTGTGAGGGTGGTTTGATGGATGGCACAACATGGTGGGCCGAAGGGCCTGTTTTGTGCTGTATGGTTCTATGGTTGATGTTGAGGACTCAAAAGGTTGCTCTCTCTCACCTGTGTATCAGTATGCCCTCGCTGCTTCTGGGTGTGTCCTCCTGGTGAGACAAGTCGTACCCAGGGACTGTGATGGAGGAGTCTGGCACATTACCTGTAAGTACACAATCTCAGGCTGTTGCTTGACTGGTCAGTGGCACATCTCTCCCAATGTTGACCGCAGTCCGCAGTGTGTTCAACCTTTTCTGAGAGTTGAAATCTCTCAGTTCTCATAGAATTCTAGCAGTGGTCTACATTCTAGCACGCACAATGTACAAAGCAACAAGAGTGTTAGAATCCTAAATCCCTGGCTTAATACACTTAAATATATAAAAGCTATTAAGTCAAGAGTTGAGCAAAAATCATGCACTTTAATCTGCAGCCTCCCACCAGAAACAGAGTGCTAGAAATATTCAGCAAGATTAGGCAGATTCTGTGGGGAGAGAATGTTTCAGGTAATGGTCTCTCATCAGAACTTTTTTTCTTGTGCCTTTACAGAACTATATTGACGTTATACTAGAGACACGAGATTCTGCAAGTGCTGGAATCTGGAGCAACCTACACAAAATGCTGGAGGAACTCAGCAGGTCTCTTAACCCAAAACGTCAACTGTTTATTTCCCTCCATATGATGCTGCCTGACCCACTGAGACCCTCCAGCATTTTGTGTGTGTTGTTCAACATTATATTAACTGCTTTAGATGATTCATTTTAGAAACTTAGTCAGTGGTGAGTATTTTCTGTATTTGGGTGCCACACAATAATTTGTGGCAATGTTGATTATAATTCTTAGGGTGAAGTGCACAACCTCATCGTCAAGCGTAACAAGATACGCAACATACTTTATGCAGCAGCTGAGGAGTTCACCTCTGAAGTTGACATATTGTCCATCAGAGATCGTGTAGACGTTCTGAAGGTTAGAATTTTGGATGTTTTCAACCATAAAATTATTTCAGTGCTAATTTTTCAGTTTTTTGGGTGTTAAAAGGCTAATTTAACAGTTATTGGAAATTGTAGTTCTTACCACAGTCAATTTCATTGCACTTGGTTTATTAACATTTGATAGGAAAATGTCCACATGTAGCTATGATCCACACAGTCATAAATGAAGCACCATCACACATCGATTTTATGTAATACAGTAAATAGCTGCCAGGATTATGCATTGCAAGATGTGGTCCTTTATTTCCTTTTCTTATTTTTCCCACACTGTTTGTCCTGCATAAGTGGAATGAGATAATCCCAGCATGTTGCACCTAAACTAGCACTGGGTTAGATTGTCCCAGTGATGAGCTGATCATGTTTCTCTAGCCTCCTAATCGGAATTTGATAACTTCTCTGAGTGCAAGACTGAGAACTTTGCAGATGGGGGTGGAGTGGCAAACCAGCTCCAATTCCCACTAGTCTCTTCAGCTCCAATTCACTGTGATAACATGGTGCATTTCTTCTGGTTAGTGCAAGTGATCCTTGACTGGCTCCCTTTGGGATTTAGGCTCACAGGAATGAGGACTTTGATCAATTCAGTGCTCTGGTATACTAGCACTAATATGCTTGAGCATTCGGTCCTAAAAATCAGCTGACCAGTGGACCAACGGCACCTGTGATTCTAACCTTTCTACCCTACAGCTAATGCAAAACTGCATGCAAACCAGAAACTTTGCTGATTATCTTTAAGCAGATATACTTGCATGAACTTCAACCAACGAGTGATAAAATGTACTGTTTTCGAGAGCTGGACCATTGAATTATTATTTGTTTTGAATACTTGAACCTATCTTGAGTTCCTGTGTACCTGTTGCCATTGCCTGTGACAGTAGAGTTTGTGGTTTTGGGAGGTGCTGTTGCTGTGGCTTGGGTGAGTAACTGCAATGCATCCAGTGGATGGGACACATTGCAGCTTCTGTGCTCTGAGGGAAGATTATTTCAGGAGGTTGAGGGAATACCAATCAAGTGAGCTGCTTTGTACCACATGATGTTGAGCTTCTTGGAGCACTCCATCAAGGGTATTCCTGGCACAGTTGGCGGAAAGGCTTTGGGGTGTCAGGAGGCGAGGAACTGCAGGATTAGCAATCTCTGACCAGCTCTTGTGGCCTCTGTATTTATGTGGAGACACAAGGGACTGCAGATGCTGGGATTTGGAGGTAAAAAAGCAAGTTGCTGGAGGAACTCAACAGGTCAGGCAGCATCTGTGGAGAGGAACGTTTTGGGTCAAGACCCTTCATCTGGACTGAAAGAGTAGAGGGGAGATAGCCGGTGTAAAGAGGTAAGGGGGTAGGTGAGGCAGGAGCTGGCAAGCATAGATGGATCCTGGTGAGGAGGGGTTGATGGGCAGATGGAGGAGGGAGGGAGATAGTGACAGAGACTGGGAGGTGACACTGGACACAACAGAGGGCTTCGGATTATGGAATCTGATAAGAACAGGAACAAGATCAGGGAGGAGTGCTGGGCAAAAGGGAACGGTGGGGGTGGGCACCGAGTGTGTGGGTGATAGTAGATGGAACCAGGATGGGGTGGGGGGAAGGGGGAGGTGTTGGAAAGAAGGGTGCGTGAGAGGACAAGGGTGGATCAGGAGTAGAGAGAAAAGAACAGAAGGGGTGCGGGTTACCTGAAATCGAAGAATTTAGTGTTCGTGCTGTCAGGTTGTAGACTGCCCGGGTGGAATACGAAGCACTGTACCTCTTGTTTGCATTTGGCCTTGCCCTGGAAGTGAAGGCTGAGGACAGAGGTCAGTGTGGGAACGGGGAGAGGAGCTGAAATGGCTGGCCACCAGAGGTCAGGATGGCCACTGAGGACAGAGCACGGGTGTTCAGTGAAGCAGCCACCCAGTCTGCACTTGGTCTCGCTGATGTAGAGGAGGCCACACTTAGAGCAACAAAGGAGGCATAGACAGGGTAGGTGGTCAGTCTCTTTCCCAGAATGGAAATGCCAAGTACTGGTGTGCATAGCTTTAAGGTGAGAGGGGGAAAGTTTAAAGGAGATTTGTGGGACAAGTTTTATTTTTACACAATGAGTAATGGGTACCTGGAACACACTCCCAGGGCACGTGGTGGAAGCAAACACGATAGCAAAGTTTAAGAGGCATTTAGACAGGGAGTGGAGGGATATGAACCAGGTGCAGACAGGTGGGCAGTTTACATTGGCATCATGGTTGGCACAGACATTGTGGGCTGAAGGGCCTGTTCCTGTGCTGTACTGTTCCATGTTCAAAGTGAGGTAGGGTATATAAAGTGATAGTATCTCTTTCACAGTTTAATGGAAGTTAAAATTACCTCATTGCCGGTAATCTGGCTTCATGTTTATTTTCATTGATTAATTTAAGGTCATGTGCTCGTTTTTCGATGATCGCAGTCTGTTGTTGTTTTGAGTAAAAATAATGCTGTGAAGTTGAAAACCGTCGTGTAATAATTGATGTTCATCTATCTTTAGTGTTTAACTTGCTCACTGAACACTGCTTATGGCCCGTATGAAGTGGAGCACCACTCGTACAAAATGTTTGATCAATTTATTGAGTGGAGAGACCGTAAACTGCAGGAGTTCGGCGATGTTAAGGATAGAACAGCCAAGTCTCTGCAGGTGCTCTCAGAATGGTTTGATAAAACCGCCATGGTAAATATTTGGTTAACGTTTTCTGCTGCAAAGAAACTTTACACTTTCTGCTTTTAAATTTAATTTCATTCTAATCTGTAAATGGTGTAGATCATTGCAAAACATTACTCCACAGATTCCTCGGTTGTGGGTTTGTATCTGGAGCTTCAGAACATTGTTTTGATTTTAGTCATAATGACGTGGCTAGATGTTTAGGTCATGGGCAGTTATTCCCTGCAAAGAGGGATAAAAGGAAATCAATTACCAGAGCACTACTTCTGGCATAACCTCCTGTCTGTTGGAACATTGGTGGAAGAGGAGAAATAACGTTCAAACCTTCTCTTGGTTGCAAAGTCTGCATAGAACATTGAAATTAGAAGGAAAATAAGTTGCTATAAAAAAGCAACTCTGAAACCAGCAATGAGACAGTTGATGAATCCTGCCCCCCTATCATGGGAGTTGGAATAAAACAGTGTATTCCCTTCTCAAGGATGTTTAGCACATTTGACCATGGTATCTTTACTGTGTGGTGTTGGAAATGAGTGGATCTGCAGAGAGCAGCTTGCAACGAGTGGCCGTGCTCTGGCGCCGCCGCTATACCCCGATGTGATACAGCATCAGCCAACCTGAGGCACCTAATGCACGCAGAATCAGGTTTAGGATCTACATTGGCACTGGTCAAGTGGGAAAAAGATAACATCAGCCTCAAGTTATGAATTTCAAGTAGTGAAACATGTAACTCCCCAGAAGGCTGTGATTTCTTCATATAAGCCTGTCTGCTTGGAATAGCCATTTAAGTATATTGCCATTTGTTTTATATTTGTTTCCACAGTGCCACTAACATTGAAATCTTACATAGATAATGGTATACCCAGTATACATTTTTGGAAGCCAATACTCATTGGTTTAGAAGAGTGAAAGGTGATCTTATTGAAAACACGCTAGGATTCTGCGTGGCTTGATAGGGTAGATGTTAAGAAAATATTTCCCCTTGTGGCAGGGGGTGGGAGGAGAAGTGGGCCATAGTTTCAGAAGAAGTGGTCACCAATTTAAGATGAAGATGAGAAGGATTATGAATCTTTTGTACCTTAGAGCTGTGGAGGCTGATTATATTCCAAGCCAAAGTCAATAGAGTTTAGTTCAGTCAAGAGTTATGGGGATCAGGCAGAAAGTGGAGTTTGGGCCCAGATCAACTGTCTTATGAATGGCAGAGCAAAAAGGTGCATGGCGGTCTTCACTACTATCTCTTCTTGTGCACAACACGTGATGAAGGGTGATGGCTGACCACTGCACCCTCTGCCTATTGTAGAATGACAGAGAGCCAACTTAAGATAGTTCACAAAATGTACACTGCTGGTGCTTTTTAAAATCTATCCCCCCCCCCCCACCCTTCCACTGCAACCGCAATCCAACCACTGCTTGTGTAGCCACTGTGTTTGCTTTTATTCTGTTTAGCTGTTCTCTTTCAACTTGCCTCTACACTTTGTGTGTGTGTGTCCCTCCCCCTTTCCCAGTCTCTCTCCCCTGAACTATACCACTCTCCTGCTGCTCGTTATCCCTTTCTCTATTCCTTTCCCCCCCGTTTTCTCACACGTTCCTCCTCTTTGGTTTCCCTTAAATTTACTCATTTTCCATCTCCCACTCTTCTGGTTTTTTTTACTGCATTGATCACTCCTCTGCCTCATCCTCCCTGCTGCATATTGCCCTGTTTCCTGCCTGTCATTCCCTCTACATCTTATTTCTGATATTGGAAACACGAGACCGCAGATGCTGATATTTGTAGATTGATACATAAGCCATGGATTTACATGTGAACATTCTAAATGAAAAAAATTATTTGGTATTACTTATCAACGTTTTTGTTACAGTAACATATCAACGTTGGAGAGTCTAGACATATGATATTGGAAGTACTTTACAACTGAAATTCAATGTCGAAATGCAAAGTACTTAAGGTTCTGGAAATCTGTAATTAAAACAACAAATTTTAGAAATATTCATTGGTATTGGTTTATTATTGTCACTTGTACCGAGGTACAGTGAAAAGCTTGTCTTACAAACCGATCATACAGGTCAATTCATTACACAGTGCAGTTATTGTTGAGTTAGTACAGAGTGCATTGATGTAGTACAGGTAAAAACAGTAACAGTACAGAGTAAAGTGTCAAAGCTACAGAGAGAGTGCAGTGCAATAAGGTGCAAGGTCACAACAAGGTAGATCGTGAAGTCATAGTCCATCTCATTGTATAAGGGAACCGTTCAATAGTCTTATCACAGTGGGGTAGAAGCTGTCCTTAAGTCTGGTGGTACGTGCCCTCAGGCTCCTGTATCTTCTGCTTGATGGAAGAGGAGAGAAGAGAGAATGACCCGGGTGGGTGGGGTCTTTGATGATGCTGGCTGCTAAACCAAGACAATGAGAGGTAAAGAGTCCAAGGAGGGGAGGCTGGTGTCTGTGATGCGCTGGGCTGTGTCCACAACTCTCTGCAGTTTCTTGCGGTCCTGAATAGAACAGTTGCCATACCAAGCCATGATACATCCAGATAGGCTGCTTTCTATGGTGCATCGGCAGCATGTGGAGGGAAGAAAATCAGAGTTAATGTTCCAGATTGATGGTTTTCTGATGAACTCACTTTCTTTCTCCATAGATGGTGCCTGACCAGCTGAGGATTTCCAGCATTTTCTGTTTTTATATTACATACAAACATTGAAAAACTACAGCACAATTCAGGCCCTTCGGCCCACAAAGCTGTGCCGAACACGTCCCTACCCTAGAAATTACTAGGCTTACCCATAGCCCTCTATTTTATTCAGCTCCATGTACCTATCTAACAGTCTCTTGAAAGACCCTATCGTTTCTGCCTCCACCACCGTTTCCAGCAGCCCATTCCATGCACTCACCACACTCTGAGTAAAAAACTTACCCCTGACATCTCCTCTATATCTACTCCCCAGCACCTTAAACCTATGTCCTCTTGTGGCCACCATTTCAGCCCTGGGGAAAAACCTGACTATCTACCCGATCAATACCTCTCATCATCTTATACACCTCTATCAGGCCCCCCCTCATCCTCCGTCTCTCCAAGGATAAAAGGCCGAGTTCCCTCACCCTGCTTTCATAAGGCATGCTCCGCATTCCAGGCAGCACCCTTGTAAATCTCCTCTGTAGCCTCTCTATGGTTTCCACATCTTTCCTGTAGTGAGGCGACCAGAACTGAGCACAATACTCCAAGTGGGGTCTGACCAGGGACCTATATAGCTGCAACAATCCCTCTCGGCTCCTAAATTCAATTCCCCGATTGATGAAGGACAATACGCCGTATGCCTTCTTAACCACAGAGTCAACCTGCGCAGCCGCTTTGAGCGTCCTATGGACTTGGACCCCAAGATCCCTCTGATCCTCCACACTGCCAAGAGTCCTACCATTAATACTATACTCTGCCATCATATTTGACCTACCAAAATGAACCATTTCACACTTATCTGGGTTGAATTGCATCTGCCACTTCTCAGCCCAAGTTTGCATCCTATCTATGTCCCTCCGAACTATCCACAACACCCCCAACCTTCGTGTCATCCGCAAACTTACTAACACACCCCTCCACTTCCTCATCCAGGTCGTTTATAAAAATCACAAAGAGTAAGGGTCGCAGTACAGACCCCTGAGGTACACCACTGGTCACTGACCTCCACTCAGAATACGACCCTTCAACAACCACTCTTTGCCTTCTGTGGGCCAGCCAGTTCTGGATCCACACTGCAATGTCCCCTTGGATCCCATGCCTCCTCACCTTCTCCATAAGCCTTGCATGGGGTACCTTATCAAACCTTGCTGAAATCCATATCAACTACATCTACTGCTCTCCCTTCATCGATGTGCTTAGTCACATCCTCAAAAAATTCAATCAGTCTCGTAAGGCAGGTCCTGCCCTTGACAAAGCCATGCTGACTATTCCTAATCATATTATACCTCTCCAAATGTTCATAAATCCTGCCTCTCAGGATCTTCTCCATCAGCTTACCAACCACTGAGGTAAGACTCACTGGTCTATAATTCCCCTGGGCTATCCCTACTACCCCTTCTTGAAATAAGGGAACAACACCGCAATCTTCCAGAACCTCTCCCGTCTCCATGGATAACGCAAAGATCATCGTCAGAGGCTCCGCAAATCTCCTCCCTGGCCTCCTCCACAGCAGCCTGGGGTACATCTCATCCAGTCCCGGCGACTTATCTAAGTTGATGCTTTCCAAAAATTTCAGCAGCACCTCTTTTCTAATGTCTACATGCTCAAGCTTTTCAGGCCGCTGCATGTCCCCAACTACAAATCCCCTAGATCCCTTTTCCGTAATGAATACTTTACGTCAGTATTTCACTAAGTACCTCCGCTATTTCTTCTGGATCCATACACACTTTCCCACTGCTGCACTTGATAGGCCCTATCCTTTCGCATCTCATCTTCTTACTCTTCACATACTTATAGAACGCCTTGGGGTTTTCCTTAATCCTGCCCGCCAAGGCCTTCTCATATCCCCTTCTGGCTCTCCTAATCTCTTTCTTAAATTCCTTCCTTTTAGCCTTGTACTCCTTCCAGATCTCTAACATTACCTAGCTCTCTGTACCTTTTGTAAGCTTTTCTTTTCCTTTTGACTAGATTTATTATAGCCTTCGTTCACCACGGTTCCTGTATCCTCTCGTGACTCCCCTGTCTCATTGGGACATGTCTATGCAGAACTACACACAAATACCCCCTGAATATTTACCACATATCTTCTGTACTTTTCCCAGAGAAAATCTGTTCCCAATTTAATCTTCCTATTGCCTGCCTGAGAGCCTCATAATTCCCCTTACTCCAAGTAAATGCCTTTTTAGTCTGTCTGTTCCTATCTCTCTCCAGTGCTATCGTAAAGGAGATAGAATTATGATCACCATCACCAAAATGTTCACCCACTGTGAGATCTGACACCTGACCAGGTTCATTTCCCAATACCAAATCGAGCACAGCCTCTCCTCTTGTAGGTCTATCTACATACTGTGTCAAGGACCCTTCCTGAACACACCTAACAAACTCCACCCCATCTAAACCCCTCACTGTCTGGAGATGCCAGTCAATGTTTGGGAAATTAAAATCCCCCATCGCAACAACTCTGTTATTCTCACACCTTTCTAGGATCTGCTTCCCTTTCTGGTCCTCAATAACCTTGTCACTATTGGGCGGCCTATAAAAAACACCCATTAAGTTAATCGACCCATTCCTGTTCCTAACCTCCACCCACAGAGACTCCGTAGACAATCCCTCCACAACGTCCACCTTTTCTGCAGCCGTGACACTATCTCTGATCAACAGTACCACGCCCCCACCTCTTTTGCCTCCCTCCCTGTCCTTCCTGAAACATCTAAAACCCTGCACTTGAATCAACCATTCCAGTCCCTGAGCCACCCAAGTCTCTGTAATGGCCACCACATCATAGCTCCAAGTATTGATCCAAGCTCTAAGCTCATCCGCCTTGTTCACAATACTCCTTGCGTTAAAATAGACACATCTCAAGCCTGTCTGAACACTTCCCTTCTCTATCACTTGCCTATGGTACTTACTCCTAGCTTTCGTCTATTTGAGAGCCAAACACCTCTTCCCCAGTCTCTCCAGTACGGATCCCACCCCCCCAACAATTCAGTTCGATTGAGCTTTACAAAGGAGGTGGTGAAAGTGATGATGAACGTCAAGCAGGGATGTTGTCTGCGTGGATTTTAGTAAGGCATTCGCACGGTCCCACATGGTAGGCTCATCCAGAAAAATTAGGATGCATGGGATTCACAGTAGCTGATTGGTTCCAAATTGGCTTGACAGTAAGAAGACAGAGGGTAAGTGGGTGGATGGGTCTTATTTTCGATGGACGTATGTGACTAGTGGTGTTCCGCACATATCTGTACTGGGTTACCCGTCTGTTGTTTGTCAGATGTAATATATACTACTTACATACGATATATGTAGTGATTTGGATGAAAATGTGGTAGGGTGGTGTTGAGTAATTTGCAGATGACACAAAGATTGGTGGTGTTGTGGATTGCATAGAAGATGGCCAGAGGTTTAAAGGTTGGCACAACATGGTGGGCTGAAGGGCCTGTATTGTTCTATGGATACAGCGGGATATAGATCAGTTGCAGATATGGGCGGAGAAGTGGCAGGTGGATTTTAATCGGAAATGGAATATATAATTTTGACAATTTTTTCGTACAAGGCTTCAGTAATTCATCTTTTTAAAAAAAAATACAGATGCTAGAATTGTGGAAATTTCAGTGAATTCTATACATCTTATCTACTTCCTAGAAATCCAGTAAATGATTTGTGTCTTTAGTGTTATATGCTGATGTTTCTTTCATTGGTTTAAAAGTTTTCAGTGGACTCTACATGTACAAGCATTCAAATGACTTTTGTTGTCTTCTCAAGTTGTTTGACCTGAACTCCAGAGTTTCCTCATCCTCAGTGGAGCCCATTAAAAGTGTTGATGTTTTGCTGGATGAAGTGGAACGTGACGTAGGCAAAGAACTTGAAGTTTCAATTGCAGTACGTTCATCAAGTGTTATGGTTTGCAACATACATTATTTGGTATTTATGTACGAAAACCAAATAGAGCCCTCTGTGCTCACTGCTCATCACTGTACTGTAAGTTTTTAGCTGTAATGCTTTTCACTTTCTAATCCATATCCCTTTTAGTTAGATATTTTTGATCAGCACACCAAGAACATAGAACAACTAATATTTTGCTGGCAGTGGGAAATATTTTACACCCGGACACTAATACAAGTCACTCCTGATAAGGCACGATCTGTAAATATGCAGAGCGGTGAATGTAGTCAGTTGAAGTTCAAGGCATCATCTTCTCCACTCCCACCCAATCTTTCCCAGGGCATGTTTTAGTTCTAGTACTGTTTTGTATTGGGTTATGGGTAGCTTTGCTGTGGAGTCTATTCTTGCTGAGATCCGAGTTAAGAATGCTCAGTCTCATTTCATTAATGATCTGGTTGGCCATTTGGAGAGGAAACAGTCATCCAGTTATTTTGGGCTGAATTGTTTATAGAAATTCCAGGGTAACAGCTGCTTTCTTGCTTGCAGAGATACAACTCCTAATTTAGTGCAACTTTTGAATATTGTTTTATAACTCCCTACATGTTAATATTGCATGTATTATGTGGGGAAATGAGTGCATGAGGTTGGGATTTAACAGAGGTCATGATATGGTAAATTCATAATGTGTATTTTTTTAATCCTATTTTAAAAGCAAAAATGTGAAGCTGATGAGAAGATTATCCACAGTGCCTTCAATGAAGTGATGCAAAAGATCAAAGAGGAACAGGACCTACTTTTGATTATTGAAAACAGATATGCAGACAGCGTTCAGGTAATTTCCCTCCGCAGATGCTGCTTGATCCACTGAGTTCCTCCAGCAGCTCTTTTTTTTGCAGTCAGTGCTTTGAGGGAAGTGCCTACCAAGATAACAGAAGTGCCCATCTGTCTCCCTGTCACTGGGCATAGATTTTTAGTTGGTATGTGCAAAACCTCGACAATCTAATCAATGTTGTGAGTTTGTGCAAAATAGCCGTTGCACATCGTAGGTCACTCTCTGCAAAGATAGCATCAGCATAGCACTGGTGGACATCTTGGAGACTCCAGTCTACATGCAGAGATGCTGAAGATTAACGAGCAGGTTATCCATTCTGGTGGAGTCTTTGTCAATAATCCTTTGTTTCAGACTCAGTTTTAATAAGTCTGCTGATGTTATTTATGCATGTACCTTGAAGCTTGATGCTAGACCAGTCTGCTCAAACTTTGATCAATATTCCTAAAGCAGCCAAGGTCATTCTCTTTAGAGATTTCAACACAAGATCCAGGTTTGGATCACATCTTGGAAATGCCACAATTGGAAGGGAGGACCTGGAAAGGCCAATTGCAGGGACACACTATTTCTGAGAATATGAGTGGAGCGTGGGTTGGTTAACATAAATACTGTCTTTGGACTGAATGAGAAGAGACACCCTTGTTTAAAAAGCACTGGGACCTCCTTGTGGAGGTTGTATTCAGAGCTAGATATTGGACAGATATTTGTATGAAGAGGGCCAATGCATGGAACTGAAGGCCATTGAACTGACATTTGCTTTGTTAGATCCTTCATGGGAGTGCAGATCACCTTGAGACAAACGGGCAAATTCAGTGCAAAAGAAATTAAACACTAAATCCATTTAATAAATAGCAACATATGAGGATCTTCACAGTGTCACCTGCAGTTGATGATGATGATGAAAACCTTGAAAGGTTTAAAGAAGATTTAGGTATAATCGATTGACAGGTTGTACATGTGATTGTATTACTGCATGTCTACCTTACAAATATGAATCCCAGGAAATGGCGGCACGGTAGTGTATCAGTTAATGTAACACTATTACAGCGCCAGCGACCCGGGTTCAATTCCCGCTGCTACCTGTAAGGAGTTCATACGTTCTCCCCGTGTCTGTGTGGATTTCCTCCTGGTGCTCCGGTTTCCTCCCATATTCCAAAGATATATGGGTTAGGAAGTTGTGGGCATGCTATGTTGGTGCCGGAAGAGTGGTGACACTTGCGGGCTGCCCTCAGCACATTCCCAGTAATGCAAAAAGATGCATTTCGCAGTGTGTTTCAATGTACATGTGACTAATAAATAAATATCTTATCTTACATATACTGGCTTATTTTTGGTATCTTCCGAATTAAATAGCAAGTTCCCTTTTTTTCTCTTCTTATAGTTTAAGGAGCAAGTTGGACAATGGCGTAACACTTGTCCCAGTGTTGGAGATCTGTTGTCGATCAAAAGATCAGTGAAGAATCTTAAAGCTCAGCTGAGGTGGAAACTGGTTGAAAAGAACAATATAGAAGATGTAATGTATAGTTTTGAGTACTTATGTTACAGCTTGTATAGTTCAACCTGCATCATTGTTAAGGTGGTTAATGAGCAAAATTCAATGCCCTACTTTTAATTGCAATAAAAATGTTTCAGTAATTGCAATAAAGCAGTGCTGGAAATATGTGGCTGGGCAGACAGCATCTGTGAAGGAAGATACTGTCATTCTCCGCCACTTCCACCATCTCCGGGACCCCACCACCAAGCGTATCTTCCTCTCCCCACCCCTTTCTGCCTTTCGCAGGGACCACTCTTTCCGTGATTCCCTAGTTCACTCCTCCCTTACCCCCACCACCCTCCCCCCAACCCATCCCATATCCCACTCCCACCCCGGGAACTTTCCACTGCCCCCGCCATAGATGCAACACCTGCCCCTACACACCTCCATCACCTCCATCCAGGGACCCAAGCAGTCATTTCAGGTGAGACAGAGATTCACCTGCACCTCCCTTAATATCATCTACTGCATTGGGTGCTCCAAGTGTGGCCTCGTCTACATCGGTGAGACCAAACGCAGACCAGGTGACTGTTTCGCAGAACACCTGCGCTCTGTCCGTAACCGCGACCTACATCTCCCCGTTGCCGGTCACTTCAACTCCCCCTCCCACACTGTCACCGATATGTCAGTCCTCGGCCTCCTCCACCGCCAGGAGAATTCCAAGCGCAAATTGGAGGAACAGCACCTCATTTTCTGTCCTGGAACCTTGCAGCCTGACGGCACGAACATTGAATTCACCCACTTTAGGTAATCCCCACGTTCCCCACAAATTCCCCCCCCCCCACCACGCCTCTTCTCTTCTTCCCTTTCCTAGCCTTTTTTTTCTATCTTTTTTTCCCCTTTCTCTCCTTCCCTTTGACCCATCCCCCGGTGGACCTGCTCTCCCCTCCTCCCCAACACCTGCCCATCACTATCTCTTACCTGCATCTACCTATCAGCACCCTGTGCCCACCCCACCTCCTCTCTTTTGTCCACCTATCACTGCTCTGCTTTTCCCTCCTATATATTGGGCTTCCCCTTTTCCTATCTTCAGGCCTGAAGAAGGATCCTGACCCCAAACATTGACCACCTGCTTTTCTCCACAGATGCTGCCTGGCCTGCTGAGTTCCTCCAGCATCATCGTGTTTTTCATCTAGATTCCAGCATCTGCAGTCCTTTATTTCTCTGTGAAGAGAAACATTGCATTGATACTCACTGATCTGTTGACTATTCACATCATCTTTTGCTTTTGTTCGGAATTTTTGTTTAATTGACCTGAGCACATTTTAAAAAAAAGACATAAATCTGCATAGCCCCCTTCGCAACCTTGAGACACACAAAGCACTTAACTGCAAATCAAGTGCTCTTGAAGTGAAGTCACAGTTGTACATTATGTGGCAGCTAGTTTTCACACAACAGGAAGGTGATAATGGCTGAGTAATCTGTTTTCTTCAGTGCTGCTGACTGAGGCTGTTACCCTCCAGCTACACTGTAAGAGAAAGAAAATGCTTTCAGTTGAACTTGGGAATTATACTTAAAAATAGATTTGAGAAAGAAAATACTGTTTCAAGTTCATCAGGGTATTTGCCAAGATCCATTTTGAACTATGATTAATTTTAGGGTTGTGGTGATAGTACAGCTCCATGCATTACTCTGCTGCCACATTGCACCAGAGTTTCCCTTTGTTCCAATGTGCAATCGCCCCTCTGGTATAAAACAACGTGTTGCTGCACAATGTCCACTGACATAATTAAAATGTTTTTAGGACAGTCACCATTGTTTAGCCTTAGTGAACTGCCTTCACATCCCCCTGCTGATAATCAGTCTGTGTAAATTTTGGTTTAAGTCAAGACTAGAAGGGCTGAGCTTTATGATTGAAATAAGCCCCCTAAAAATATTAAATACAGTTCCCCCCTAACAGTGGTGCAGATAGTAGATCTGCTGCCTTACACCCAGCTTCAATCCTGGCATCTGATGTTGTCTGTGTGGAGTTTGCATGTTCTCCCTGTGACTGTATGGGTTTCCTCTGGTGCTTCGGTTTCCTCCCACGTCCCAGAGACGTGGGTTAGTGGGCTGAATAGGCGCTGTAAATTGCCACTAGTGTGTAGTTGAACGGTAGAATCTGGGGGAGCTGGTGGGAATATGAGGGGAGCAAAATGGGATTAGTGTGGGATTACTATAAATGGCTGCCTCATGGTCAGACTAAGCACGATGGGCTGAAGAACCTATTACCAATGCTGGTCTGACTCTCCGATTATAATCCACAAAGTCTCCTCTTTCATTTTGAAACACATAGGTTTGCCCTTTACAAATTAAATCTGCTTTAGTAGTGGTGGGGGAAAATACTGTGCTGAAGGTTAATGTAATGTCAGGTTGCATGCATTTATAAATTACAGAATGCATATTAATAGTTACTTGTGCACAGATGAAGCATAAGGTCTATGAACAATTTTCGTCTTGTAGTTGGGCAATTATGATGATGTAAAGATTCAGAAGATAAAGGAAGAAATACAGAAACTCAGAGATAACATCTATGAAGAAATCTGCTGTGAAAGAGAAGAATATGTAAGGATACTAAAATCACAATAATTGAGTGTTTCTTGATGGAATAAGATAGAAATAGCGTCAGATGTTAAAATAGTAAATTTACAGATGGGCCATAAAGTCGCAAATACTAAAAATTTGAAACACAAAGCACAGATGAACGGAAGGGTCAGGTTGTCTCACCAAATACTGGCTCGTGCCAACACTTTCTGGCTATGGTTCATCTATTTTCTATTTTGTTTCTAATCCTTTCAAATTTTAAGTACCCAATTTTCAAGAAAAAATCATGAATTATCTAATGGCGATGCCATTTCATTCAAAGATGGAAGATTTTCAAATTTTATTTAATGGTTACTTCAAATTCACTAAGAAAAAAATTTCAAGGGATATGTGGGAATTTTCAATAATATTAGACGTGAAGAAATATCCTTGTTTTACTTGTTTTAAAATTGAGCCATTGTATTTGGGAAACTAGTTTGGATCCTACAGAGAGCTACAGTGAATGATTATAATTGATTCTTAGTGCTTTCGGGCATTTCATTTTAAAACAGAAACAGGAATGCTGAAGTGCAAGTCAGATAGCAATACTGGAGAAAGGAAAAAGTTACTGTGCTAGAACTGGTCCTCCCAGAGACGGGGAAGGACCATGGCACAGACTAGGTGTTTCCAGCTCTTGGCTCGGGACAATACAGAATGCCCTCGGCATTGGTGGTGAGTCCAGTTGTGGTGTGGGAGAGCAGACGTGTGAGAGTCTGGAGTGCACTGTGGCCATGCTGTGGTTTCATAGAGAACTGCAGGCTAGCTGTCAGCACCTTGCAGCAGTTGTCTCATTATTAGGCTTAATATCAAATTTTATTTGATGTAGCTCCTGTAAAAATACCTTGGGACATTTTGCAATATGAATGCAAAGTATTTTTTTGTAACAATTATTTTTACTCTCTGAGTGGAGATGATAAAATTGTGACCCACTTTTTTCCAATTAGTGCAAGAGCAAACAGTCTAGCAATATTATTTTCAAGGATTTGGTCACTAGTCTTGCAACAGCTGTAGGTTTCCTGTACATCTTCACCAAAATCTGCCACCCTTTGTCTATAATTTACTGACCACTGTATAATCATCTGTTCCCTGAGATTGTGCCCTCAATGCCCTCAAAGGTATTAATTTTACTCAATTATGTATATTTTGTATATCCAGTCATTCCCAAGAAATTTGTTTTTGGAATTTACTGCAAAATGTATGTGCATCTTTAGAATAACTAGAGAAAACGTTTCTAAGGTTCCATGGGTTTTGTTAGGCATGACGGTTGAACGGATGTGTTTTTCCTTTACAGGAGAGACTTGATAATATTGTTCAGAATTGGTTTCCTGAGCTCGCTCTCCTCCATCCTGAAGCAGCAATCAAGAGATACATGGTAATGAGTGCTAGGTTGTCCACTCAATAAAATGTTTGTTTTTATTTTTGCAATTCCTTAGCCTTTTTAAACTCAGATGAGAAAGATTGCTTCAAGGCATTTTATCGTAAGCTTGGATCATCCTGATGCAGTGCTTTAGGGTTAGGGTTCCGTGTGGTTGGCAGCCAGTAGCTAACTCAGGATGAATCCTGTTTCTGGAAGTGGCAGAGTGAGCAAACTGAATCGTTCGCTGATGGATAGAACTTCATATGTGTAGAAGAGGATATTTCCCAAGATGTATATTTTAAGTTATTAAGTACTTAACAAACCAGAAAACCACAAATTCAATTAATTATATAAACCCTGACTCTTTTGTACTTGGAAATCTAATTGCCTAGAAATTAGAACATAGGACATTTATAGCACAGTACAGGCCCTTCAGCCCATGATGCCCAGCCAACATTTTATCCTGCTCTAATATCTATCTAACCCTTCCCTCCCACATAGCCCTTGATTTTTCTATCATTCATGTGCCTATCTAAGAGTCTCTTAAATGTCCCTAATGTATCTGACCCAAACAACCTCTGCTGGCAGTGTGTTCCATGCACTCATTTTCGCCCTGGGAAAAAGGTCTCTGACTTGTCCACTCAATCTATATGCCTCATCATCTTGTACACCTCTATCAAGTCATCTCTCCTCCTCCTCCTCTCCAAACAGAAAAACCCTAGCTCACTCAACCTATCCTCTTAAGACATGCTCTCCAATCCAGGCAACATCCTAGTAAATCTCCTCTGCACTCTCTCTAAAGCTTCCACATCCTTCCTATAATGAGGCAACCAGAACTTAACGCAATACTCCAAGTGTTGTCTAACCAGAGTTTCATAGAGCTTCAACATTACCTCTTGAGCTCAATACCCTGAATAATGAAGGCCAACACACCATACGCCTTCTTAACAACCCTATCAACCTGCGTGGCAACCTTGAGGGATCTATGGACATGGACCCCAAGATCCCTCTGTTCCTCCACACTGCTGAGTCCTGCCATTAACCTTGTATTCTGCCTTCAAATTCGATCTTCCAAAGTGTATTACTTCATGCTTTTCTGGGTTGAACTCCATCTGCCACTTCTCAGCCCAGCTCTGCATCCTATCAATGTCCTGTTGTGGACACCAACCTTCTACACTATCTGCAACACCACCAACCTTCGTGACATCAGCAAACTTACTAACCCACCTTTCCACATCTTCATCCAAGTCATTTATAAAAATCACAAAGAGCAGGGGTCCCAGAACAGATCCCTGTGGAACACCACTGGTCACCAACCTCCAGGCGGAATACATTCCATCTACCACCACCCTCTGTCTTCTATGGGTGAGCCAATTCTGAATCCACACAGCCAAGTTTCCCTGGATCCCATGCCTCCTGACTTTCTGAATGAGCCTTCCATGAGGAACCTTATCAAATGCCTTGCTAAAATCCATGTACACCACATCCACGGCTTTACCTTCATCAATGTGCTTTGTCACATCCTCAAAGAATTCAATCAGGCCCGTGAGGCATGACCTGCTCCTCACAAAGCCATGCTGACTGTTCCTGATCAGCCTATGCTTCTCCAAATGCCCATAAATCCTGTCTCTATAAGAATCTTCTCCAGTAATCTCCAGTAATCTTCCCCGGTAGCAGTAGAGATATAGAGAAGCAGATTGGCAGGCAGTGTTTGGAGAGAAGCAAAAATAACAGGGTTGTTATAATGGGAGACTTCAACTTCCCAAATATAGACTGGAACCTGCTTAGTGCCAAAGGTTTAGATGGGACGGAATTTGTTAAATGTGTCCAGGAGGGATTCCTGACGCAGTATGTTGACAGGCCGACTAGAGGGAATGCCATGTTAGATCTAGTTTTAGGAAATGAACCGGGACAGGTGAAGGATCTATTGGTGGGTGAGCATTTGGGGGACAGTGACCATTGCTCCATAACCTTTAAAATTGTCATGGACAGGGACAGGTGCAGAGAGGACAAGAGGATTTTTAATTGGGGAAGGGCGAACTATGAGGCTATAAGGAGAGAACTTGGGAGTGTAAATTGGGATGTCCTTTTTGAAGGAAAATGTACCATGGGGATGTGGTCAATGTTCAGGGATCTTATGCAGGATGTTAGGGATAAATATGTCCCGGTGAGGCAGAGAAGGAATGGCAGGGTGAAGGAACCGTGGGTGACGAGAGAGGTTGGAATGACTTGTTAGGGAGAAGAAGGTAGCATACATGAGGTATAAGCAGCAAGGTTCAGACAGGGCCCGTGAGGAATATAGGGTAGCGAGGAAGGAACTTAAGAAAGGGCTGAGGAGAGCTAGAAGGGGACATGAAAAGGCGTTGGCTAGTAGGGTTAAGGAAAATCCCAAGGCCTTTTTCAAGTACGTGAAGGGTAGGAGGATGGCTAGGGTAAAGGTAGGTCCGATTAAGGACAAAGGTGGGAGAATTTGCCTGGAGGCGGCGGAAGTGGGAGAAGTTCTCAATGAGTACTTCTCTTCGGTATTCACCAGGGAGAGGGGTCTTGATGACGTGGAAGGGAGTGCTAGTAGGAGTAATGTTCTCGAGGTTGTAGATATCAAGAGAGAGGATGTGTTGAAGTTGTTAAATAATATTAAGACGGATAAATCTCCGGGTCCTGATGGGATTTTCCCCAGGCTGCTTCGAGAGGCGAGGGAGGAGATTGTTGAACCACTGGTAAGGATCTTTGAGTCCTCGTTGTCCACGGGGATGGTGCCAGAGGATTGGAGGGTGGCGAATGTTGTCCCCTTGTTCAAAAAAGGTAATAGGGATAGGCCAGGGAATTACCGACCAGTGAGTCTCACATCTGTGGTGGGTAAGCTGTTAGAAAGGATTCTAAGGGATAGGATTTATGAACACCTAGAGAATCATGGAGTGATTAGGGACAGCCAGCATGGCTTTGTGAAGGGAAGATCTTGCCTCGCAAGCCTGATAGAGTTCTTTGAGGAGGTGACCAGGAAGATTGATGAGGGCAGTGCGGTGGATGTGGTTTACATGGATTTTAGTAAGGCGTTTGATAAGGTTCCTCATGGTAGGCTTCTTCAGAAGGTCAGAGGCCAAGGGATCCAAGGAAGCTTGGCTGTGTGGATTAGGAATTGGCTTGCATGTAGAAAGCAGAGGGTTGTGGTGGAAGGAGTGCCCTTGGATTGGAAGGCAGTGACTAGTGGTGTCCCGCAGGGATCGGTTCTGGGACCTCTACTTTTTGTGATATTTATAGATGACTTAGATGAGGGAGTGGAGGGCTGGGTTAGTAAGTTTGCGGACGACACTAAGATCGGCGGTGTTGTGGATAGTGTGGAGGGCTGTCGGAGCTTACAGAGGGATATTGATAGGATGCAGAGCTGGGCTGACAAGTGGCAGATGGAGTTCAATCCGGAGAAGTGTGAGGTGGTACACTTTGGAAGGACAAACTCCAGGGAAGAGTACTGGGTAAATGGCAAGGTACTTGGCAGTGTGGAGGAGCAGAGGGATCTGGGGGTTCATATTCACAGTTCATTGAAAGTTGCCTCACAGGTGGAAAGAGCAGTTAAGAAGGCCAATGGGATGTTGGCTTTCATAAATTGCGGGATTGAGTTTAAGAGCCGCGAGGTGCTGATGCAGGTTTACAAAACTCTAGTCAGGCCACACTTAGAGTACTGTGTTCAGTTCTGGTCGTCTCATTATAGGAAGGATGTGGAGGCGTTGGAGAGGGTGCAGAGGAGATTTACCAGGATGCTGCCTGGATTAGAGAGTATTGAATATGAGGAGAGGTTTAAGGTGCTAGGGCTTTATTCACTGGAAAGGAGAAGGATGAGAGGAGACATGATAGAGATATATAAAATACTGAGAGTAGACAGTCAGCACCTCCTTCCCAGGGCACCAATGCTCAAGACGAGAGGGCATGGCTTTAAGGTTATGGGTGGGAGGTTCAGGGGAGATGTCAGGGGGAGGTTTTTCACCCAAAGAGTGGTTGGTGCATGGAATGCACTGCCTGGGGTGGTGGTGGAAGCAGATACATTGGACAGGTTCAAGAGCTTGTTGGATAGTCACATGGAGGAGTGTGGGATGGGGGGATATGCGGGAGGAAGGGGTTAGGTAGTGTGAGGGTGGTTTGATGGACGGCACAACATGGTGGGCCGAAGGGCCTGTTTTGTGCTGTATGGTTCTATGGTAATTTGCCCACCACTGAAGTAAGACTCACTGGTCTGCAATTCCCAGTGTTATCCCTATTCCCTTTCTTGAACAAAGGAATATTTGTCACCCTCTAATCATCTGGCACTACTCCCGTGGCCAGTGAGGACGCAAAGATCATTGCCAAAGGTGCAGCAATCTCTTCCCTCGCTTCCCGTAATAACCTTGGATATATCCCGTCCGGCCCCGGTGACTTATCTATCCTAATGTTTTTCAATAGTTCCAGCACATCCTCCTTCCTTACATTGACATGCCCCAGCATATCAGTCTGTCGTACGCCATCCTCACAAACGTTAAGGTCTCTCTCACTGGTGAATACTGATGCAAAGCATTCATTAAGGACCTCCCCTACCTCTTCCGACTCCAGGCACGTTTCCTCTTTTATCCCTGATCGGTCCTACCCTCACTCTCGTCATCCTCTTATTCTTCACATACGTGTAGAACACCTTGGGGTTTTCCTTAATCCTGCTCACCAAGGCCTTCTCATGCCCCCTTCTAGCTCTCTTAAGTCCATTCTTAAGCTCCCTCCTGGCTACCTTGTAACTCTCCAGAGCCCTGTCTGATCCATGCTTTCTAAACCTCAGGTAAGCTTCTTTCTTCCTCTTGGCAAGATATTCTACATCTCTTGTCAACCACGGTTCCTTCACTCTACCATCCTTACCCTGCCTCAATGGGACAAACCTATCCAGAGCCCCATGCAAGTATTCCTTAAACAACCTCCACATTTCCGCTGTGCACTTCCCCAAGAACATCTGTTTCCAATTTACGCTCCCAAGTTCCTGCCTAATAGCATCATAATTCCCCCTCCCCCAATTAAATACTTTCCCATATCGTCTGCTCCTATCCCTCTCCAAGGCTATGGTAAAGGTCAAGGAGTTATGGTCACTGACTCCAAAATGCTCTCCCACCGAGAGATCTGAATCCTGATCAGGCTCATTGCCTAGTACCAGGTCCAGTACGGCCTCTCCTCTGGTCGGCCTGTCCACATATTGTGTCAGGAATCCTTCCTGGGCACACCGAACAAATTCCGTCCCATCTATCCCCTTTACACTAAGGAGGTGCCAATCAATATTAGGGAAGTTGAAATCACCCATGACAACAACCCTGTTATTTTTACACCTTTCCAAAATCTGCCTCCCGATCTGCTCCTCAGTGTCTGCTGCTATTGGGGGGGTCTGTAGAATACTCCTAAGTTTCTGACTTCCACCCACATTGACTCAGTGGACGATTCGTCCAGGACATCCTCCCTTTCTACAGCTGTGACACTGTCCCTGATCAGCAAAACCACTCCCCCACCTCTCTTAACTCCCATCCTGTCCTTTTTGAAACACCTAAACCACAGAACATCCAGCAGCCATTCCTGCCCTTGCGACAGCCAAGTCTCTGTAATGGCCACCACGTCATAGTTCCACGTACTGACCCATGCTCTAAGTTCATCAGCCTTGTTCCTGATACTTCTCGCATTAAAGTAGACACACTTCAGCCCATCCAACTGACTGCAATTTTGCCCTTTCAGCTGCCTCTCCTTCCTCACAATCTTTCTGCACTCTGCATCTACTTGTACACTGAATGCACCAAGCTCTGACCTATCATTCAGGTTCCCATCCCCCTGCCAAACTAGTTTAAACCCTCTTGCAACAATGCAAATTAGATTGCATGACGTAATGTTTTGTGTACTTCCTGATCCAAGTCTTATGAAAAATGAAACAATATGGAGTCGTGAACTCTGCAAGGTTTGTTCCAGGGTCCTCCCTGCTACACATGCTGTGACGTCCTGACAGGTTTCACCACACTTCTAGATGTCACTTCCAGGATTTTTATTTGACTTGGAGTGGTCTGCACTGGCCACAGGATGTTCCTGCAAAAGCAGGCTTTCACTGCACCTGTGTGGTCTGCTGGGGAGGAGGAGGACTGGGGAGGGGGAGGAGGGCAACCAACAGCTGGGCTTCACCAACACCCGGGCTTCACCAACACCCATCCCTCAACCTGCTGTCAGCTTCTAAATCCTTCTGCTTCTCTCCATCTCTCTCCTATGCAATGTACCTGGATTTAACTGATTTCCTTTGGATCCTTTACGCTGGCAAAGCCCAAAGGACAGGCCACATGTAAAGCCTGATGCCTTGGTACGATTGAATTTCTCACTGACCCGCCGTGCAGCCTTTGTATTCCTGACTCCCATCTCTGCAGTTGTGTGGAAATGATTGGCGATGATGTGTTTCTGGAACATGTCTTGTCCTGGGATGGCAGGGATGATGTACGAGGAAGACAGGATCTCTGAGGCCCTCATTGACCGGAGTATAGAAGAATGAGAAGGGACATTAAATTCTGAAAGGACCAGACAAACCGGATATGGGAGGGATGTTCCCAGAGTCCAGGAACAGGGATCACAGGCCTTGGGATAAGGGGGATGCCATTTAGAACTGAGAACTTTTTCACTCAAAGTGTGGTGAACCTTCAGAATTCTCCACAACAGAAGGTGGTGGATGCCAAGTCATTAAATACATTTATATATTTCTTAATTTGAAGTGGATCAAGGGGTATTGGGAGAAGGTGGGAACAGGGGAATGAGTGAAATAAGAACAGAAAATGCTGGAAACTCTCAGTTGGTTAGACAAACACTAAGGAAAGAAACAGTTAACGTTTTGGGCTGAAGACTCTGTCAGGACTGGGAAAGAGATGAAACAAGTTGGTTTTAAGTTCTAGAGGGTGGGGGAGAGACGGACAGGACAATAGAAATATTTCTGATGGAGTGAGGCTGGGGCCACTGTGTGGTGAAGTTGTAAGTGAGGTCATTCAGTCATTGGGTTGATGGGGGCAGTTATAGAGTCACAGAGTCATACAGCATGGAAACAACTGGTCCATGCTGATCAAGATGCCTCATCCAAACTAGTCCCATTTACCAGTGTTTGGCCCATAACCTTCTAAACCTTTCCAATCCATGTACGTGCCCAACTGTCTTTTAAATGTTGTTATTGTACCTGCCTCAACCACTTCCTTTGGCAGCTCGTTCCACATGGATACCACCCTGTGTGTGTCTGTATATATATTTAAAAAAAAGTTGCCCCTCAGGTTCTTATTAAACCTTTGCCCTCTCACCTTAAACCTATGCCCTCTAGTTCTTGATTCCCCAACTCGGGGGAGGGAGGGAGACTGAATGCACTCACCCTCTCCGTGCCCCTCATGATTTTATACACCTCTATAAGATCACCTCTGTCTCCTACATTCTAAGGAATAATAATAGAGAGAACCTGAATGAAGGAACCCCAAAGCTATGAAGTGAGAGTAGTTAGTGAGGGCACTAAGGAAGGTAATGTTGAGCAGGATGTTCCCTGTCTCCTGGCTGTTCTTTACTCCCCAGTCACTGGGAGCATCCTCCATGTACCGGGTCTGTCGAGTTCGGTTAGAATGTTATTTGTTTCCCTCAGATCCCCTTTCATGCTTTTAAACTCTAGTGTGTACAGATCTAACTGACCCAATCCCTCCTCACACACCAGTTCTGCCACCCGAGGAACCAGGCTGGTAAATGTTTGTTGCAGTCCATGCCTGGTGAGAACATCTTTGCTCAGATGAGGAGACCAAAACTGCACGCAGAGCTCCGTGTGGGATCTCACTAAGGTCCTGTACATCCTTGGTCCTTGCAATGAAAAGCTTCATACTAAATTCCTTCCTACTTGCATTCAGCTATAGTTGTGCAAGGACACACAGGTCTCTGCACCTTCCTTCCCCCCACTGTATCACCATTAAGATAATACTCTGTTGTCTTGTTTTTGGAGGCATTGTGGATAACCTAGCATTTATCGACATTAAACTGTTTCTACCCTACATTTGCACACTCGCCCAATTTCTCTAAGTCACCTTGGGCCTACTTGCAAGCCAGCAGACACCTGAAACTCCATGGCAGCTTGTCAGCCTTGAACGAATGCCGAAACAGTCGTCCTCCCCAGTTGAGACTTGCTTTGTTGTGAGTTTTCTGATCTGTATGTGAGCCATGAACCTCCAGAACAGTTTTGTACAAGGGGCTATGTGGGAGGGAAGGGTTAGATAGATCTTAGAGCAGGATAAAATGTCGGCACAACATTGTGGGCCAAAGGGCCTGTACTGTGCTGTAGTGTTCTATATTCTATATAAGGTGTTGCAAGCTGTTTGCCATCACTGCACATCTTGCATACACATTGCAGTCAGTACCGCTTGGGCAGAAAGTTGGATCAGGATTTAAGCCACATTCATTTGCCTACCACACAAAAATGCTGTGCTTTTACAGAAAACTTGCACCCTTTTATCTATTTCACAGAGTGGTTGACATTCCCTGTTAATTTTATATACTTTTAAATCCTAACCCAAATCCTTAATTTTTTTCCCAGCAATCAGCTGGACTTCTCAATGAGAGCCTAGAGCGTGATTTGTTTGACCCCGAGCCCATGAGAGAACTGAGCAGCAAGCGACCATTAGTTTGCTCCCAAGTTAAATCCAAGAGAATTCTCTTAAAGGTAGGTAGTGTTTGGTGAAGGAAGCTCGTGTATATTTCTTGTAACTTTAAACCTTCCCACAAAATGCCCGTTATTACTCTTTCCCATCTCCATTATGTGACTTTGAATTCAGGTTGGTGTCAAGTTCATTCCTGTTCTTCGATTGCTGCAAACTGCACTTGAGAGTTTTTGTTGCATGTTTACAGATTAATGTGATAAGTTTTTTGGCAGGGATATTCTGTGGATTTTGCCACAGAAGCCAACATGATAGAGAGGGCAGCTGAATATCATCGAGCTTGGTCTGTGTTGAAGGAAAACTCTGGACTTCTACCAATTTTGTACCTGTTTGCTTGCAAGGTTGGTGAAAACAGAATAAATGTGATAAATGAGAAACTTTAAAAACAGGAACAGTAACTTGCATTTGTGTAGTGCCTTCAAGGTGGGGGGATAAAGGCTTCCTGGTGCTCAGCGTTGGATGTAATGAGTCAAAAACTGAGTCGGAGCAATGAAATGTTAAGGCTGGAAACCAAAAACTTGTTGAAGAGATGGGTTTATGTTACAGCCGAGAGTGAGAGAGATGAAGAGGATCTGAATGCGATCGAAGGTGACTGAACAAATCTGTCAATAGTGGGATCATGGAAGGAATGAGTGGACTAGAGCCTTGTGAGAGCAAGTCTGGATAATTTGTATGCTTAAAGAAGGCTTGAGGAGGGAGGATTTAAACACAAGGCTGAGAATTTTAGAGTAACTATCTGGGAGCCAGTGTAGGTCAGAAGGGTAGGAATGTTGGTTGAGCAAGATTTAAATCCTATGGGAAGAATACAACCAACCGTAATTTATAGTAACTGAACTGTAGAACGTGTAGAGGATTTGATGTGGATCAGGAAAGCCTGGGTGAGGACTTCAGCAGCAGCTGGATGCCCAGGGTCACATTGCAGAGATGGAAGTCTTTGTTACGGAGATGATGTGGGCTCTGAAGGCAAGCCTGGGATTGAAGAGGGTTATGAATTTGCAAAGCATCCTGTTCACTCAGTGCCTGGCGGGGGGGTTGAATTAGTTAGTGTGAATAAGTTATTGCTTAATCTGAACAAAGATTTTCATTGAGGATATTATTTTTCTGTACTGTATTTTTCCTTCAGTCTGAGCCAGTGGCATATGTCATGGTACCATTTTATCCAGGATGTTGTTTGAAAACTGTGCAGGACACCAACCCCCTAAACTCAATGGTGAGTTTCATGTATTGATTGATCTGGTCTTCAAAGCTTAAGTGAAAAAAATGGGCTAGCGACTTTGTTTAAAAAGTAATTAGAAGGGGAATTTCAAACACCAGTAATTTAAAAATAAGATTAATTTACATTTTTACACCATAGTGCCTTGTATTGTGGAACGGCATTTTGAGATTTGTATTTGGTTCTCTCCAGTTTTCTCAGTTTCTTGGATATAACTGGAAGATGTCCACAGAACCATTCATGATACCACTGCAATGTGTGCAGTTGCTTCTCAACTAAGAGCTTCAGTGACGATTTAACTAACAGATATTTCAGCTATCAGTCCTCTCCAGAGACTGCAGCCTGCAGGGGAAGGTCTTGTGTTTATCTATGAAGGATGCAAGAAAAACAGAACCTTTTTAATTCGGGTCCTGTCCATTTTAGAAACAGCATGAACTCACACTTTGGCAGACAAGGAAGTTTTAGCGATGGTACACAGTGGGTCACATGACTGAGGTTTTCCTAAGCTACACCAGGGACATCTGGCCTGAACCAGATCAGGAGAAAGTACAGCTCTGACGTTGACTTCCCGAGGATGAGGTCACACACCTGCAAGGAGTGCCGTGAGAATGACTGCAGGGTATCCTAAATCCAAAGATTGAGGGATACACTGAAAGCATGATTTAGAACATAGAATGGTACAGCACAGGAAAGGCCCTTTGGCCCACTATGCTTGTGCCGACCATGATGCCAATTTAAAGTGCACATCTGCCTGCACATGGTCTCTATCCCTCAATTCTCTGCCTGTTCATCTGTCAAATCATATCTGGTTCCACCGTTTCCCCCGGCAGGGTAACAAAACACTTGCCACATAAATTTCCCTTAAACTTTCTCCCTCTTACCCTAAAGCTATAACCCTCTAGTATTTGACACTTTGATTGTGGGAATTGGATGAAATGGATATATTGGGAATGTTATCTACCTAGGCACATCTACTGCTTAATGTGTGGTGATTCAGTGCTGTTCAAATAATGCAAATGTTGCTTCCAAACAGTCCAAAGCCATTGCTACTGTTAACTTGAGGTGCTTAATGCAGGTCACGCAAAACAAAAATAATTTGGAAAGCTCAGTATAATGTAACTTGGTTTTAAATGGCATATGGTAGGGTATCAGAGTCTCCAATTCCGTTTATCATAGACGTGAGTATGTGTTTATATTGTGGGAACAGCTTTGTGAGTTTAATCTCCCCGTGAATAAACCTTGGATTCTCGCAGCATGCATCAGAAAAGTATGGGCGGATCGTCAGTAATTATCTGTTTAAGATTGAGCGCAATCTGAAATCTCATATGTGAATTTAGAGTACTGCACCCAGTAATTTGTGTATATGTCTCTGTTCTAATCCTTGTCCTCCATTGTTATTTCTGTTTAAAGGAGGTAATTAGAGTCATGCAAGGTGTTGCAGCAGGTCTACAGACACTTCATAACTCAAACATTGTTCATGGTGCTCTACACCCTCACAATGTGTTTGTTGTTGACCGTCAACGTGGAATCGTTGGAGACTTTGATTTTACCAAGACTGCTGTGAGTAGCTGGGTATACTACATGATTTCCAGCTATGTACTTACTGAGAAGAATTTTAACTGATTGTGAATGTCACTGGTAAGGCCAGCATTTATTACCTGTCCCTAATTGCTATGAAATTTGAAGGTGGTCTTGAACCTGTGCAGTTCATGAGGTGGAGGTACTTCCATAGGACTTCTCGGGGTGCCCGCATTCTACCAGCAAACTGTAATATATTAAGTTATCGATGCAGTGTGACTCTGAGGTGGTGGTGCTGCCATGCAACTGTTACGCTTCTCCTTGGTGGTAAAGGACGCGTGATTAGGATGTGCTGACAAGAGAAGTCAGGTGGTTTGTAGCAGTGCATCTTGTAGGAACACCTAGAGCTGTGGTACTGGAGTAAAGGTGTTTGCTCACCTCTCCTGATGTCTCATCTCTTGCCTTGCATGTTTTCATTCACTTTGGAGTGTTTCGTGGTATCCAGATGGTTGCCAGATGTTTGACCAAATTGACTCAGGTTCCATTGTTGGTAAAACAGAAATCACAACTTTTAACTGTAAACAGAATTTTGATTTGGCAAAAAGGGGTAAACTAAACCAGTTGAAGTAATCTGCCAATTTTGTGCTGTGAAAGCATATAGTCAAAGGGTCTCGACCCAAAACATTGACTGTCCATTTCCCTCCACAAATGCTGCCTGACCCACTGAGTCCTCCAGTGTTTTGTGTGTTGCTCTAGAGTTACATATTGTCCAGTGATACTACAAAACTAAATTTTCCATTTTTGTAGGTTATCATTAACATTTTGTATTTTGGAGATTTACTGTGTTCTGAGATGGTATTGATAATTTTCTTGTTGCAAAAGATTTATATCTTTGTTGTGTTAAGTTTTTATGATTTTCAATCTATAGTGACATAATGGCTCCTTATCAATGAAACTTAAATCATCAACGAAACAACCTATTGTTGAAAATAGAAAATAATTTGGTCAGAAATAGGGGTTTTTACCACAACAAGGAACCAAATATCACTTGATATGAACCAGCACTTTGTGGAATATCTTTGGCTTTCAGATGTATTTACAAACTGTTAAAATTGAACTAAATTATGTTTAAAAAAAGCATATTAGTTATTATATTACTGTGGATTGTGAATAATTTAAACTTAAAGAAATACATTTTTGCAGAGTTAGAAACATAATCCATGATTGTAACCACAGTTTCTGTATCTGCAGGATCAACGTAATTTTGTCAGCTGGATGGTGGCTGATAAACTGGATCTTGTAGCCCCGGAGGTCAGAAGTGGCCAATCTGCTGGCCCGCCGTCTGACATGTTTGCTTATGGAAACCAGCTTCTGTGGGTAAATTCTAATTTATAGCTAATATATTCAGCATCATGCCTGATGAACCTGAGTGAAGGCAAATAAAGTAAATGTTTATAAATGCAACTAAGATACTTGGAGTTAGAAATTATTCTGTAGTTGTCTGAAGCCCAAGGTAGACCATGCCTGGAGTATCATTAAATCACCACTCGACCCAACTTGTCCACACTGACCAGTAGACATCCTTCCATATTAATCCTATCGCCCAGTACTTGGTCTATGGCCTTCTATGGCCAAGCAATTTAAGTGCTCATCTAGACACTTCTTAAATGCTGTCAGTGACCCAGATTCAAGCACTCGCAGGCAGTGCATTCCAGGTACTTTCAACTATCTGGATGAAGAAGGTCCCCCTCGTATCCCCTCTGACTGTCTCCCCTTACCCTAACCCTACGTCCTCTCGTTTTATCGAGCTCTGATATGGGGAAAAGTTTCCTGCAGTCTACCCCATTTATACTCCTCAAAATTATATACACTACAATCACACCCCTGCCCCCTTAACCCCTGCTCCAGGGAGGACAGACCCAGCCTCACCATTCTCTCTGAACTGAACTGCTCCACCACAGGCAACATCCTGGTGAATCTCCTCTGCACTCTCTCCAGCACCGTCACATCCTTCCTGTAGTGTGGAGACCAGAACTGTACACAGTACTCCAGCTGAGGTCTGACCAATGTTTTATAAAGTTGGAACATAACCTCCCTACCTCTGAGGTCAGTGCCCTGACTACTGAGGGTCAGAATCCCACACACCTTCTTAACCATGTTGTCTACCTGCGTTGCCACCTTCAAGTACCTATGGACTTGTACTCTGAGGTCCCTCTATGCATCAATACTCCCTAACAAATTACATTCTGTGGTGTTAGTCCCAGCCTTATTAGTGCTCCCAAAATGCTTCACCTCACATTTGTCTGGATTAAACTCCATCTGTCATTTCTCAGCCCATTTCTCCAACACATCGACATCTCTATGCAGCCTAGAACTACCCTCCACACTATGAACAACCTTACCAATCCTCGTGTCATCTGCAAATTTACTGATCTTGCCTCTTACATTCAAGTGATTCATGTGGATTACAATTAACAAGGATCCCAGCACCGATCCCTGTGGGACACCACCAGTCACAGGCATCCAGTCACAATAACAGCCCTCTCCCATCACCCTCTGTCCTTATTGCCAAGCCAATTTTGGATCCAGTTTACCAACTTGCCCTGGATCCCAAGGGCCCTAACCTTTTGGACCACTCTCCTGTGTGGGATCTTGTCAAAGGCTTTAATAAAGTCCATGCAAGTCGCATCTACTGTCCTGTCCTCATCAAAGCGCTTCCTTGCC